>NC_087267.1:20852716-21169216 GCF_015220805.1 Pogoniulus pusillus
AGAAGAGGAGGCTCAGGGCTGACCTCATTGCTGTCTACCGCTACCTGAAGGGAGGCTGTAGCCAGGTGGGGGTTGGTCCCTTCTGCCAGGCAAGCAGCAATAGAAGAAGGGGACGCAGTCTCAAGTTGTGCAATCAGGGGAGGTCTAGGCTGGATGTTATGAGGAAGTTGTTGGCAGAGAGAGTGATTGGCATTGGAATGGGCTGCCCAGGGAGGTGGTGGAGTCACCATCCCTGGAGGTGTTCAAGCAAAGCCTGGATGAGGCACTTAGTGCCATGGTCTAGTTGACTGGCTAGGGCTGGGTGTTTGGTTGGCCTGGATGATCTTGGAGGTCTCTTCCAACCTGGTTGGTTCTATGATTTTAAACACCTGTATCTCTCAGCAAACACTGAAATAGGGCTTAGAAGATGTTTTCCCCAACACAGAAATACAGCATTCATCTCAGGAAAGGTCCTGCTGGCCAGAACTAACCAAGGATTCAAAATGATTGTTATTTTAGGAAATCAACCATAAACATTTGGTCAAATAATCAGTGTCTTATTGAAGTGAAATAGCATAACAAGTAAAACATGTTTCATGGATGCAAAAAGCAAGGCAAGAAATGGGAAAGTCACTTAAGGGCAAATAAAAATGTCCAAAGGGTTGTAATAGCACACAGGCAGTGATAAAATAGCATTTAAAGTTGATATTTTAATCATTTTGCCAGTGGTGTTCTGTAGTTGACAACAAGATCAATGACCAGGCTGGAGAGCTGGGCAAAGACAAATCTCATGAAGTTCATCATGAAAATGCTGAGTCCTGCGTCTGGAGAGGAATAACAGCAGTTAATAACAGTACAGGTTAGGGGTTGCCCAGCTGGAAAGCATCTCCATGGAGAAAGACCCTGGAGTGCTGGTGGACACCAAGTTCTGCCTGGGAGAACAATGTGTCCTTGTGGCTGAGAGAGCCAATGACATCCTGGGGTGAGCAAGAAAGGTGTGACCAGCAGGGCTAGGGAGGTTCTTCTCTGCCCTGCTGAGACTACACCTGGAATACTGTGTCCAGTTTTGGGCTCTTCAGTTCAAGAGAGACAGGGACCTTTTGGAGAGAGTCCAGCGAAAAGCCATGAGATGAATGAGGGATTGAGTGCCTCCCCTATGAAAAGAGACTGAGAGGCCTGGGGCTGTTTAGTCTGGAGAGAAGACTGAGAGGAGATCTGATCAATGTATACAAATATCTGAAGGGTGGGGATCAAGTGGATAGGGCCAATCTCTTTTTGGTGGTCAGCAGCAATAAGACAAGGAGCAATGGATGCAAACTGGAACACAGAAGGTTTCACCTCAACATGAGGGGAAACTTCTTTACAGTGAGGGTGCCAGAGCCCTGGAACAGGCTGCCCAGAGAGGTTGTGGAGTCTCCTTCTCTGGAGACTTCTCAAAACCTGTCTTTGTGCATTCCTATGTGGACTACCCTAGGGGATCCTGCTTTGGCAGAGAGGTTGGACTGGATGGATGATCTCTGGAGGTCACTTCCAGCCTTTAAAGTTCTGAGATTCTGTGATCTGGTGGAAAGAGTCTAATGGATAGCTACGAGGATGATTAAGGGACTTGAACATCTCTGCTATGAAGAGAGACTGAGAGACCTGGAGCTGTTTAATCTTGAGGAGTCTGAGAAAGGGATTTTATTGATGCCTGTCAATATCTGAGGGGTGTCAAGGTGAAGGTGCCAGGCTCTTTTTGGTGGTGCCTAGTGATAGGACAAGGAACAGTGGTGGGTACAAGCTGGTTCCACAGGAGGTTCCACCTCAACATGAGGAGACACTTCTTAAGCAACTCTTTAAAGCCTGGATTAGGCACTTAGTGCCATGGTCTAGTTGATTGGACAGGGCTGGGTGATAGCTTGGACTGGATGATCTTGGCAGTCTCCTCTAACCTGTCTGATTGTATCGTTCTTTATGGTGATGAAGCCCTGAAGCAGGCTTCATCACCATAAAGAACGATACAGTCCTCTGGAGGCTTTCAAAACCTGCCTGGATGCATTCCTGTGTAGCCTGGCCTAGGTGATTCTGCTTTGGTAGCGGTGATTGGACTTGATGATCTCTGGGGGTTGCTTCCAACCCCTAACGTTCTGTGACCCAATTGCTATTATCAAATACTAACGTGAGATTGCTACTGATAAAGTGGACAAACTGGCAGAAGAAAGAATTGCAAATCATCCTTTTCTCCTCAGCAAGATGAACGATTACAGACAATCTGATTAGCCAGAGTATTAATTGGCCACATAGCTGAGTGTGTTTCATTTAGGAATTCAGAACCAGATGGAAAAAATGCCATCTAAAAATTTGAGAAATTAATATGAATTGCTTGGAGCTGTGACCTGATTTTGTGACTGATTTGTTCCTTAACACCAAACAAATTCTAAATGAAGACCAAGCTGTAATTTATTTCATTCAATAGCAGTTTACAGCCGATGCTAAGTGAAATAATTTCATGCAGCTGTGGGTGTCTGTTTCATTCCCTCCTTATCTCCCTTTGGCCATGTGGCATAACCTTGTGTTTCTGCACTGCCTCTCCTCCACAGGTTTCAGAACTGATGTTTTCAAAGGGTAAGGCTGGTGACATGTCTAGTCTCTAAAGAAACCAGTGCCAAATGACTCAACCCTGGCCTATTTCTTTTGTATCACCATTAAAACCAGCTGCATTTTGCTATGATGATAAGACCCCAGCTGTGTTTCAAGCTTGTTTTAGAAGGACAAGAAACAAATTGTGAGCCAGTGCTGTTAGGTGCTCTACTCCTATCACCAAATCACAGAAACATCCTGCTTAAAAAAAGCCCTTCGTGATCACCAAATCCAACCTAAAATCTTACTCTACAACATTCACCTTAAACCATATCCCCAAGCACCACATCCAAACGACCCTTAAACACATCCAAGGTCAGCGACTCCACCACCTCCGTGGGCAGCTCATTCCAGCGCCTGAACACTCTGTCTGTGAAAAACTTTTTTCCTATTGCCCAGACTAAACCTCCCCAGTCTCAGCTTGAGGCCATTCCCCGTTGTTCTGTGTCCAATTATCTTTGAGAAGAGACCAGCACGCTTTGATACAGCTCCCTCTGCAGAAGTGGCAGCAAAGTTTTAAAGAGAGTTTGGGGTCACACAGTTTGTGTTCATGAGAACACATCTTGAATGCCCTGCAGCTTCTGACTTTACAACCTTGCAATTTGGCTCCTCCATCGTCTTTCCTTTTTTCCATTGTTTAGTCCTGTTGCCTTTACTCCTGTCTTCCTCATCATTGCACTGTGTGCAGGCTTTCTCCTGACCATTAACATTCTTATTTGTCATTTCCTCCTCCTTAGTAATTACTCTGTGCTGCTGTAGCACCTCGTGGCAGTCCGTGTTCTTGAGCCTGTTTTTTAACATTGCCCCTTGCAAACAAAGCCTTTATAAAGCACAGCTTTTGCTGTCAAGATATTATCATTTCCTGCACCTACCTAGCCTCTTGGAGGGCTTTTCAACTCTATGATTAGTCTTAAACCCACAACAGGAAGCTGATGAAACCTCTCAAGAAGTCAAAGTCAGATTCAAACTCTGAAGTTTCTGGTAGCGTTAATGGTGCCACTGGTGGACACTACTGAGAGAGTCTCCTCAGGCTGGAAGTGGTAACAGGTAAAGAAAAGCACCTAAAGATGTCTCTGATGCTGAGCAAACTTGGAGGTCTCATTAACCCAAAGGGATGAGCCCTGACCCCCAGCCCCTGGCAAGGGAGATTCCATCACTCACTCCTCAGGGCTCTTCCTGTGGCAATGTGATGTGGACAGGAGCTATGCCAAGGGCAGAAGTGTGGCACAACCTCTCCAGGCTCCTGATGATGGACAAGGAGTCAACAAGACCCCAGGGCTGGAAGGAGGAGCTGTCTGCTCATAGGCATCAGTGGCTAAACAACTGCAGGAGCACAGGAGCTCATAGGATGAGGAACAGTCTTTTGAAAAAGTCATCAGCAGATGGAGAGAGGTGAATCTGCCACTTTGCTGGGGTGAGACCTCACCTGGACTACCTCTAGCTCTGGAGGCATCAGCACAGGAAGGACATGGACCTGCTGGTGCCATGACAGTGATCAAGGGGCTGGAGCAGCTCTGCTGTGAGGACAGGCTGAGGGAGCTGGAGGTGTTCGGCCTGGAGAAAAGACTCTAGGGAAACCTAACTGCAGCCTTGCAGTACCTGAGTGGGCTACAAGAAGGCTGCACCGGCACTGGTTACAAAAGCCTGCAGTGATAAGAGGAGAGGCAGTGGTTTGAAATGACAGGAAAAGAGAATTAGATTGGATGCTAGGAAAAGAGAATTAGATTGGATGCTAGGAAGAAGTTCTTTAGCATGAGAGTGGTGGAAGACTGAAACAGGTTGCCTAGGGAGGTGGTTGAGGCCCCAGCCTTGGAGATATTCAAAGTGAGGCTAGACAGGGGTCTGAGCAACCTGCTCTAGCAGAGGATGTCCCTGCAGGGGGGTTGGACTACATGGCCTTTGGAGGTCCCTTCCAACCCAAACCATTCTATGATTCAGAGAAGCCTTCTGAGTGTGACTTTCTAGAGATCTAAAGAATTAAAAGCTTTTGTGGATGGGAAATGAAACATTTTAAAATTATTTTTTCCCTAATACACATTTTAAACTGGAATAATGTTGACTGTCTAGTGAAGTTGTCATCATATGGATCACATATCACTAGCACCAGACAATACCATCAATCCAGGGTGAGTTAGCTGGTCTCCATGAAACAACAGTTGGCAGTTAGGAGCACAGAACTGAAATCATCGCTTGGCTGTGTTCCCTGCAGCCCACTTGTGATTCAGGATCTGATCTTGCTTCCTGCTCTTACAATTACAGCAGCCCAACCAAAACCGAGGCTGAATTTGTTAGTATTTTTACTCCCTGCATAATATGTCTCAAAGAACATGTTGTGTGTGAAGAAATTACTGACTTGGTGAAATCCAAGCCCAGAGACTGCACTAGGGACAAATCTTGAGTTAGATGGGCTGGAGAGCATGGTTGTGCAATATCAGCTCCATCGGCTGCTTTCATGAGAAAGTAACTTTAGGGAAGTGTTGACTTATTTTTATGTGATTTTCAGTGTGATAGTGGCTCTGCAGTGAGCAGCAAAGCCAACTCCTTGTGCCTCTGGCTGAGCAGAAAAACCTTCTGTGCTCCTGCAACAGCACTGTAGACCAATTTCCTCAAGCTCCCCCCAAGTGTAAAAGTTCAAGCCATGGCTGCAGGCTTTCTGGTGGATGAAGGCATTCAGGTGATGAGCTACTGGAGAAGTGAAACGGTTCAGTTAAACATTTCACTTTCCAGGCTAGGAAACCCTTGGAGGAGCTCCAGGAGCAGCTGCAGCTGTAGGAGTTACTTTACTGTCATCTAGTGGTCCTCCTGCAGTCTGCACCCCCGGGGTTTGTTGTGGTCCACTTTAAAGAGAGCTTCCACTCAACGAGCTTTGCATTTCTCTTACAGGAAAATACTTTCTCTTCTGCGCTGGTCCTGCTAACCGTCGAGAGGAATCACATCTAAATTCTATGCAATTTTCTCTTGCAAATATCATAGAATCATAGAATCAAGCAGGTTGGCAGAGACCTCCAAGATCATCCAGTCCAACCAAACACCCAGCCCTATCCAGTCATCTAGACCATGGCACTCAGTGCCTCATCCAGACTTTTCTTCAACACCTCCAGGGACAGTGACTCTACCATCTCCCTGGGCAGCCCATTCCAATGGCAGATCACTCTCTCTGGGAAGAACTTCCTCCTAACATCCAGCCTGTACTTCCCCTGGCACAACTTGAGACTGTGTCCCCTTTTTGTCTTGCTGGTTGCCTGGCAGAAGAGACCAACCCCCACCTGGCTACAGCCTCCCTTCAGGTATCTGTAACATATAACAGCTCTGCTACGAGGACAGACTGAAGCAGCTGAGGTTGTTCAGCCTGGGGCAGAGGAGGCTCTTGGGAGACCTAATAGCAGTCTTCCAGTACCTGAAGTGGGCTGTAAGAAGGATGGAGGGAGACTGTTGACAGAGCCCTGAAGTGACAGGACAAGGTGCAGTGGCTTCAAACTAGAGAAGGGCAGATTTAGATTGGATGTTAGGAATAAGTTCTTTACCATGAGCGTAGTGCAACACTGAAACAGGTTGCCCAGGGAGGTAGTTGAGGCTCCATCCTTGAAGATATTCGAGGTGAGGTTTGACAGGGTTCTGGGCAGCTTGATCTAGTTAAGGAAGACTCTGCTGACTATGGGGGAGTTTGGACTAGATGACCTCTGGAGGTCCCTTCCAGCTCAGAACATTCTATAATTCTATGATTAGGCCAAACTTTAACATCTAAATGTAGGAAAATAAAGAATACCATCAGGACACTCCAGAAGGATTGATACTTTGTTGTGTGTTAGAAGCAAATCCAAAGAAATTGAAAGAAAAAAAAAACTTTTTTGGAGAAGCAGAGATGTTGAACTCAAGGAAAGAGGGAAAACTGAGAGGAATTTTTGGTTTTATATGTATGTGATGGGTAACAATCATAGAATCATAGAATGGCTTAAGTTGGAAGGTACCTCCAAAGATCATCTAGTCCAACCCCACTGCAGTTGAGCAGGGACATCCTCAACTAGACCAGATTATCCAGAGCCATGTGGGCCTCAGCTACCTCCCTGGGCAACCTCTTCCAGTGTTCCACCACCCTTATGGTAAAAAAAATCCTCCTAACATCCAACTTAAATTCACTCTTCTCTAATTTCAAACCATTGCCTCTTATCCTATCACTTCACAAACAGTCCCTCTTCAGCCTATGGGATGGCTGCCATTAGGTGTCCATGGTGACTCCTCCAGGCTGAACAATACTGAATCCATTCCTCATCCTCCAGCTGGTTATGTTCCACTCACAATTTTGCTCAAGCTCTGCAAACCCTGGTCATCAGAAAGGTCAGAGTCTGTTGTTCCTCAGGGATGTTTGCTTGTCTCCTGCCAGACAAACCAGTGTCTGCTGTGAAAAACATTACCAAGCAGTCTGAGGAGCCACAGACCCAAGCATGGCCACCCTGCTGACGTTTCTCTCTCCTTCATTGCTCTGGCCTAATTCTCCTTGTAGTTTCTGTATGTTACTTTTTGGAAGAGCTCAAATGACATCCCAGTTTATCCTTAGAGAAGAACTCAACAGCAAGACAGAGCTATCACCACATAATTTCCACAGATGGACAGACATTCAAGGAGACAGACATTGCTCCTTGGCTTTTTTTTCCCCCTTACCCTCTGCATCAGCTCCTCTATTTCTTTCTAGTAGGTTGCAACAGAACTGAGAGCAGCAGTCCCTCATGCCAGGGATATTGCATGCAGTCCTCACACTTAAGTGTAAATACCTCACCTTGTAAGCCTTGATGTAATATATCCCCTTCTGAAGGGTGCTGTTCCCACAGAGCACCTGAAACCCAGCTGAGCTCTGGCCTGATGTTCTTCCTGCCAAGTATTCTGTACCAAGACCCTTGCAGTTTTCTTTCTTCAGCACACACAGCGGGCTGGGTTCAGCAGAGAAATGTAGCTCTTTTCCTGAATCAGGGTCTAGCAATGCTGCTGCTGCTCCTCCTTAAGAACTGGGTCAAGAACTGGATGGAAGGCTGGGCCCAGAGAGTGGTGGTGAATGGTGCCACATCCAGTTGGCAGCTGTCACTAGTGGTGTGTCCGAAGGGTCAGTGCTGGGCCCAGTCCTATTCAATATCTTTATTGATGATCTGGAGCAGGGGATTGAGTTCAGCATCAGTAAGTTTGCAGATGACACCAAGCTAGGAGCAAGTGTGGACCTGTTGGAAAGTAGGAGAGTCCTGCAGAGTGACCTGGACAGGCTGGATGGGTGGGCAGAGGCCAGTGGGATGAGATTGAACGAGGCTAAGTGCAGGGTTCTGCACTTTGGCCACAACAACCCCAAGCAGCTCTACAGGCTGGGGTCAGAGTGGCTGCAGAGCAGCCAGGCAGAGATAGTAGCTGAAGATGAGGCAGCAGTGTGCCCAGGTGGCCAAGAGCCAATGGCATCCTGGCCTGGAGCAGGAACAGTGTGGCCAGTAGGACAAGAGAGGGTTATTCTTCGCCTGTACTCATTACTGGTCAGGCCACACGTTGAGTGCTGTATCCTTTTCTGGGCTCCTCAATTCAAGAGAGATGTTGAGATACTAGAATGTGTCCAGAGAAGGGCAACGAAGCTGGTGAGGGGCCTGGAGCACAGCCCTGTGAGGAGAGGCTGAGAGAGCTGGAGGTGTGCAGCCTGGAGAAGAGGAGGCTCAGGGCTGACCTCATTGCTGTCTACAACTACCTGAAGGGAGGCTGTAGCCAGGTGGGGGTTGGTCTCTTCTGCCAGGCAACCAGCAACAGAAGAAGGGGACACAGTCTCAAGTTGTGCCAGGGGAGGTCTAGGCTGGATGTTAGGAGGAAGTTCTTCACAGAGAGAGTGATTGGCATTGGAATGGGCTGCCCAGGGAGGTGGTGGAGTTGCCGTCCCTGGAGGTGTTCAAGCAAAGCCTGGATGAGGCACTTAGTGCCATGGTCTAGTTGACTGGCTAGGGCTGGGTGCTAGGTTGGACTGGATGATCTTGGAGGTCTCTTCCAACTTGCTTGATTCTATGATTCTCTGTTGTCTCCTAGCAGCATCAGCTGCTGCTCAGTCTTTTCAGTGTGAGGGGTACCTGCTGAAATGCAAAATCACCTATGAGAACCCTTTTACAGAGAACACTGCATCAAAAGAAAGGAAAGAGCATGTTCTGGGTGTGTTTATTTTTTAATATTCCAGGGAGGTATAAAGTAAACGTGGTCCAGCTGGCTTTCTCCAGGGATCTAAAGGGATCCCCAAAGTTTTTTTCAAAGAAACTTTCCCTTAATTGGGAAAAATGATTCAGTCTGCTGTGGGGGGCAAAGAAGCAGAGCATAGCCTGTTTCACTCCGTGCCAGCTGGCTGGCTTCAATTTGCAAACTGCACAGAAAAGGCTCTAACACAATCCTTTAAAATCTGGATGGCAACTACTCTGTGCCTGGAAGGGGCTGCAGAAGGGTGTGAAAGTGTATCAGCGAAGCCATATGCTTTCCTGGCTTATTTCTTCCTCACGAAATGTGACATTGAAGTCATAGGGTCATAGAATTGTCAGGGGTGGAAGGCACCTCAAGGATCATCCAGCTCTGACCCCCCTGCCATGGGCAGGGACAACTCACACTAGATCAGGTTGTTCAGGGCCACATCCAGCCTGGCCTTAAAGACTTCTGGTGATGAGGCTTCCACTACTTCCCTGGGCAGCCTGTTCCAGTTTCTCACTGCCCTCATGCTGAAGAACTTCTTCCTAACATCCAATCTGAATCTACCCACTTCTACTTTTGCTCCATTCCCCCAGTCCTATCCCTACCTGACATCCTAAAAAGTCCCTCGGCAGCTTTCCTGTAGGCTCCCTCAGATACTGGAAGGCCACAATAAGGACTTGTCAGAGCTTTCTCCTTTCCAGACTGAACAGCTCCAACTCTCTCAGTCTGTCTCCATTAGAGAGGTGCTCCACCTTCCCCTTCCACCCATTGTCCCTTGTCCTCCTGTCACTGGGCATCACCTGGCAGAGCCTGGCTCCATCTTCCTGGCACTCACCCTTTACATCTTTATCAACATGAATGAGGTCACCCCTCATGCTCCTCCTCTCCAAGCTAGAGAGCCTCAGCTGCCTCAGTCTGCCCTTCTAAGAGAGATGTTTCACTCCATCATCTTTGTGGCTCTGCGCTGGACTCTCTCAACCAGTTCTATGTCATTCTTGAACTGAGGGACCCAGAACTGGACACAGTACTCCAGAAGCAGCCTCACCAGGGCAGAGCAGAGAGGGAGGAAGAGAACCTCTTTCCACCTACTAACCACAGCCCTTCTCATCCACCCCAGAATGGCATTGGCCCTTCTGGCCACCAGAGCACATTGCTGGCTTATGGTCAACCTTCCATCCACTAGGACCCCCAGGGTCTTTTTCCCCTTCACTGTTGTCCAACAGGTTAGTCCCCAGCCCATAGCGACACCTCAAGGGTAATGCTTGAGGGTTAGCACCGTATTGGACCTCTCCTACCAAGATTACTTGGCCAGGCTTAATGGAAATTCTACCTGCCTTTACATCAGCTTTACATTTGTTGATGTGGCCAAGAATTTACAGTATGAGGCAAGAAAGGAGCTGGTGGGAAAATCACAAAACCCATTAAAATCTACCAATGGAGCTTCTGCTGTCTTCAGCAGGGATAGAAGTTCATTCTGCTTGTGCTGGCTACAAGAGATTTGCTGGGAATTTTGCAAAGTGGCTACATAATTAATGGACCAATTTAAAAGAAACCACAGCAGAAGAGTTTGAAATGAGCATGAAGGTTACCTTCTTTGAAGTGCAAAGGCAAATTCCCTGCTTAGAAAGCTCAAACTGCATTACTAGCCCTTACAGCGACATTTGAGGGAGTATAAAATAAAACATGATCTATCTCACACTCTGAGATTGGAAGCACCCAAGCAATTCATAGATCCACAGAATGGTTTGAGTTGGAAGGGATCTTAAAAGTCATCCAGTTCCAGCTTCCCTGCCATGAGCAGGAACACTTCACACTAGACTGGGTTGTTCAGAGACCTTATAGAACCTGGTCCTGAACACTTCCAGGAAGGGAGCATCCACAACCTCCCTTGGCAACCTGTTCCAGTGTTTCACCACCCTCACTGGAAAGAGTATCTTCCTAATCCTCAGTCTAAGTTTGCCCTCCTCAAGCTTCATTCCCTCTCATCCTATCACTACAAGCAGTTGTAAAAAGTACCTTCTGTCTTCTTGTAGCCCACTTCAGATACTGGAAGGTCACTATAGGGTCTCCCCAGAGCCCTCTGTCCTCCAGACTGAACAGCCTCAACTCTCTCAGCTTGTCTCCACAGGGGATGCTCTCCAGCTCTCTGATCATGTTCATGGCCCTCCTCTGGATCCGCTCCATGTGCCTCTTCTTCTGGGGGCACCAGAATTGGATGCAGTACTCCAGAGGAGGTCTCACAAGAGCAGAGGGGCAAAAATCACCTCAGTTGTTCTGCTGGTCCCACTTCTTTGATGCAGCCCAGGGTATGTCTGCCTTCTGGGCTTCAAGTGCCCATTGTGGGCTCATGTTGAGTTTATCCTCAACGGACACCCCGAAGTACCTCTCCTCAAGACTGCTCTTGAGCCTTTCCTTGCCTGGAATTGCATGGCCGAGGTTTTTTGCTGGCACCTCAGTGCACAAGCTTTCTCTCCTTTGCCTCAGAAATGTTCTTAGACACAAAAGCCAGTTTCCCATGCAGCTGTTTTAAAGCATGACTTTGCTTGTGTTGCCCTTCCTTAAAATCCTCAGGCTGTCCTTATGTAAAGTGTAGAACCGTGATGGGCAGAAATTGGTTGCAGATGGTAAGAAGACACTACAAAACAGTTTGACATAACAGTGGAACTTAACCCTATTGTATGTGGCTTGTCAGCATTCAGTCAGCTCTCTTTAAAGGGAGGGAACAGGCTGTTGTCCAATTAATATCAATTTTAGCTTCTGGGCCCTATATCCACTAGTTTTGAACACACACACTTAAATGACAACAGAAAATTTCTTTTACACTAAATCTAGACTTACTAAAACCTTTGAAAACACAAAAGCTGTGGAGTACATCCCTGCAGTCCCAGGAGGACTACAGGTGACACCACAGTAAGCAAGGAATGCATCACCTAAACCCTGAAATTAGACCCTTTGAGCTTGAAACCACCAACAGAAGGTGTTAACAACCCTCACAAGTCCCATTTCTTCACAGGCTCCAAGTTGTGCCTACAAAATGCTGCAGGTTGCTGGTTCTCTTGTCAAAAAGTGGTCAGAGGAACATGGGGACTCATTATGCTTTAAAACATCTACCTTTGGTGCAGACAAGTGTGAAATTGGAGGCTCATAGATCGCTTTAGAGGGAAGTCTTAAGAGACTTTGCCTAAAGCCTCAAGTCCCAAGGTTGTGTGATTGTGCCTAGAAAGATCTGTGTCTTCTGACTCCTCACCTTATGATTTGGTTCATTTTCCTGTCTTGTCCAGGTTTTTTTTCTGTAGAAGACTGCTGCTGGGGAGCAGGGAAGAAGGGCAGATGCTGAAGTCAGGCCAAGCATGTCTCACGGGAGGTTGGACAGTTCACAGCAAGCATCCACAAGCAAGAGACATAGAAGTGGGAGCGGGACAGAACAAATATCCCACCTCATAGCCACAGGCTGAGGAAAGAGACTTCACAGAATCACAGAATTAACTATGTTGGAAAAGACCTTAGAGATCAAGTCCAACCTATTGGTCAGCTGAGTATGAGCCAGCAGTGTGCCCAGGCAGCCAGGAAGGCCAGTGGCATCCTGGCTTGGATTAGAAATGCTGTGTCCAGCAGAAGTAGGGAGGTGATTGTCCCCCTGGACTCAGCTTTGGTGAGGCCACACCTCAAGTATTTGCTCAGTTTGGGGCATCACAATACAAGAGAGATGTGGAGGTGCTGGAGCAGGTCCAGAGGAGGGCAACAAATGGCCTGGAGAATAAAGCTGAGGAGCAACTGAGGGAGGTGGGGATGGTTAGTTTGAAAAAGGAGGCTGAGGGGAGACCTCATTGCTGTCTATGACTACCTGAAGGGACACCGTGGAGAGGCTGCTGCTGGTCTCTTCTCACAGGTACCTGGAGACAGAACAAAGGGGAATGTCCTCAAGCTGAGACTGGGGAGGTTTAGACTGGGCATTAGGAAACCTTTTTTCAGTGAAAGAGTGGTTAGGCATTGGCATGAGCTGCCCAAGGAGTCACCGACCCTGGACGTGTTTAAGGATCATTTGGATGTGGTACTTAAGGATATGGTTTAAGCTGAATCTTGTAGAGTAGGGTTATAGGATGGGCTTGGTGATCCTGAGGGGCTTTTCCAAACTGGATGTTTCTGTGATTACCTAACACCATCTAATCAGCTAAACCATGGCACCAAGTGCTACATTCATTCTTTAAACACATCTAGGGACGGTGACTCCACTGCCTCCCCAGGCAGTTCATTCCCATGTCCTATCACTCTTTATGTGAAGAATTTTTTCCTGACATCCAGCCTAAACCTCCCCTGGCACAGCCTGAGACTGTATCCTCTTGTTCTGTCACTGGTTGGCATGTGGAGGCTCATTTCTTCCCATTGGCCTCAGTACAAAGCCCTCCCATTTTAAACAGAATTTGCCTAAAGCTTACAGAAAGAAAAACATTCATTTTTGCAGCAGCATTTAAATGCCCAAATAACTAAGTGGAGATGGAAGTATTTCAGTTAGCTACAAAAAGTGGCCTCTGTGGACTGTTTCACCAGCTCAGTTTAATTTCCACTAAATGTTTTGATCCAGAAACTTACCATTTTTAAGACTTTGTTCACTTTAAATCTCACAGAATTGTTTCACAGAAGAAACATGCCAGAATGTGCTTATCCAGAAGGCAGTGAGCTATGTTTTACATAAAAACTTGTTCTGTGACTGCAAAGTTCAATAGTTCACATTTTACATGACTGCTGACACCATCTAGCTAGATCAGAGGCTTTAGAATCATATCTTTAGCATTATAGAATGGTTTAGGTTGGTCATCTAGTCCAACCCCGCCTTGCAGTCAACAAGGACATCCTCTACTAGATCAGGTTGCTCAGAACCTTGTTGAGACTGACCTTGACTATCTCTAGGATGGGCCCTTAACCACCTCCCCGGACAACCTGTTCCAGTGTTTCTCTACCCTCATGGTAAAGAACTTGTTCCTAACACCCAATCCAAATCTGCTCTTCTCTCATTTCAAACCATTGCCCTCATCCTCTCACTGCAGCCTTCTTGTAGGTCCCCCTGATGTACTGTAAGGCTGCTATTAGGTCTCCCCAAAGCCTCCTCTTCTTCAAAGAATCAGTCATAGAGTCAGCCAGGTTGGAAGAGACCTCCAAGATCATCCAGGCCAACCTAGCACCCAGTCCTGCCCAGTCAACTAGACCATGGCACTAAGTGCCTCATCCAATCTTTGCTTGAACACCTCCAGGGACAGTGACTCCACCACCTCCCTGGGCAGCCCATTCCAATGCAAATCACTCTCTCTGCCAACAGCTTCCTCCTAACATCCAGCCTAGACCTTCCTTGGCTCAACTTGAGACTGTGTCCCCTTGTTCTGTTGCTGGTTGCCTGGCAGAAGAGACCAACCCCCACCTGGCTATAGCCTCCCTTCAGGTATTTGAGACAGCAATGAGGTCAGCCCTGAGCCTCCTCCAGGCTGAACAAACCCAGGTCACTCAGCCTGTCCTCACAGCAGAGGTGTTCCAGCTCCCTGATCATTTTTGTGGCCCTCCTCTGGACCAGCTCCATCAAGTCCATGTCCTTCCTGTGTTGAGGACTTCAGAGCTGGGCACTGTATTCTGTGTGAAGCCTCAGCAGAGCAGAGGGAGGTGCCAAAATCCCCTTTCTCTATCTGCTGGCTGCACTGCTTTCAATGCAGCTTTGTCTGCATCTTCACAACAATTGAATAAAACCACGACACAGAAACTTGAAGGTCAAGGTGAGTTTATTGTCCATACAGCATACCTAATCCCGCCAAAACACTTTTCTTAGAACCATCTTTAAGCTAGCCAAACAACAGGTTATTAATAAAAAATGACAACACTGAACAAAGAAGACCTTTCCGAAGGTAATCGAGACTACACCGCACCAGAGTCTTAACCACCGTGAACAACCTTGCAGACTTTCTAAAGACTTTTGTTTACACTGATCATGTCTACTACTGCACTTCTCTAGCACCCCCTGACCATATGAAAACATCCACACCTCTTAAAGAGCACGTTGTGAGAGAGTAACATTGACTTGATATGGCATCACACTCGATAAAGCAAAAATGATGAACAAAAAAAAAAAGGCCACAAAAAAAATCAACAAAAAAAACCAAAACAAAACCAACCTCCCAAAAATAACCAAAAAGGAAAAAAAAAAAAAGAAAGAAGTTTTTTTAGGCTAGAAACTGTGCAACTGAGAGTGATTTCTGAGGTACATGAGAACATGGTAATAAAAATAGTGGAAAAAATCCAGTGGCCAGGTGGTTTGCTGGGTAATTAAAGAGCCATCCAATTATTAAAGCATAAATGGGATCAAGTAGGTAATTTTTTCTCTTCCACAAACCTCCTGGGAACATGAATAAATTCATCATCAGGTGCTCCTATGCTACAGTGATGAGAGGAAGGGGAAAATCATCCAAGCACCATCAGCAGCAGGCTGAGGGAAATGCTTCCAGTGCCAATCCTTTGGCCTCTGCGAGGATGTGACTGGCAACTTACTTTAGTATAGATTCATCAGTAGGAGGGGTTAATGATTTCTGCAATTTAGGGGGGGGGGAATCACCTCATTTGCAGTGATTATAATTTCTTTTTGTTAGCATTTATTAAAAAGGAGAACTATGCAGTAATCTTAATTTGAAGGCTACTGTGTTAATGCTTCAAGTTCTAGTCTTTTCCAGGCTTCAACCACAGTATGTTTATGGGTGTCACCAGATGGTGCTTTTTCAGTGCATTGCTACAGCCAAGGATTCTCTTGCCCCCAGCGCTGACCTTCTGGGTCTGTGTGAAGGACTGGGGGCTGCTGAACTGTGCTGCCCCTTCCAGCACAGCTCTGACTATGCGGGGTGAGGTCTGCCTCAGTGAAGGACTTCAACTCTACCTTCCCTAACAGTACTGCAGAATCCTCGGCAGCACGATGCTGCAGGTGGGGATCTCTGCATGGGACCGAGGCATTGTAGGAGGTGGGATGAAGAGCAAAGGCAGGCACTCTAAATACTACTCCTGCCTACACTTGACCTACAGCATATAGAGGAGCAAACCATGCCAACGTGATGTACACATTGCTTATGGTGGCTGCAGGCAGCGCACTACTGCCCAGTGTGCCAAGAGGTCATCCCACTGTCTGAGAACCCTCGGGCACCCTCCCCATGAAGCTACATCTGCTGACACAGGAGGGCTGTCACACATTGTATGTGACTCTGGAATCTTGCTTCCAGAAAATTAACTCTTTGATTGTTTAAGGGTTTTTTAGCTCCAGGAGAGACACCATTGCTGAATGCACTTGTTCCCAACGTGCAACATTAAGGTGGGAGGTGGTGGCAATGAGAATAAGGCTGTTCCCACCCCTGGTTTTGGGAAGGATGAAGCAGCTCAGGTGAAACCACTGTGGGAGGTGGTGGCAATGAGAATAAGGCTGTCCCCACCCCTGGTTTTGGGAAGGATGGAGCAGCTCTGGTGAAACCACTGTGGAAGGTGGTGGCAATGAGAATAAGGCTGTTCCCACCCCTGGTTTTGGGAAGGATGGAGCAGCAATGGTGAAACCACTGGTGGAGAGTCAATGCATTTTTTCCACTATGAAAAGGATACCAAAGACTGAAAGGGAGGTGGTGCCCCGGGCTGCCTGCAACCTCTCCCCAGCACAGCCAGGGTCTGGGCCCCGGGAGTTAGGGAGAGGAAAAAAAAACCAAACCCAAACTGTCAGGTTGTGAGGTATTGTGAAAAGAGGAACCATTTCTGTTTCATCCAGTAAACCTGAGGTAAGCATACTGTCTTTGCAGGATTTGATCAGGAAGGAAGGAAGACGAAAAATAAAACACAGAAAAAAGAAGAAAGAAGGAGAAAAACAAAAATAAAATAGAATTTATATATATATATATATAAAAAAAATAATGAACACACTAAGAGGGAAAAAAAACAAACCCAAAACCAAACCAAACCAAAAACTGTACAGGGCATTTCCAGTAAATCAAAAAAACTCAATCATTATCTCCACTTAACCATCTACTTCAGGATTTGAAAACTTTTTTTTAAGCAGTAAAATAATATATTATAAAAATGTTTATAAAATAGCAGCACACTCAGTGAAACAATACAGCTAAGTACTGTTAATGTGAATAAGAATGAAACAAATCATAGCTTCTTAGCAGCGCAAAAAAAAAAAGAGAGAGACCATAATAATAATAATAATAACAATAATAATAATAATAATAACAAACCCAAAGCTCTCCCCACCCCCCCAAAAAAAAAAAAAAGAACAAAACCAAAACCACCCAAAAAATCACCCCAAAATAAAATAACCCCCAAAAATAAAATAACCCAAAGAAAAAAAAGCCACCTTAGAATCTTATTTCTGTTCTCTACTCTCCTCTGGCCTGATATGGCTGAGTCCATTCATAGAATAATTCTTGGAATTCTTTCTGGATTTTTCCTTTTTTTCCCTCTTTCTCTCTTTTTTTCTTTTCTCTTTTTTTGGCCTTTTAATAAAAAAAAAATGCAAACTTTTAAACGTTTCATCCAACTGCTTCACACTGAAATGATTTGCAAACCGTTAAAGACAGTTTCGCACAGTAAAAAAAAATGAGGAAAAAAGCCCAAAACCAAGACAAAAAAAAACCCCAAAACAACTCAAACCAACCAAAATAAAACCAAAACCCCTCAACAACAACACCCCCCCAAAAAAAATCAAACACCCCTAACAAAACACAACCCAAAAGTTGCTCCAACTCTTCTTTTTTTCTTGTTTTGCTTGCCTTCTTAAATGCCTCTTGGTTACAGATGGAGCAGGAAACAAAATAAATTCAAGTATGCTGAATATACCTTTGTAATAAAATCTCTTGAGCCACACACCCTGATGTTTACCGCTCGTTTTGTCCTTGTGCACCGGCAGTTCTCCTTTCGTGCTCTGTACAGACAAGGCGTGCAGGTGGTCTTTTAAGATCCTTCTTCTGACACTGAACAACACAAAAATTGTCAGGCTTTTTTAATCCGGAATGTCGTGACAGGAATGTCATCTGAAGCAGGTGCTGGTATTTCCAGCAACACCACAACTAACCCAAGTACACCAGATACTGGAAAATATTGACTATAAAAAGCTATCTGCTTTTGTGACTTTTTTTTTCCTTTTTGCTTCTTTTTTTTTTCCATTTTTTTCTTCTTTTTTTTTGTTTTTCCCTTTTTTCTTTTATTTTTTTCATTTTTTTTCTTCTTTCTTTTTTTCCTTTTTCCCTCTATTTCCCATGTTTCCTCTATTTTCCTTTTATCATTTTTCCTCTTTTTTCCACCTTTTTCCTCTTTTTTCCATCTTTTTCCTCTTTTTTCCCACCTTTTTCCTCTTTTTTCCCTCTTTTTCCTCTTTTTTCCTTTTATTTTTCTCTTTTTTAAAAATTTCTTTTGAAATTTTTATTTTTTACCGTTTTTTAAAAAATATTTTCTTTTTTTTTCTTCTGTTTATTTCATTTTTGTGTGGGGTTTTTTTTTCAGCAAAAATCATCATAAACCATCTCATTTAATCCCTTAGGAACCATTATTGTTTTTTTTAATCAAAGTGCTTCTCGAATGAAATGGTTTACAAACAAACAAACACCAAAAAAAAAAAGAGCTCACTGTGGATCAATAAAATTAATGAAATGCTGGGGGGGGGGGAAACAAAAAAAAAGTGTGGAAGGTGGAGGAGGGGAGGAAGGGGGTAAGTAGAAAAGGGATCAAACCCAATCTCATCTTGAACTCAGTGAGGCTATGTTACAAAGGCAGATGGGACAGAGCATGGTTTAAACGTCTTTTAAGGCCAAGCTAAGGAGCTGCCAAAAGCTGACACTGAGGTGAAGCGTTAGCACTGTAAAAGAGCAGAATGCTTGTCACAGATCATTCACTGCATCTCCCAATCCAAAAGGTTTGATTAACCCAACTGGTCAGCATTAATTGGCACATTTCCTGCCACCCCCCCATCCCCCACCCCCACTGCTGCCATGTAACACTTGCTAACTTTGGCTTGGCCCACAGCTGGGTAAAACACAACTGCCCTTATGCCAAAGATGCTGCTGTGTTTAGAATGAATCATTTCTGAAGGAGAAACAGAAGGAAGTCAAGAAGGGAGAGGAGAATTTGGGAAAAAAAAATCAGAAAAATAAACAACAACAACAGAACCTCCACACAACCACCCCTCCCCCCCTCAAAAAAATAACCCCCAAAAACCAAATTAAACCAAAAAAACCCAAACAAAAAATAACCCCAAAAACCACCACCTGCTCTTCCGGCTGGCAAAATAAAGCATCTTCTTTCTTAGGTAGCAGCTACCACAGACAGCAAGAGTAAACAAAACTAACATACAGAGATCCAACAAACACTTCTGACTAATAACAGAGGTGACAGATCAGCAAAAATCCTTTTGCATTCAAAATGGTTCAATTGCTTTCGGGGGACCTTTGCCCGCTTTGCCCTACATCCCCTTTCCTCTCTTGCTCGGCAACCTTGTCGAGCCGTAACATCGCGCACACGATTCCTTTCTTACACCTAAAGAGCAACCAAAGGGGTTGTAGGCACCAGGTCAAAATCACACAGACAGGTACAACTCTGCTTTCTTCCCACGAATGCAGGCTTGCATTTTAGCTAGCTACTTTGTAATGCTTTGACAAGCATTTAATGATCATTGATAACATAATCAAACAGCAATTATCTGATACATTGTGGGGAATTCCCTTCTGTAGAATGTGGCAGGCACCAAAGGTGTTTCTTTTCTTTCGTTATTTCAGTTTTTGTTTCGTTTTCTAACCTAAAAGAGCTTTAAATAGGTTCTACGTGGGAGCAGATCGAAAGAAACAAACGAACAAACAAAAAAATCACTCTTAAAAAAAGAACCAATAACAAAAATAAAAGGGCTGGGGGACAAAATGTGACTTTCTGTGCTGATGTCCTCACAGGTTGATGTCTCTCACGTCTGTGGGAGTGCTGGCCTGGTCCAGTTCATCCACCATCTTGGAAGGATTGCTTTGCTGTTGCTGCTGCCGGACTTGCCTGAGGCTGTTTACTAGCACCGCCTCAATCTGTTCTTGACAAGCTTTAAGGCAGTCCTAGAGGACAAGAAAACAAAGTGTTCTATTAGAGGAGAATGGAGAGGGTGGGGTTTTGTTTCTCCTAATTGAGCAAGCAGAACTTGGAAGAGCATCCAGCTGGTATTCCCAAGGAGGACAAGGGAAGTTATTCTTCCCCTGTACTCAGCTCTGGTCAGGCCACAACTTGAGTCCTGTGTCCAGTTCTGGACTCCTCAATTCAAGAGAGATGTTGAGATCCTGAACATGTCCAGAGAAGGGCAACAAAGCTGGTGAGGGACCTGGAACACAAACCCTATGAGGAGAGGCTGAGGGAGCTGGGGGTGTGCAGCCTGCAGAAGAGGAGGCTCAGGGCTGACCTCATTGCTGTCTACAACTACCTGAAGGGAGGCTGTAGTCAGGTGGGAGTTGGTCTCTTCTCGCAGGCAGCCAGCAACAGAACAAGGGGACACAGTCTCAAGTTGTGCCAGGGGAGGTCTAGGCTGGATGTTAGGAGGAAGCTGTTGGCAGAGAGTGGTTGGCATTGGAATGGGCTGCCCAGGGAGGTGGTGGAGGTGTTGAAGAAAAGCCTGAATGAGGCACTTAGTGCCATGGTCTAGTTGACTTTATAGGGCTGGGTGCTAGGTTGGCCTGGATGATCTTGGAGGTCTCTTCCAACTTGGTTGGTTCTATGATTTTATGATATGATTCTATGAGGAGTGTTGGCTCTGATAAAAAATGAACTTGAATTCTCACAGATGATCACAGAATGAACCAGCCTGGAAAAGGCCTGTGAGATCATTGAGTCCAACCTGTCACCTAGCCCTTCTAATTAACTAAACCATGGCACCAAGTGCCTCATCCAGCCTCCTTAAATGTATCTAAACTGAATCTTAAAAGCTCATTTATTCTAAGAGCTGATTCCAGTTTTCTAAGCCATGGTGATTATTGGGTTCCACATACAGAATCACTGAGGTTGGAAACGACCTTCAAGATTATGGAGTACAGCTGTAATCCAGCTACCGTGACCACTAAACCATGTCCTGAAGCATCACATCTACAGCTTCTTGTAACACATCCAGGGATGGCAACTCCAACACCTCCCTGGACAGCCTGTTTCAACCTCTCACCACTCTCTCAGGAAAGAATCATAGAATCAGTCAGGATTGGAAGGGACCACAAGGATCATCTAGTTCCAACCCCCCTGCCATGGGCAGGGACATGTCACACTAGATCAGGGTGTCTAGAGCCTCATCCATCCTGGCCTTAAAACACCTCCAAGGATTGGGCTTTGACCATCTCCCTGAGCAACCCATTCCAGGCTCTCAACACCCTCATGGTGGAGAACTTCTTCCTAACATCCAATCTGAATCTATCAATTTCTACCAGCCTTACTCCAACCTCCTTTCAGGCAGCTGTAGAGAGCAGTAAGATTTTCCCTCAGCCTTATCTTTGCCATACTAAACAACCCCAGATCCCTCAGCCACTGTTCATATGATGCTCTCCAAACCTCTCCCCAGCCTCGTTGCTGGACACACTCCAGCATCTCAGTGTCTTTCCTGTACTGTGGTGCCCAGAACTGAACCCAGCACTCAAGCTGAGTACAGGGGCACCAGCACTGTGCACAAACTCCCTGGGTCAAACACCGCTAATGCTGTACTTATTAGACTCTTAATATCTCACCAGTGCTTGCTCATTTGTGTGGTCTTCTTGAGCAGGAACCCAAACTAATGCAAAAAGCAAAGGGCATGGTATAGGAATTTTTGAATTCACAGAATCACAGAGTATGTCTGCTTGGAAGAGACCTCCAGGCTTATCCAGTCCAACCCTCAATCCAGCACTAAAGAGTCAATACTAAACCACGTCCCTAAGCACCAGGTCCACAGGCTGCTTAAACACCTCCAGAGATGGTGACTCCAGCACTGCCCTAGGCAGACCATTCCAGTGTTTTGAGAACCCTCTCTGTGAAGAAGTTGTTTCCTAGCATCCAGCCTGAACTTCCCCCCTGGCAGAGCTTGGAGCCATTTTCTGTGCAGGATTAAGTGACTTGGGTGGGTCTTCACTACAGAAACCTGCAATTTGCCTTGTAAAATATCCAACATGTGCTGTACCAAAGTCACCCAGACAGAGGCACTTCAGTTTTAGTGTCAAGTAAACTGATAGTAGATCAAGGTGAAGGAGAAATTTTGAGGTCCCTGAAAAAGTGCAGTGCTCTGTCACTGAGTTTTTATCAGTCACACATTTGGGTCCCCAAATAAAAGGCAAAAAGAAAGTCTGATTTTCTGTGAAAATTTATGCAAGGGAGGAAGGAACGATGGCAACCCCTAACACACAGCCACAGCATTGTTCTCTGAGAGCATTCCAGAGATGAAA
Source organism: Pogoniulus pusillus (assembly GCF_015220805.1). Taxonomy (NCBI): domain Eukaryota; kingdom Metazoa; phylum Chordata; class Aves; order Piciformes; family Lybiidae; genus Pogoniulus; species Pogoniulus pusillus. The sequence continues at coordinate 20,874,925 of NC_087267.1, forward strand.
AGTGATTTCAGCAGCAGTGGAGGAGGTGCAGGGTAGGCTCCCATGTCTTTGGTCTGAGAGCAGGACTATTGAGACACACCTTGAGTACTGTGTCCAGTTCTGGACCCCTCAATTCAAAGAGATGTTGAGATACTCGAGTGCGTCCAGAAAAGGGCAACAATGCTGGTGAAAAGCCTGGAACACAAACCCTGTGAGGAGAGGCTGAGGGAGCTGAGGGTGTGCAGTCTGGAGAAGAGGAGGCTCAGGGGTGACCTCAGTGCTGTCTACAACTACCTGAAAGGGGGTTGTAGCCAGGTGGGGTTGGTCTCCTCTGCCAGGAAACCAGCAACAGAACAAGGAGACACAGTCTCAAGTTATACTGGAGGAGATCTAGGTTGGATGTCAGGAGGAAGTTGTTGGCAGAGAGAGTGATTGGCATTGGAATGGGCTGCCCAGGGAGGTGGTGGAGTCACTGTCCCTGGAGGTGTTGAAGCAAAGCCTGGCTGAGGCACTTAGTGCCATGGTTTAGTTGACTGGATAGGGCTGGGTGATAGGTTGGCCTGGATGATCTTGGAGATCTCTTCCAACCTGCTTGATTCTATGACTCTATTTTAACACTCCTGGCAAGAGTTTGCAGACAATATTAAAGCAAAGGCAGATACCAGAAAAAGATGCAACTCAAAAACACACAATCAAGCCTCAGAGATTGCTGCCATTACAAACTGTACTACACAGCACTTGGAGAAAGGGCGGGATACAGGACAGCAACAGAGATTTGGGAGCCCTGTGCATCAGGGGAACACAATGTATGAATATACAAATAAATATGAAGGATTCACCTCACTTCAAACAGACACAGCGACAGAGAAGGTGACTATTAAATCATTACAAGATGTTCCATACTCTTGATAGTTTGCTGCAAGATTAAATCATATGGAGGTGTGTTGTTTTTTTTCATGTGAGAGAAAGCAGTGACAAACACTTGGGTATAAAAGAAAATGAAAACCTAAACCTAAGCTGTGACTGTATAAACACAGTACCAATTAACCTGCAGCACACTGGGACTGTGAGAGTATCAATACAATACTGTGTAAGTGGGCAGGTGGTGCTATGACAAATGTAGGGTTTTTTTTTCCTAGAAGCAGTCCTGTGGAGTCCTTCTACAATACAGTAAAAAACAATACTGTAAAGTCACTGAAGCCTTGCCCTGTGTAAGAGCTGGGTCTCTTCTGAAGCCTTCAGACGGTAGAGAAGTGCAGCTGTGGCAGCAGGAGTTTTACAACAGAGTATCTCAACCAGAGCTGTGGCAGCAGGTGGCAGGGGCAGTGAGACTCAGTGCCACCACCACACTTTTCAGGCAGGGGAGCTTAAGAACCGAGCTGGGTGCCACCTTTCATGGGATGCTGCAGCTGCTTGTCAGCCTGAGGTCCCAGTAGGGGATAGGAGGGCAGCTCTGGGGAGCTGGGCTCTGCCTAGCAATGCCCACTTTCTCCAAGCAACACCAGGTAATTTAGAAGAGTCTGAAATAGTCATCATGAGTGGAGGCTTTAATTTGTCATCCGAGCCAGCCTGGGGAAACACGTCAGATGCAGAGTATCTGTTCCGCCGGTGACATTGACGTTGGTGATGTACGCAATTAGCTCCAGTAGGTCATGAACACCCACTGTTCTTGACTACTAGCCAGCAGCTGCTGCCTGCAAAATCATGTCTTCTCCTTGTCATGAAAAACTGTCCTGCTTAAATTAATGAAGCATCACAACCTTTCCATGAAGGTGCATCTGCCAAAGAGAGGCTGCGAGTGATGGCTTTTCAGACTCAGTGAAAGGAGCTTGGATGAAATCCTGTCTTTATAAAGACAAAAATATTCACAGGATCAGGCCAGCTAAATCCAGAGTGAGATGTCACTGAAACCTCCTGAGTCTGTTCCCTCAACACAGCTGACATGAGAGCTGGATTCAGAGAGCTGGGGACTGTAGGACTGCCCCTGAAAAAGCTGCTGTGGTGAGGTTAGCTGGCCTGCAGCCACAGCACACCTAGCCCAGCACAGCTCCACTCTAAGCAAAGTCTCAAATCACTGGAGCTAAACTTTCCCACACTTTGCCCTCTGCCTCAGACTGGTGGGGTTTTCTTTGGTTGTTTCTTTTTCATGGAAGGGGAGAAACCACAACGAAGTTAAGTGCTATTATTTCCAAGAAAAGAGTTAAGGAGAGCAAGTGACTTCACTAACATTAGCCAGCTCTTAACTGAAGTCTCCAATTGTTGTATTTTTTGGAGAAGATGAAGTGTAATCACAATTTGGCATGGCAGATGGAGAGGTAGGTCAGATGCCTTTTGATATCCTCAAGAATAGAACAGAATAGAATAGGATAGAATCAAACAGGTTGGAAGAGACCTCCAAGATCATCCAGCCCAACCTATCATCCAGCCCTATCCAGTCAACTAAACCATGGCACTAAGTGCCTCAGCCAGGCTTTTACTGAACACCTCCAGGGATGGTGACTCCACCACCTCCCTGGGCAGCCCATTCCAATGCCAATCACTCTCTCTGTGAAGAACTTTCTCCTAACATCCAGCCTAGACCTCCCCTGGCACAACTTGAGACTGTGCCCCCTTGTTCTATTGCTGGTTGTCTGGGAGAAGAGAATAACCTCCACCTGGCTACAACCTCCCTTCAGGTAGAGGGAGACCGCAGAAATGCAGCCTGAGGCTAGCAAAGATACACGGGTCAGGAAATCCTGCATTCATTCAGAGCCCTGATGATCAAGGAGGTTTGTGCTTCGGAGGAAGGCAGCTGCCTTCCCCATTTGCATCTAAGCCTGACTGAGCACAGAAGAGACCTGGCAGAGGGAGGGCACGAAAGTCACCTTCCAGTCCAGGCACCCACATTTCCCTACTCTGGAAATCAGGTTATAGGAAAAATGGGACTTCTGTCCCATAGCACTAGCACAGAGCCAGAACACAAACAGAGCATGACTCCAAAGGAAGCTGGGACACAGGTTTGGCTAAGGTGGACTGGAGAGCACTGAGCATGGAATGCAGGGGACTGGCTGTAGGCTCCTCATCTCTGAGATGATTAAGGGAATGGAACATCTCTGTTACTAGGGGAGACTAGAACTGCTTGAGAGAGTCCAGCACAGAGCCACAAAGATGATGGAGTGGAACATCTCTCTTACAAGGGCAGACTGAGGCAGCTGAGACTCTCTAGCTCAGAGAGGAGGAGCATGAGGGGTGACCTCATTCATGATGATAAAGATGTAAAGAGTGCCAAGAGGATGAAGCCAGGCTTTGCCAAGATGCCCAGTGACAGGACAAGGGGCAATTGGTGGAAGCTGAAGCATAGGAAGTTCCATGGAAACATGAGGAGGATTTTTTTTCCACTGTGAGGGTGATGGAACCCTGAGTTGTGTAGTCTCCCTCCAGAGATATTCAAAACTCATCTGGATGCATTCCTTTGTGATCTGCTAGAGGTGGTCCTGCTCTGGCAGGGGCATAGAACTGGATGAGCTTCCAAAGTCCCCTCCAGCTTCTAGCATTCTGTGACTCTGACTGATTCTTCTTACTCCCAAACCCAGAGCACCTGGGTTTTGTTGTGAGTCTCCTCCCATCCCAGCTGTGACTACTTTGCCCTCCCTGCACACTCCACACTCCCCTTTTTAATGGCCCCAGGAAAGGCAGAAGCCTCAAGCTGTGCCCAGCTGGGCAGAGGGATCCTCCTTCTCCTCCCATCATTGGTGAATCTCCATGGTGTGCACTGGGTGAATGGTGGCCCTCTAGGTTAGTCAGGATAGTGAGTTGATAATCACTCTAACATCACCCATGGATGCTGGCTGAGCCTTCTTCCTTAGGCTGAACTCCTCTCTGTCTAGCTGCTGCTTTCTGCTCACTTGTAAAGCTGCAACAATGGCAGGAATTAATCTGTTAAACGTTTAGAGAAGCATTGAATGAGCAGGGAGAGAATGCCTGAGAATCCCTAACGAGGAACATGGAATAAAGCTCCAGTCCCTTTGATGCTCTCTTATATCAGGATGGCTCAAACTCTGTCCTGTTCTGTAACCAAGTTAAGACTAGGTAGTGCACTGTTCTGTGTGCTTTAAATTAGTTGGCTTCTTTGTCTTGAAGCAGAGGCTGAATTTTGAGGAGGAAAACATAATGACTCTGCCACTTCTGCTCTGGTGAGACCTCACCTGCAGTACTGTGTCCAGCTCTGGAGGCCTCAACACAGGAAGGACATGGACCTGATGGAGCAGGTCCAGAGGAGGCTTATGAAAGTGATCAGAGGTTGGAACACCTCTGCTGCGAGGACAGGCTGAGGGAGCTGGGGTTGCTGAGCCTGGAGAAGAGAAGGCTCCAGGGACATCTAATAGCAAGCAGCCTTCCAGTACCTGAAAGGGACCAACAAGAAGGCTGCAGAGGGACTGCTTATGAAGACCTGCAGCGATAGGACAAGGGGCAAGGGTGGGAAACTAGAAAAGAGCAGATTTAGTGTGGATCTTAGGAAAAAGTTCTTTATATTGAGGGTGGTTGAGAAGTGGAACCAAGTTGCTTAGACAGGTGGTTAAGGCCCCTTCCCTGGAGACATTCAAAGTGAGACTTGATGGCGTTTTGATCTAGTTGCATGTAGGATGATTAACCAATGCCCCATTCAATCCACACCAGCTTTTTCCATCACTGAGCTGGAGACAAAATCCTCTCATGTCCTTGCTGACTGCAGGAAGAGTTGGACTAGGTGATCTTCAGAGGTCAGTTCCAACCTGGGTGATTCTATGATGACCCTACCACCTATATGAGGCAGCAGGTGCCAATTTCATTGGCTTGATGAGTTTGGGTTGTGAGTGGCTTGTGATAGACATGCCAGCCTTGAGCTGGCTGTGGATTACAGTGTGAAGAGCACAGGCACAAGCAGACAGCACTACACCTTCCTGAAGCCATCAAAAACTGCTCAGTAATGGTAGCAAGATGAAAGAAAAAAAAAAAAAGTAAATATGTGTGAAAGAACAATGAACAATTTCCATTCAGAACTATGGAGCACCTGAAATGCCATGTCAGCTCAGTGGGAAGCAGATAAACTGTGTAGTGAAGACACAACCACTCAAAACAGCAGCATGGCTGTGCTGGAAAACAGTGGTCTCTGTGCCTGGCCCCTACATCTCCTGCCCTGAGATAGGACAGTAGCTCCTCCCAGTGCCCAGGTGTTGTGGAGGGCCTGTAGGCCCAAAAGCAGGCTTATTTATGCCTGCTCTGCCTGGACATGTCTCTCTGCCTGCACCAGGGGTAAATGAGCACAAATGGGCACAACAGACCGGGGCCATAAAGTCAGTTGCCCAGGACACCTGACTGTGTAAGCCCCCACATGCCCAGCTTGTGTCTCCCTGGTGTAAGCCCATGTGATTCCCATATTTGGGATAGTCCAGGCAAGTGCCTTTTGCATAGCATGGTAAGGTTTGGCTGACTGCCAACCTGACTGGTCATTCGAGTGGCCAATGAGACCATTAACTCTCAGCCCACAGTTAATAAATAGGGTACACAGGCTCAGGTGCAGCCTTCCCCACATTACCTGCTGCTCCGCCACATTGCTTGCCTGCCTGCCTTTAGCCAGCGTTAGACCCATGCTCAGACTGCACAGAATCCTGCCTCTGCACCTGGAGATCCTGCCTGTGTACCCCTGGAGAGAGAGCAGCCAGCAGCAAGGTCAGAGACTGCCATTTCCCCTGAAACCGGAGGATTCCAGCCTTAAAGTCCACAGACAGAGACCCTGAAGAATTGGACACTTGCAATAGGCTGTGACGTAGCCCCGGAGGGTGATTTCTTATCCAAATTGTGAGTAAATACTTGAAATACTTCTGTAATTTCTATTACCTCTTCCAGAAAGCAGAGAGCAGATTATAGTGCAACACACTCTCTCTGTGTTAATAGTTTCAATGTTTGCTAGTAATTAATAAGTTTCTGTAGATTTATATTTCCATAATGTCTTCATAACTGTGTAAAGAACAATTTAATATTAAAGTTCAGTGGTTGGGGGTGGCCAGAGTTGAAAATATTGGAAGTTAATAAATATATATATATATATATAGATTTATAAATATCCCCTCGCATTAATTGATTTCTCCCTTCTGCCACAGCCAGTGCACGGGCAGAATATCCCCCTCCGTGACACCAGTCTGCAGCTCTGGGCAGACCCATACTGGGAAGGAATTCTTCACTGTGATGGTCACAGAGCACTGGAACAGGCTGCCCAGGGAGGTTGTGGAGTCTCTTTCTCTTGGATGCCTTTCTGTGCAACCTGAGCTAGATTCTATGGCCCTGCTCTGGCATTGGGGCTGGACTTAATCATCTATGAAGGTCTCTTCCACCATTAACATCCTATGATCCTGTGACAGATAAGCAAAATTTAACCTTCCTCACTTTGTGAAGTTCTTCCCTTTCAGCAATAAAAAAGTAAGGAGAAAGGCTTCTCTGTCACCACTTTCCTGCTGTCACTAGCAAAGCTGGTTTTAATAAGGTGCAAATATGTACTTTTGTGTAGCTAGGTAATTAGTTTTGTTTTCTTATAGCAGGAGTTTGCTCTCCTATTATTGGGAGCTTAGTAATTCTCCAACCCTGGAATTGCTCATTTAAGGAGGAGAGCTGAACTAATTTCATGGCCTTTCTTCTGAAGCTCCTATCTGGCAAAACCAATCAGAAACTCAAATGAAGAAAATGTCCTGGGCAGGTTTTAAGTCTCCTGTAAGTATGCACCTGTTTGTGAGAGGGCAGTGGCAACAAGTTACTTCACAGAATCACAGAATGTCAGGGGCTGGAAGAGACCTCAGAGCTCATCTAGTCCAGCGTCCCCTGCAGAGCAGGATCACCTAGAGAAGATCACAGAGAACTCATCCAGGTGGGTTTTGAGTATCTCCAGAGAGGCAGACTCCATAAACCCCCTGGGCAGCCTGTTCTATCACTCTCACAGTGAAAAAACTCCTCCTTGTGTTTCCATGAAACTTCCTATGCCTCAACTTGCTCCCATTGCCCCTTGTGCTGTCACTGGGCATCACCCGGCAGAGCCTGGCTCCGTGCTCTTGGCACTCACCCTTTATGCATTTATAAACATGAATGAGGTCACCCCTCATGCTTCTCCTTTCCAGGCTATAGCCCCAGCTCCCTCAGGCTCTCCTTGAAAGAGAGATGTTCCATTCCTTTCATCATCTTTGTGGTTCTGTGCTCGACTCCCTCAAGCAGTTCCCTGAGGTCCTTCCTGAACTGAGTGGCCCAGAACTGGACACAGTACTCCAGATGTGACCTCACCAGAGTAGAGGGGAAGAAGACACTCTCTCGACCTACTAACCTCAGCCCTTCTAATACACCCCAAAATTCCATTGCCCCTCCTGCCCACTAGAGCACATTTCTGGCTCATGGTCAACCTCCCAACCAGTAGGACCCCAGATCCTTTTCTCCTTCAATGTCTTCCAACAGGTCAGTCCCCAATCTACTGATCCCTAGGGGTTGACACACTTCAAGTGTCAAGACATTTTCAAATGGGAGAAAGACCAAGGACAGCAGTTTGGAGACTCTTGTAACAGACTACATTCATAATGTGCTCCTTTTTTTGGGGGGGAGGGTGATGGTGGTGTAAGAATTTCTTTAGAACACAGTGGTGCACAATTCCAAAACAGCCTGTCTTTAAGCTAGCTATTTTCCAAGCAGCTTCAGACTGGAGAACTTAATGAGGCAATTTCCTTACAGCCAGGCTCGGGGAAGGAAGGGTGGTGACACACGGAAGGTAAGACTTGAGCATTCGGAGCCAACTTTGTCTTTTTCTACACGGCCTCATGGATGATTTCTTACAATGTTATTCTGCAGACTCCTGGTGGTCAATATGAGGGCCAGAGCAATCCTTGTTATCAATACAGACTGGGGGAGGAGGTGGTAAAAAGTAAGCAGCCCTGTGGGAAAGGACCTGGGGGTGCTGATGGATGAAAAGCTGGACACAGGCAGACAGTGTGAGCTTGCAGCCCAGAAGGCCAATGGCAGCCTGGGCTGCATCAAAAGTTGCATTCCCACCAGATCTAGAGAGGGGATTATGCCACTTTACTGTGCTCTGGTGATATCCCACCTGGAGTGCTGCACCCCAGTCTGGAAGGACATGGACCTGTTGGAATGGGTCCAGAGGAGGGCCATAAAAATGATCAGGTGCTTAAAGCACCTCTGCTATGGGGACAGGCTGAGGGAGCTGGGGTTGTTCAGCCTGGAGAAGACTCCAGGCAGACGTAATAGCAGACTGCCAGTACCTGAAGGGAGCCTCCAGGAATACGGTAGAGGGACAGTTTGCAGATGCCTCCAGTGATAGGACAAGGGGCAACAGTTGTAAACCAAAGAGATTTAGATTAGATGTTAGGGACAAGTTCTTTAGCATGAGGGTGGTGGAACACTGGAAGAGGTTGCCCACGGAGGTAGTTAAGGCCCCATCCCTGGAGATAGTAAAAGTGAGGCTTGACAAGTTGAGATCTAGTTGAGGATGCCTCTGACTGCAGAGCAGGTCCATTTTGGAGGTCCCTTCTAACCCAAACTGTTCTATGATTCTAAACAAACCTCACTTATCTGTAGTATGTCCAGCAAATGTCCTTTGACATGACTGCAATGCACTGAAGCAGTGGTCCTAGATTTTGCAACACAGGGACTGGGCAATTCCTTCAGAATATTGTTGGGTTGCCTTTGCTGTTTTATAAGGTCTTTCAAGTGTGTGTCACATGGATCAACTTCCCCATTCCTCTCTACAGGCTAGTAGTTTTAATGATTAAAATAGCTCAGGTACTTTCCATTCCATAGTTTTATTTTTACTTCAGCATCCACAGAACTAAGAAGGCAATGAACTGTGGGGGGTTCTATTTGGTGGTGGTTGGTTGGTTGTTTTATTTTTCATGAATTTCTTCATCCCTTCATCCCATAGGTGATTTTACAAGCACCCTTGAAGTGCATTTGAGTGTGTCTGATGAGAAGTACTCTCAGGGCTGGGATGGAAATGCTGGCAGTGCAAATGACTGGAAGGAAGAATCGGCAGCATTATGGCAAGGATCTACTTATCTGAGCATGTCAATATCCATTCATGACAAGAAAACTCAAGCACTCAAAGATCCTGCAAAGTATTACAGATAATTGATTTCCTGGAATTTTTCAACACCTCCATAATAAATATGCCCACTGTTGTCCCCCAGCTTTGAGCTTTAAAATGTTCATGGTGCATTGGCAAACTGTTAGAGGAAATATCCAACTCAACCAACAGCCTGTTCTTGCACTGGTGATCAGTGGAATTTTCAGTCCTGCTCTGATGTCTGGAACTACTTCATCAATTGCTCCAGCTTTACTGAGTCCCTGGCTGCATCTGAAATACTGTGTGCAGTTCTGAGTCCCTCAGCTCAAGAAGGACCTCTGGGAACTGCTTGAGAGAGTCCAGTGCAGAGCTACCAAGACTGAGGGAACTGGGGCTTGGAGCTTGGGGTAGAGGAGCCTTAGGGGTGACCTCATTCATATTTATAAAGATGTACAGGGCAGTGTCAGGAGCAGGGAGCCAGGCTCTGCTCAGGGATGTCCAGTGACAGGACAAGGGGCAATGGGTACAAGCTGGAGCAGAAGAGGTGCCATGGGAACAGAAGGAGCAACTTTTTCACTATGAGGGTGCCAGAGCCCAGGAGCAGGCTGCCCAGAGAGGTTGTGGAGTCTCCTTCTCTGGAGACATTCCAGACCCACCTGGATGTGTCTGCCTACTCTACATGATCCTCTTCTGGCAGGGAGGTTGAACTGCATGATCTTCTGAGGTCACTTCCATTGTGGCCTGTGACATTTTGTGTGCTTCTACATAAACAGCTGCAAGCCATCTTTTCCAGCTTGCAAGTTCACAACTGGACTGGACAATTATTTTCATTTTTAAAAAGGTGAAGGTATTGAGAAGGTATTCTACAGCTCTTTTAGTAACTTGGCTTGGGTTTCTGCCATAGACTTTAGCCATTTTCAAAGTCTTCCTTGATGTCCCACCCAAACTGAGACATGGCACCTTTCAGATCACAGAACATCAGAGGTTGGAAGTGACCTCTGGAGACTGAGTCCAATGTCCCTGCCAAAAGCAGGATCCCCTAGGGTAGTTCACACAGGAACACATCCAGGCAGGTTTCGAATGTCTCCAGAGAAGGAAAATCCACAACTCCCCTGGGCAGCCTGTTCCAGGGCTCTGTCACCCTCACTGTAAAGAAGTTTTTCCTCATGTAGAGATGAAACCTTCTATGCTCCAGTTTGTATCCATTGCTCCTTCTGTTATTGCTGCTGACTACCAAAAAGAGATTGGCCCCAGGCACTTGACACCCACCCTTCAGATACTTGTACACATTGATCAGATCCCCTCTCACTCTTCTCTCCAGACTAAACAGTCCCAGGGCTCTCAATCTCTTTCGAGGGGGGAGATGCTCAAGTCCCCCAGTCATCCTTGTGGCTCTCCACTGGACTTTCTCCAGAAGGTCCCTTTCTCCCTTGAACTGGGGAGTCCAAAACTGGATGCAGTATTCCAGGTGTAGTCTCCCCAGGGCAGAGGTGAGGGAGAGAAGAACCTCCCCAGCCCTGCTGGCCACACTTTTCCTGATGTGCCCCAAGATGCCATTGGCTCTCAGCCACAAGGGCACACTTATGTCCCATGCAGAACTTGCTGCCCACCAGCAGTCTAAGGTCTTTCTCCACGGAGTTGCTTTTCAGCAGGGCAGCCTTTAGCCTGTGCTGGTGTCTGGGTTTATTCCTCCCCAGCTGCAGGACCCTGCAACTGTTGCTGCTAAACTTCACAATCTTTCCTTCAGTCAGCTCTCAGCCTGTCCAGATCTTGTTGACAATGATGACAGGTGCCAATTGTTTCTGCATCAGCTCACACCACAACTGAGTGGCAGCACACCATCTTCTCCACAAAGAAAAGTATAATTTCTTTCTAATGTAGACAGCAGAGGGCTATCACAAGAAGGTAAACTACTTAAACCACACATATTTTCTTCCTTTCTCTGTTTTGAATCAATTCAGTGCTTCTGTGACCTAAGGTTACTGCAGTTCCCTTTTACTGCACCTACTCCCATGACACCAACCACTTGAAGCTAGATTTAAACCTCCAGATTGCATTTCACATCCAGGTAAGACCAAAAAAACCCAGAGTGCACCCCTATATATACTGGTCATGCAACACCCAGGTGTGTTAGAAGTGGTGAACTTAGCTCCACAGTGCTTTTTGTACCACTGTTTATAGATTCCCTTTCTACAACTCAGTTTCAGCCTTTCCTGGGAGAAGAAGGAAGAAAGCTTAGCCAAGGAGCCTCCTAATGCTTGTCTACTTATCAAAAACTGAACTTAGGTAAACATCTGGGTACATGGAAACTGGTTTGAGGCTTGCAGCCATCCAGATTTTGCCCATCCAAGATGGCACTCATTTGGGAGAGTCCAGAGAAAATGTGCTAGGACAGCATGTAAGGGAGAAACCAAAGACTGAAAAAAATTTCTCTGTGACAAGGCTGCATTTTAATTCTGTTAAGTTTAAATATTGCTTAAGCCTTGAAAACATCTTGGCCTTATGGTGAGGTGTTGTGCATCAGCAACCATGGAGTAAATAAATTTCCCAAGGGCTTTTCAAAGCCAAACCACAACCCTGCCCCTCCCTTACAACCAGCTGCAGAAGAGTGACAGTAGGGCTGTTGTGTGTAACTTAGGTGTTAAAGGCTGGTTGGGTTCCCACATATGCACAAATTACATCACAAATTGCTATTAATGGCTCTTGTCTCTTCCTCTGTCTTATAACTAATCCATACAATCATAGAACGTTCTTACTTGATTGCTTCTTTCTTTGTAGGACTTAGGGACGTTTTGCAGCTTGAAGAATTGCAGAACATTAGTGGTTGTAAGGGACTTTCAGAGATCATCCAGTCCAATCTAGGGTAGTCTGCACAGGAATGCATCCAGACAGGTCTTGAAAGTCTCCAGAGAAGGAGACTGCACAACCTCTCTGGGCAGCCTGTTCCAGAGCTCTGTCACTCTCACTGTGAAGAAGTTTCTTCTCATGTTGAGGTAAAACCTTCTGTGTTCCAGTTTGTATCCATTGCTCCTTGTCTTATTGCTGCTGACCAGTGAAAAGAGATTGGCCCCCTCCACTTGACACCTGCTCCTCAGATACTGATACACATTGATCAGTTCTCCTCTCTAGACTAAACAGCAACCAGTTTCTCAATCTCTTTTTGTAGGGGAGATGCTCAAGCCCGCAAATCACCCTCATGGCTCTCCACTGGACTCTCTCTAGCAGGTCCCTGGTCTCTCTTGAACTGGGAAGTCCAAAACTGGACAGAGTATTCCAGGTGTGGTCTCACCAGGGCAAAGCAGAAACCAGAAAAGAACTTTTTTTTTAAGGTGCAGGGCCTGGCATGATAAACAGAAAAGATGCTGGAGATACTCTTCACTGGTCATCACAGAATGTCAGGGATTGGAAGGGGTATTAAAAGATCATCCACTCCAACCCTCCTGCCAGAGCAGAACCACCTAGAGTGGGTCACCTAGGAATGCATCCAGGTGGGTTTTGAATGTGTCCAGAGAAGGAGACTTCATAATCCCTCTGGTCAGTCTGCTACAGGGCTCTGTCACTCTCACAATGAAAAAGTTTCTCCCTGTGTTCCCATGGAACCTCCTCTGCTCCAGCTTGCACCCAATGCCCCTTGTCCTGTCTTTGGACACCACTGAGCAGATCCTGGCTTTGTCCTCCTGACACTAACCCACACATCTTTATAAACATTAATGAGGTCACCTCTCAGGCTCCTCCTCTCCAAGCTAAACAGACCCAGGTCCCTCAGCGTTTCTCCATAAGGGAGGTGTTCCACTCCCTTATCATCTACTGTATGCACTGCATGGATATCTAAGAAAGGAGCAACTAAAAATGCATTAAAGAGTTGGGATTTACATAAATTCTAGCATGGAATATGTCTACTCCTAGATACAAAAGACAGCTGGATTCCTCCACTGGCTCATATTTAAGGTCCAATTCAAACCTCTCCAAAGCACATGCCTCACTGTTGACATAAACAGGGATTCCTTCCCAAAGCAGAGCCTTCCTGTGCTGAGCACTGGCCTTCAGCTCCCTGATGTTCTCCAAAACAGCCTGAGAAGCTGCTGTGGGAATATTCATTCCCCTTTACTGTATCTTGGTGATCTCACATCTCATGGATGTCGCCGTTTCAAAACAGAAATATTTTCCCTCTAGATTGTGTCTATTTTTGCTACTGCAATAAAGAGCCTCAATTAAAGACCTTAAAGACCTGTGTCTCTGTTTTTCCATCTGCAAGTGCAAGAAAGCAGTAACTTACAGTTTCACAGGGTACCTACTGCATGCAGGCTAACAAGGACATCACGCCTGAAAACTTGTATCTCATCTGGGCCAGAATCTCTCCACCGACTGTGGCTACTTTACTAGAAGAACACAATCTAGAAGATGCCTCACATTAAACACCTGAAAGATGGCACATTTCTTGCCCCAGTCACAGAATTAGCCAGGCTAGAAAAGACCTTCGAGATCGCTGAGTCCAACCTACCACCTAACACCTTCTACTTAACTAAACCCTGGTGCCAAATGCCTCGTCCCATGTCTTTTTAAACACCTCCAGGGACAATCATTTGGTCTTTTTAGCACTTTCAGCAGTGTGCTTTCTAGATTCAGTTCCACTTCAGCAGTCATTTTGTTGGTTTCCTGTTGCTCATGTGGATGTTTCTCATAGCAACAGGAGACAGCAGTGCTGTCAGAACTGGAAAAAGTGAGCATGAAGACAAAAACACTGGCACAGTGACCCAAGGGCAGATGCCATGCCTGAAATGATACTCCCTGCTTGGTGTGCCTGGAGATTTCCAGCTGCTAACCTCTAACAGCTACACTCTGCAGCTGTGAAAAGCTGTGAATTTTACCCTGCCAGCTTTTACTGAAAGAGGGGACTTGAAAGAGCTGTGCCAAACCTGTCTGCACAACACAGAGCTGCATGACCTGAGCAAGGATGCCCTGCTGAAGTCTGGGGCAAACCTCTGACCAGACTATCTACAGCTGACCCCTCGACTCCTCCAGCAGCCACGCTTGGGCTGTGGAGCTGCTTAGGTGGCCAGGGCCAATGGCATCCTGGCCTGTATTGGGAATAGGGTGGCCAGCAGCACCAGGGAAGCCTTTCTGCCCCTGTACTCAGCACTGGTTAGGACACACTTTGAGTACTGTGTCCAGTTCTGGGCCCCTCAATTTAAGGAAGATTTTGAGATGCTTGAACATGTCCAGAGAAGAGCACCAAGGCTGGTGAGGGGGCTGGAGCTTAGCCCTGTGATGAGAGGCTGAGGGGGCTGGGGGTGTTCAGTCTGGAGAAGAGGAGACCTTACTGCTCTCTAAAATTACCTGAAAGGAGGTTGTGGCCAGGTGGGGGTTGGTCTCTTCTTTGGGACAACCAGTGACAGAACGAGGGGACAGAGTCTCAAGCTGTGCCAGGAGAGGTTTAGGTTGGATGTTAGGAGGATGCTCTTGACAGAAAGTGTGACTGGCATGAGAATAGGCTGCCCAGAGAGGTGGTGGAATCCCTGTCCCTGGAAGTGTTTAAAGAAAGACTGAATGTGGCACTTGGTGCCAGGGTTTAGTTGGTTAGATGATGCTGGGTGATAGGTTGGACTTGATGATCTCAAAGGTCTTTTCCAACCTGATTAATTCTGTGATTCTGTGATTCTGTGGTCCCTCAGGGGGCCTGGCTTGAATTTATGAATGGATCTGACGGAACTCCACCATGAGCCCGCGGTGTAACTGCATCACCCCATTGTTGCTACACACGCACAGCACTCACTGGGGAACAAAAAGCTGAATGAAGTGGAGCAGCTGCCAACTCAGGCAAAGACAACTTAGGAAACTATCTCATTCTTCCTTTCTCTTGGAGGCTGTTTGGTCTGCTGTTTCCTTGCATACAAAATGCGGTCTGCAACAAATAAGGCAGGATAAGATACAGTGAGTCCTGTTGCTTGGTTCCAAAACCTCAGGCCCTGAATGCTACAAAGGAGAGGACAAATGGTGTATGTGCTGTAGGGACAGTACTGAAATGCTACCTATTCAAAACAGGTTTCCGTGAGTTTGTACTGTGGCTGAACAGAAGCTGAATTTTTGAGTGTGATGGTTCTGGTCATCCTCTCTGTGTAGCCACTGACAGGAATCTTTAGGAAGGGACTTCCCAGACCTTGGGATGAAAAAAACCAAAAATCCCAGTACTGCCATATGCAGCACATTTAAGTGGAGGTATTTTGAGTGCCATTTATTACAGATCCAGCCTTCAAAACAGCCTGGCTCCACCTTTTGAAGGGCTCACAGCCAGCTGTTTTGACAAGACTTTAAGCAAAGCTTGATACTTTTTTCCTTTCTACATCACTTCAATATGCTTTGGATTTTCAAACCCACACAATACACACCAGTTCCCATCTGGGAACACACTTTCAAAAAGGACTTGTAACCACATACAAGCCTACATGTTGACTCCACCTGAAAACCTTTTCCCTTGCTGTTGATGCTGATGAGAACAACTCCTTCAGTCATCTGAACACAACCTTGAGAGCTGGGCTTTACAAGAAGATGCTCTTTACACACACATACAACCCTAACCCTATCACACACAGTGAATCTGGCTGGCCTTCCTGGTGGCCACAAAGGCTAATAACCAGTTTGCTTTGCCAGATTTTGTCAGCTCAGTAAGCCACTGTGAACACATGAGATAATCACTTGTCTGTTTCAGTGCACCCAGCCTCATAGTTGGAAAGGACCTTTGGAGGCCACCTAACACAGCCTTCTGCTTGAAGTAGGGTCAGCTGTGTGCCTAATTCTGACTTCAGCCTACAAGATATTTGACTCAAGGTGCTTTGTGACAGGTAAAGACCACATCTGGCTCACACTGCAGCAGTTTCTTGAGCTCTTCAGAAACCCCAGGGTATTCCTCCTTCACAAGGAGATCTTGGGGTACCAGAGAAGGGAAAGGCTTAGGACAGATTCAAGGAAGATGCAAGCAGTAACTGGACCAGGGCATGCATGCTCTGCTCATGACAGATGAGAATGCTTCCAGGCATGGCCAGAGAAGTAGTTTCCAGACCCATGGCTCATAAGCTGACACAGTGAACTGCCAGCTGCTCTTTCAAGAAGTAAGATTTGCCTGAAACAGATATGTGACAAAGCAGAATATTGATGGTAAGGTCTAATTAAATGTGCCTTATCCATTCAGCCATCCTTCCTCATACCCCACAGCTGTATGCAGTAGAGATGCTATATCCTTCCCTGAAGCATCTGGCTCCATCAGGGACAGGATACTGCGCACACTGGAGTGCTGCTCTGGGATGCTATGGAAATTCCTGACTTCCTGAGTTGTTTATTTTTCCATTGCAATGACCCACAAGGAGATGCACAGGGAGCTCAGCAGTTTGCTGTGAGTAGTCTGTTAACTCCTTGCTCACTAGCTTTCCCTCTTCAAACAAGCCCAAATGAAACAGTCCCACACTCTGTCAGCTACCCTGATGCTACAGAGCTGCGTGAAACTTTGGGACAGTAACAACCAGAAACAACAATTCAGATGTACCACACAGAAGCACTATGATCAACCGTCAGGCTGATGAGTAGATTCCCTGTTGTACTCATAGATTCTCCACAAGTAGATTCCCTGGTGTTTATTTTGGTAGGTGGAAGAAGCAATGAAACCAAGGTTTGCATGGCCTTGTGGTCACTTTTTAAGCTGTGACTCAACTTTCACCAAGGAGCCCAGGGCAGCTCATTATCAGAAATAATCACTATTCCTAGAGTGACACTGGCAGAGTGTCTTGTACCAGCTCATCCAAAGTCTGCTTTGGATTCATCCAAAGATAGCTGACACCAGTGTGGTTTTGAAGGAAACATTTGTTTGCTGGCTGTTTGCTTGTACCCCAAGAGATGGCTTCTAAATTTATAAAAAGATATTATTAATAATTAAAAGTATAACATAGTTGGGGTCTAATTTTTAATGAAACATCTATGTAAAATACTACAGCACTAAATGCCAGCCCCCAATTTCAGTTACACCAGTGTAAGCAGAAAGCAACTCCACAGATTTCAGCCTCTTGGTGCGGGGTTGCTGTTTCCTAGCAAACAACACCCGCAAATTATCATCAGAAACCAATCAAAGTTCAGCAAAGCTCACTGCATTGAAGTCGCATCAGGATTTCATTATCTTTCTCTACTTTCAGATGTCTGAAACTTTGTAGCTGAAATTTTTCATGCTCCCACCTCAGCAACTCTCTTCTGGAAAGCCAATGAGAAAGTCTCATTATCTGTTTCCATGCTTAGCAAGCACACACACCCCAAAAGGGAAAGAAGCCCTTGAGAGTCTCCAGTTGGGAAGGACTCTCCTCCAGCTCTCTACCATTTCCTGTCAGCTACCAGGAGGAATGAGGTGGGGAGGGCAAGAATTTTTCCCTCTGCAAAGCTGTAATTTCTGTGAGTCACTTTGCCTTCCCACCACGTGATGCTGCTGGATCCTAGGGCCTCTTATTTCTTCCTCTTTCCTAACCTCCCCTTTGAAAACAAAGTCGTTCACACAATGATGATGAATTAATTGTGTCCCTGCAGGAACAGCTCTTGGGCATCAGAAATTAGGAAGTGAAAGAACCGAGGCTGTTCATTCAATTTTAATTAAAGCCCCAACATAAAATATATTACAATAGTATTCACTCTTCATTAACACAGCCCTGGGCTAACTCTTACACAACCTAGCCACTATATTTTTTTCCAACAATACAGTTTAAGGATGAAGCTTATTACTACAACTGTCCCCTACTCCTCTGAGACCCTGTTTTCAGTTGCTTATCTCTCTCTCAAGATTTAACATGTAGGATGAAAGTTTCCAGTCCTCCTCCCTTTTGCATTTTTCCAAGGAAGGAGTCACAGAGGATGTTTCTACAAAAACATTTTTCCCATTTCCAAACAGCTGCCTAATGAAAAATACACTGTCCTGCCCAAGTTCCAAATTCTGATCACTTCTGGTTGCACTGAGACTTCCAAATCTTGCAGGGGACAGACTGTGAATTCAGGTCACCTTTGCAATGATGGTGGCAACACCCTGAAAGAATGGCAGCTCCACCAACTTCCGCAGAAACAGGCAGAGATCCAAGCTGGGTGCAGAGCGAGTTGAGAGTACCTCTGAGAAAGAGACCTGGGGGTGTTGATCCACGAGAAGCTCCTCAGGAGCCAGCAGTGCCCTCACACAGCCCAGAAGGCAGCCCTGTGCTGGGCTGCATCCAGAAGAGTGTGGGCAGGGTAAGAGAAGGGATTCTGCCCCTTGACTCTGCTCTGTTGAGACCTTGCCTCCAATCCTGCCTCCAGTTCTGGTGTCCCCAGTGTAAAGTAAGGACACAGAGCTGGCAGAGAGAGTCCAGAGAAGGGCCACAAAGATGACCCAGGGGCTGGAGGAACTCTGCTATGAGGACAGGCTGAGGGAGCTAGGGTTGTGCAGCCTGGAGAAGAGAAGGCTCCAGGCAGACCTAATAGCAGCCTGCCAGTACCTGAATGGGAGCCTCCAGGAACACTGTAGAGAGACTGTTCGCAAACACCTGCAGTGACAGGACAAGGGGCAATGGTTTTAAACCGGAGAAGAACAGATTTATACTGGATGTTAGGAACAAGTTCTTTAGTATGAGGGTGGTGGAACACTGGAACAGGTTCCCCAGGGAGGTGGCTGGAGCCCCATCCCTGGAGGTATCCAAAGTCAGGCTTGATAGGGCTCTGAGCAACCTGCTCTAGTGTAGGATGTCCCTGCTGACGGCAGGGGAGATGGACTAGGTGACCTCTGGAGGTTCCTTCCAACCCAAACCATTCAATGATTCTATGATCTTCAGTAAGCAGATTGGGAAGAGGGAGCTGAGATTCCAATTCAAACGTGGCTTCACAGTTGAAGCAGCAAGGCACCAGCCAGCAACCATAAAGAAACACATGGCCAAGTGCTGTACAAAACCCCATGTGTGTAGTCCCTACTGTGAGGAGTGGCTTTACAAGCAAGCAGCTTGCAGGGCCTCCTGAACACGACCTCATGCAGCACAGACTGCAACAACATAACTGAAAGTTGACCACAGAGCACATTACTGCAGCGAGGGCTGCATCAAAAAGATATGCTCAAAACCTCTTTGCTGGCAAAAATAATGTGAGGGAAGAAAATGCTCTTCCCTGTAACCAGGGAACCGAGGCACAGCTAAGTATCTTGCAAAGTCCTGATGAGGTAGTTTGTGTGTTCTATGTGTTGAGCTTGCTTGCCCTCACCTAACAGCTGAGTATTGTCAGCACTGTGCTGTTACTGCAACCTGAATTTCCTGTCCATGCTGAAAGAGTACAAGAAGGGAAAAGAACCTTGGAAAATCTTGGAGGAGATGAGGAACTATCCTGAACATCTCCCTAGCATCTTTGGAAAGGCAGATCCAAGCTACTCAATGGTTGATCGGCCCTGCCAAACAATTCAAATACAAATACATCAGCAAGAGCTGCCTTGGCATCCGGCACCCCCCATGTGGCAAGTGCTAAAATACCATGGAAAGAGTTATCAGATGTTTATCTGGAGCTTACCAATATGGGGAGCATGGTCTGGTGATGGGAACAGTGCACTGTTAATCATAAAGAGCACAGGAACAAAGCAGTGAGCTCTGCTAAGGGTAATTGTTCTGGTTTCGGTGGCACTTAAGCACCACTTGCTTCTGCCCCCAAAAAGGACTGGCCAGGGATATCCGTGGGCAGTGATATGCTTCCCAGCAGCAGGTGTGTGTGTGCTTGCTCAGCGTGGAAACAGATACTGAGATTTTCTCATTGGCTTTCCAGAAGAGAGCTGCTGAGGTGGGATCATGAAAAATTTTAGCTACAAAGTTTCAACCTTGTGAAAGCTCCCTCTAAACCCTCCAACTATTCTCCTGCAATCCACAAGCTTCCCTGTCTCTCCCACGCTATCTGTCCTTCTGCTCCTCGCCTTACTCTGTCATTCCCTCACTCTCATTGCTACCCCGGTCCTGGTGAGGACCATGGTGGTTTGCCAGGCTGTAGTTTCTAGAGCTGTAGTCCAAGCAGCCCAGAGGGTAGGATGGTTACAGAAATTCTTTTTGTCCTCATCTGCTCTGTGCTACAGGGCTCAGCCCCCCCCAGCTGTTTGTGAGGCTGTTTTCAGAAGTCTATCAGTGAACTGATCTGGGTTAGAAACTAAATAAGACCTCCTGACCCCTAAACTCCAAAAGAAGTGGTCCTGCCTGTCATCTTTAAGGTGGATCAGTTCTAGGATGGGTCTGAAACAGCTGTGTGGGTGTACACAAGTTAAAAACAAGCACGAAAATGAGCACCAGCTAAGCAGGAACAACTCATCTTGTGTCATTGTACGACAAGGAAAATCACAGACAAGCACAACCAGACATTCCATGAAGTTAAGACATGAGGTTATGCAACAAACTCTTTGGTGGCTAGCAAAGTTTTCCTTACTCTAAGAATATCCCCTGCCATGGCTGACAAAAGGATCTTTGCTAACAGGCTGTTAGCATCTCTGAACTCTCATCTTCCTCAGCATGGTTTCTAATGTCCTTCTTACATCTACCCACTTGCTGGATGCAGTAGACAAGCCTCAGCATGTTACATCCAGCCAGCCAAAACCTCCAAGATGAAAATTTGTTCGACCAGTAACTGCCAATATCAGCACCAACAACATAGTTCTTGTTACCCACACAGATGACTTAAATGTAATGGATTTACTCAAACTGTAACAACTGTACAAATAAGCTTTGTGCAATGCTCCCACCAAGCCATGCAGGCTGAGTTGTTAGACAGGACTCTTCTTACATGCTCCTGCTGCTTGCTGCAATCTGTCACCATTCTTTCTCCATGCTTACAAAACAAGACACAGAAGAGCAGTAACATTACATTTTTTGCACCTACTTGATTTACATCACAGATCGCATTAGGTTGGAAGGGACCCTCAAAGGTCATCTTCTCCAACCCCCCTTGCAGTCAACAGGGACACATCCAACTAAACTAGATCAGGCTGCCCAGGACCACATCAAGTTTGATCATGAATGTTTCTAGGCATGAGGTCTCAACCATATCCCTAAGAAGCCTGTTCCAGTATTTTACCACTCTCATTGTAAAGAACAACTTCTTGGTGTGCAACCTAACACTACCCTGCTCCAGTTTCAAACCATTGTCCCTTGTTCTATCTTTACAGGCCCTTCTAAACAAACCTTCCCCCAGCCTTCCTGTAGGTCTGTTTCAGATATTGAAATGCAGCTCTAAGGTCTCCCCAGAGCCTTCACTTCTCCAGGCTGAACATTCCCAATTCTTTCATCCTGTCTTCATAGGAGAGATGCTTCATCCCTCTGATCATCTCAGTGGCTCTCTTCTGGACCTGCTCCAGCAGGTCTGTGTCCCTCCTGTGTTGGGGGTCCCATAGCTGAACACAGTACTGCAAGTGAGGTCTCTGACCAGAGCAAAGTGGCAGCATCACCTGTTTTTATACTGGCCACGTTTCTTTTGATGCAGCCCAGGCTGCCACTGGCCTTCTGGGCTGCAAGCGTACACTGTTGGCTTCTGTCCAGCTTCTCATCCACTAGCACCCCCATAAGCATTCACAATTGGAAATGTTTCTTTTTCTGTGCAAAACGCAGCCCAAAACAAAAGAAATGGGAAGCCCCAGAACTGCACGGGAAAATTAGAATCAATCTGACTGAAACAACAACAAAAAAAATAGCCAAATTTTCCCCTTTTTGTTAAACTGCACTATTCCTTTTTAACCCAAACACAGCATATTTGCTGGATGAAGTGAAGAAAACTTCCTCTTGACAATGTTATCACAGATTTAGTAATTGCACAGTGCATTTACTCTGAAAAAGAAAAGAATGTTAAGGATGATGCACTGGAAACTGATACTTGGATGAAAAAAAAAAAGGCATTATCTTATTAGTGGCCTCCATTTCAGAAAGGCTCAACTAATTTTCTTTCCTTCTGAATTAATTTCCTGTGGTGGTCAGCCCTGGTTGAGGGCCAAATGCCCACCAATGCCACTCTATCACTCCCCTTCTTAGATGGACAGAGGAAGAGGGAAACCAGATGCCTGTGGTACAAGACAGAAGCAATTTAATAGGGCAGAAGCAAAAGCAAAGGCTTTGGGTGGAAGCAAGAGCAAACAAAGATGTTATTCTCTCCTCCTCACCAGCAGATGCTGTCCGGCTGCTTCCCAGGAAGCAGGGCACAGTGGATGCTCCAGAGGACAAACTCCATCAACAAATGCCTCCACATTGCCTTCTGTGCCCACACTGCCTTCTGTGCCTCAGCTTTTATATCTGAGCTGGCATCATATAGTATGGAATACCCTTCTGGTCAGTTTGGATCAGCTGGCCCAGCCATGTCCCCTCTCAAGCTCTTGCCCGCCCCTCAGCCTACTCTTGGGAGGAAGAACGCTGGAAAAGCACAGCCTTGGTACTGTGCAAGCACTGCTCAGCAGTAGCCAAAACACTGGTATGTTCTAGCTGCCACTACAAAACACAGCACTGTGTAAAGATGCTATGGGGAGAGCTAACTTCATCTCAGCCAAACCCGAGACATTTCATCGCTGCAAAACAAGTCAGCTTCACAGGAGATGAAACTCCTCTTTACCCACAGACTGAGCAGCTTGGATTTGCTCTGCCTGCAGTGTTCCACTGACACAGGGGTGCAGCAGGAGAGGCACCACCACTCAGGGAAGACACCCTGAGTGCTCCTTTCAGTCCTGCCTGTTTTCCACTAAGACTGCCATGCACTGCTGTGAGGTTTGGGCTTTGTTTATGTCTCCACTAGGAGATGACCTCAGACAAGAAAACTCACTTTGGCCTGAGTCTGAGCACCACTGAAATGCCACCAGGTTCTCCACTCCTGCCAACAGGATTTTCTGATCATCAAAATATGCACTTCATGCAGTGAGCTTAGAGAAGCTATAGACAAAAGATACGTGCCTTGCGTTGTGCCACTGCTGGAGGATCATCTCATTATTCACCTTCTTCAAGGCAGGGGTTTTGATGTGATCCCTCAGTGAGGGCCAACAGAGCAATTTCAAGGTCATGAATGTAGGTCCGGTGCACATGCTGGAGTACCTTTTGCCCAAGGGGATGCCATCTGCCTGCAAACTCCATCATGGTACCCAAGGTGGCTCCCCACTATAGCATGCCTGAGTGGGCAGAACAGGTTCTCTCCAGCAAGCTGCTGAACAAAGTGTGAATGAAAATTGACTCCAACAGGCCGAGAAGCTTTAGACATTCAAACCACCACAACCATGGCACCGGTTCCACACCTGCAACCCACTCACTCCAGAAGCATCCCTCTCTTTTGCTCCACTGGTCTTTCAGGATCAGGCTGGGTTTAACAGCCCAGTTCGACACCACAAAAAGAGAAGAGGAATGTGGGACACTCACCACATCTGTGTTTGTGATCTTGGCCAAGAGGTCTGTGAGGCTGTCCCCGTCATCGAGCTGAAGGCCACAGATGGCTGCTCCCACACTTCCAGTTGCTATCATTGATGGTGGGTACATGGCAAAGTTAAAGTCTGCAAGAACAGATCTGGGCATTAGTCCAAGCCCAGACCAGAAAAGCTACAAAACATCAGAGGCAACCAGCACAATTAAAAAAAAAAAACAACAAAAAACCAAAATACACCCAAGAATAAAAAACTGGGAAGGAGAAGAAAGGGAAAAGTGCCACTCTTTTGGGGTCTGGTGGAGCTCATTAGTCACACCGCTCATCACAAGCGGTCAAAGGAGGGGTAACAGATCTGCAAATTAAAATGGAAATGCAGTTCAGTCTTTTATTCTCACTGATGCATAAAGTAAACCTGGACAATTTTTAATAGTCTTTCCTTAGTTTTAAAGAAAAGGAAAGAGAAGAAGGAGGCTTTCTGCAATTTATGTCAGAAATCTGGGCCTTGATCACATCAGAACTCTCTGTATAACCAGAAAACTAAGTGGGATAAGGCATCACAAAGGACCAAACTGAGACTTTTTTTTTAGTCATGTCAATTTTTAAAGACTTAATTAACTTGAACATTTAAAGACCTGCCCAGGAAAGACATTTTAATGAGCAGTTCATCTTTGCCACCTTTGCAATTAGAAGTGAGAACACTTACAGCCTATAGCTACGCAGCCAAAGAAAAAGCAATGCTCACATTTGTCATTACTCCTATTGCCTTAATAAACAAACTGAAACTGCATTTCAAACCTTGCTCTCACACATCTCACAGGGACCAGAGAAGAAATGAAAACAAAACTGAATGTTTTTTCGTGACCTTTATAAGACACTTCTATGGTTTATGGTGCTGCCACAGGCATTGTTTTATCAGCATGTCTCACTAAATTTCCAGGTCTTCTAGGTTACTGCTGTCTTTCTGAAATGAAACTTGGTTTACAAGTTTTTTGATTCCAGAATAACTCACCAACAAACCCCCTCTCTATCAGCTGGGAGAACTGAATGAAGGTAAAGAAAACCCAGGTAATACTTACTATAAAGTAAACCACAGTCAACACATACAGTCTATTTGTAGAAACAGATTGTTACAGGTCTGTTAAGAGCAGATCTCGCATTCTCTCTGCTCAGCTAACTCAGATTCTGTAACCCTGTTGATGTCTGCTCAAGTTTCCTGGAGATGTTCAAGAAAAGCCTGGATGGAGCACTTAGTGCCATGGTCTAGTTGATTGGCTAGGGCTGGGTGCTAGGTTGGACTGGATGATTTTGGAGGTGTCTTCCAACCTGGTTGATTCTAGGATAAGTTTTAGACACATGCAGAGTTGTTTTTAGCCTCTCAGACTCTGAGCTGGCAAATACTGCAATAGCTGTGGAGATGGCAGGCTCCTCTGTCTGGTCTTGACAAGAGAAAGACTGAGAAGGGATCTCATCAATATTTACAAATACCTGAGAGGTGGGTGTCAAGTAGAGGGGGGTTTCAGTGATGTGCAGTAACAAGACAAGGAGCAATGGATACAAATTGGAACACTGAAGGTTTCACCTCAATACGAGGAGAAACTTCTTCACAGTGAAGGTGACAGAGTCCTGGAACAGGCTGCCCAGAGCAGCTGTGGAGTCTCCTTCTCTGGAAACTTTCAAAGTCTGCCTGGATGCATTCCTGTGCAGACTACCCTAGGTAATTCTGCTTTTGGCACGGGGGGTTGGACTCAGTGATCTCTGAAGGTGCCTTCCAGCCTCTAATGTTCTGTGATTCTTCAAGCTGCAAAACATCCCTGGGT
This sequence comes from Pogoniulus pusillus, assembly GCF_015220805.1. Taxonomy (NCBI): domain Eukaryota; kingdom Metazoa; phylum Chordata; class Aves; order Piciformes; family Lybiidae; genus Pogoniulus; species Pogoniulus pusillus. Next base: position 20,900,182 of record NC_087267.1, read on the forward strand.
CTCACAAGGAAAGGAGCAGTCAAGTAAGAGTGGACTCGTGGCACAACATTCATCCAGACAAGACTGGAGGTGGAATGTTAGAAGTCAAGAGAAAAAAGAGGGAGTTAAAACCCTGAGATGGATTTATGTGTCTCAAAGTTACCAGCAGGTGACCACCTGTAAAGCCACTGCTGCAGACTGCTGAAGCCCACTGTCCTTCCTACCAGGGCAGTTCAGCAGACTCTCACAAATGCTTCTGAAAGGGCAAACTGCCACTGACTGAAGCAATTCATAAGGACTGTCATCATTATAAAACTCATTAATTATGCACTACTTTAAGAAACCACTGTGCGCTGGAAAGCTGGTGAACTTGGGAATTAAGTCACATTGCCCCTACTAATGACTGAGCTAACAGTAGAAGAGCCTTGAATCTTATTTATCAGCCTTGACTCCTATTTTTCATGCCTCAGGGCAGGAAATAGCCCTGAGGATGCTGATCTCAGTGCATGTCAAGGTAACAGGAACTGCTCTTTGATGACCAAAATCGCTTTCACATTTATGTTAGGTGGGTTCATAAGCATGCATTCAAGGACAAGTCTGTAAATAGATGAGAAGGGTTAAGGCTACCAGAAACATAGCACATGGACTCCCCACAGAGCCTGCCCCATCCCCAGTGCGGCTGCACTTCTCATCGAGACAGACCTCAAAAACAGACAATAATAAATGCAGTGGGATTTTAAGCCCTCAAAACAACCAGTTTGCCTCTCTTCTCACTCACTGCTACTGACAGGAGCCCCCAGGACTTGACTCCACGTGACTGCTGCAGTAGTTCATTCCTTTGGGTTGATCTCATAGCTCATGGCTCCACAGAAGTGTGATTGCTGGGCCACCAGTTTACAAAGTCCAACAGGAAAGCACGAATGATTAAAGAGCTCTGGTAAGGAGACGTTCTTAGAAAGGTTGCAAATGTTTATGTGCTTGTGTGGGTGTCGAGAGACTCCTCCTGGAGCAAATAACAAATGTCTGCAAAATTTAAGGATGTTCAAACACTTCTGGAGAAGACTTTGCTCTCTCATCTACAGAGCCATCAGCAATCCCACCAATTCATTTAGAAAAGGGATAAATTAAAGCAGACTACATCTCCACGAGTCTCTTTCTCCTGCATTTGCTTGGGTTTGTGAATCCTGTGTGCTTGCCTTGGCATGCACCAGGCTGCATTTTAGCCAACGTGGTCCTAAGTCGGGAGGCAACTCCTGCATTTAATCTCTGGACTTCCCAAAACATCTCCTAGGTACACATGGGAATCATAGAATCAATCAGGTTGGAAGAGACCTCCAAGATCATCCAGTCCAACCTAGCACCCAGCCCTAGCCAATCAACTACACCATGGCACTAAGTGCCTCACGCACTCTTTTTTTGAACACCTCCAGGGAACTATAGCTGGCAACAGATTTTCCATAGTTTACACCTTCTTGTCTTGAGCTTTGGGGAAAATGTAGTAAAAAGATGATGTGAAACCTCTCACACTCTGTCAGTGTATGGACAGTCCCTACAGAACCTATAAAACAGTGGGTGAGAAGCAAAACCTACCCTTCCCACTCATCGTTAGAGCCAGCAGCAGGGAGAATGGACACAGTTGGAGGCCCCAATGGGCTCACACCCCTACATGTGGTCACTGAGTCCTTATGGGTGCAGCTTCACTCAGCCCCCAGCCGCTGCTGGGGAGATCCAAGCAACAGGCAGATGTCTTGCACTCAGCACTGGCCAGACACTGTGGGCTGAGTGAAGGACACAGCTCCAGCCTGCCCTCTGAACTTCCTTCCCTCCTAGGGGCTTGCATCAAGACCTTCACATTGTCTACATGTCGGTCTTCTTGTGGTTGATTTCAGATCTACTCCCAGAAACCGTCTTCCTAGGAAGCCGAATAAAGAGCCACAGTGCCCCTGCCAACTAGCACTGCTGTAGGTCTGCTTCCACGTGGGGTCACATGAGAACGTTTCTATGCCCAATAACCTTGTTAGCTCCCTTAATGTCATTCATAATGCAAATGAGACAGCCAGCAAATGGCCAGAGGCCCGGAGTGACTAAAGCTCAGCATCCAGAAAGTCTTGCATCGCCTCTAGCTCTAAACTAACTTCCCTCCATAACAAGCACCATAAACTTGGCTATCAAAGCTACACATGCCCAGGCTTTGTTGTACAACAGGCAGCGATTTGTATCACCGGCTTCTATTTTTAGCATATTAATTAACTACTGCAACTGGTGAGGCAAGTGTCTCCAACTGGAGAGTGTGGCACCATTGTCTGAAGTCATCACCTCATCTTGCGCTATTGAAAATCATGGCAGTGACCCTCCTGCTGATATGAATTTAACCTGACATGCCCACAAAGGGATGGGGGGTGGTGCACCAATTTTGTGCACATGGTTCTCCACATCACCCCGGACCCTATTAGCGTGGAAGGAGCTCACTGAAAGAAAAGCAGCCACATTGTGCTGGGCCACCTAGAGGGTTGAATAGAAAAGGCTGAGGAAAAGAGCAGGCAGGGGGATAAAGGCTGTAATTAGCATATTTCCATATTCAAGAAAAGCAATAACTACTTGAAATGTTTGTCAAGATGCAGAGAAAAGTATAAATATTAAGGGCCATAGCTGAGGGGATGCAGAACTACTCCCCACCTTGTGTGTCTCTTACCTTACACTGAGAAATTCAAACCAAGCCTTTTTTTTTTTTTTTAACATTGGTTGTTTTCACTTATAAACCTCCACCTTTGCTTTCCCCAACAAGACAAGTCCCAGCATCCTCTCTCAGTTTTCAACCGGGTAAAACTGCTCCCAGGGTTAGGTCAAAGACATGCCCTAAGATTTTATTTATTTACTTATATTAATCTAAATAACAGGGAAAGAATCCAAATATGAAGCTGCAACATGGGCTTTTATGTCAAATTCTTGTTGCAGATGATGAAACCTGAAATACAGAATCACAGAATGTCAGGGGCTGGAAGGGACCTTGAAAGCTCATCCAGTCCGACCTCCCTGCCAGAGCAGGATCACACAGGAACGCATCCAGGAGTATAGAGGGGAAATTATAAAGAGCTCCCTTTTCTGAACACCTGAAGAAAGGCTACAAGCTAAATCCTTCTCTTGGACCTACGTGCAACCTCAGTTAAAGGGCACCCAGAGATGGCACCAAAGGTGTGGCTCTATCTCTGACTTTGTTGTGATTTACGCAACTCCATGGGAAAGCACAAAAAGAGCCTCCTTAAAAGTCCAAGGAGGAGTGCAACAACATGAGCTTGTCTGGAGGTTCTAGCCGGGGAGTGCAGCTACTGCATACCCTTGACCGATGACCGGCACCGTCTCTACCGGGGAAGGTTGTCCTCTTTGACCAAGCATGCAGCTTCGGGAGGGACACACATGGAGTGGTGAGGGAGGAAGGGGACACCTGCCTAGCCAGCCAGATCAGCCCAATCAACCCTGGCGATCAATGGGGTGACAGATGTCACAGCCAGATTGCCCTCAAATCCGCAGAGCACTGGAACAGGCTCCCCAGAGAGGCTGTGGTGTTTCCTTCTCTGGGGACTTTTGAGGCCTGTCTGGATGTGTTCCTCTGTGATCTGAGTTAGTATTGTCCTACTCCAGCAAGGGGGTTGGACTTGATCTCTTTGGGTCCCTTTCAAGCCCTAATACCCTATGATCCTATGATCCTCCCAGAATCTGAGCACATGAACAAAGTCAAGAGGAAATCCTGGTTTCTTCAAGAGGACTTGTTTCACCTTCTATTCCCAAGCAATGGACACTAGAAACTGTCCCATCCCCATCTCCATTTCCTTTTTCCAAAAGGACCTTAAAAACAAAGAGACCATTCTTGCACAAACCTGTTGCTGTCACTGTTAGAAACCAAAAAGAATGACACTAGAAGCTGCTCTTTGAAACACATCTGACTCTGGACAAGGCTGATTGGAGTCACAAACAAAGTCAGGGTACCCTGAATCAGCACCCTGCTTTCAGACTAGATGAAGCTGAGGCAGCCAGGGCATGACTGCATACATGTGCTCAGGGCATCTTGCTGCCCACCCAGCACGTCAGCCGTGCTCAGCTTCTAAGACCCTGTGTACAGCAGCCAAGCTCTTCTGCTGGCTCGCTCCCGATCCAGTGGGCTTCACTAGCTCTGATCCAGAGAAAGGCAAGGTTGACAATTAGTCTAAAACAGGAGGGAACTGGACACAGGAACCCAGAGAGGTCCTGCAAGGGGAAGCCCTTGCTCACAGCCAATAAATGAGCACTGGCGGAAGGAAAAGAGCACTGACAAATACCCAGGCTGAACGTGCTCAGTGTGCCAAAGCCAGGTGGGATAGAACTGGATGATCTTTATGGTCCCTTCCAACTTCAATCATTCTATGAATCTATGAATCTACCTTCTTACAATGACCCTTGTTAATGTTTTGGCTGCTGGTTGAGTTTTTCAACAGCCAATTTTCATTTCTATAACTTAACAGAGGTTTATTTTCAGAGCTGAATTGGAAACTGCTACCTTGAGCAACGTAGGGATAAAAAAAAGCAGTTTTACTGCCATCAGGAGAACAGAATCTTGACAGCCACCAATACCAGTTTATAGAATTGTTTAGATAATGGTTAAATGTCACCCGGCCTCAAACTTCACCCAACGACTGCACAACAAATACAAGCATGGATCTGTCTTTAACCAGCTGAGTTTTAAAGAAAGATCTAAGGAAAACAATGCAAACAGCGAATTCCTTTCATGCCTCTTTTGGTCCAAATGCAGTTCCAGTGTCAGCATTCTATTTTTTTCCCCAAAAGCAGTAGGGTTTTAACTATATTTGCCATACTTTTTTTCCTCTTGCTGTCGTATCTATACAAGACACTGAAATTTTCCCCCATGTTAACTATTTCAGCTTTCAAAGGCAAAGCCAGATGATTCTTCAGCATGGCAGCGCCAAGTATGACCAAACAAAAATCTGTCAAGTAAAGTAGGATGCACATCTGCTTCTATTCTTTTGAGTAGTCAGGAGGGCAGAAACCTAATTCTGTTCCTGGGCTACAGTAAAGTAAAAAGCATTTGGTTTTTATAGGGTAGTTTTAGACCCATTTCTAAATGTTAATGCTCCACCACAACCACCCACATGAGATAGAGACAGGGAAACAGGCTGAATAGTTTATGTCAAGTGTATGTTCACACAGACTTACAGAAACTTAGAGGTTAGAAGGGACCTCGAGAGATCATCCAGTCCAACCCCCCAGCCAAAAGCAGGAACCCCCAGGGGAGTTCACACAGGAATGCATCCAGGCAGGTTTTGAAAGTCTCCAGAGCAGGAGACTCCACAACCTCTCTGGGCAGCCTGTTCCAGTGCTCTGTCACCCTCACTGTTGAAGACGTTTCTCCTCATGTTGAGGTGAAACCTTCTGTGTTCCAGTTTGTAGCTGTTGCTCCTTTCTTATTGCTGCTGACCATCAAAAAGAGATTGGCCCCAGCCACTTGACACCCACCCCTCACATACTGATACACATTGATCAGTTCTCCTCTCAGTCTTCTCTCCAGACTAAACAGCCTCCAGTTTCTCGGTCTCTTTTCATAGGGGAGATGCTCAAGTACCCAGATCATCCTCATGGCTCTCCACTGGCCTCTCTCCAGCAGATCCCTGCCTCTCCTGAACTGGGGATGCCAAAACTGGACACAGTATTTCAGATGTGGTCTCACTAAGGCAGAGCAGAGAGGGAGAAGAACTTCAAAGCTACAATGTGTATTAGCTGATCATAAACATTATTTCTCAACAACTGTTTGCACTGATTATTATTTTCACTTGTTCTACCCCTTTCCCTAACGAAGCCCAAGCAAGGATTGGGATTATGGTAGTGCCCGAACCACCCTGAAATCACATCTACAGCAGGTAGGAAGGAGGGCAAGTTACTTGGTAGCAGTGGGACCACACCAGCTTGCATCAGCAAAGGCTCTTCTCCTCCATTTCCTTCCACCCTATCTTCCCAGATCTGACAAGTCCTATAACTTAAGGAATGAATCTGCTCGCAGAAGACATTTACCAGACTCTGCTTACTTGCTGATGGAACTTACATGGTTCTTGGGCTTTGCTTTGCTGGGAAGTTCAATATACTGCCTCTCCCAGTCAACAGGCAAGAGCCTTCTTTTCTGTGGTAATAAATTCATTTGGACTATTATTTCTTCTGTCATGCAAGGAGTGCTTGTGCAACCACTGCCATTTTTCAATATGTATTTTATTTCTAAGAGATTAATCCACCCAACAAAGCCTCTGTGGACTTCTTTCTGCCCCTCTGCAAAAAAAACCCACCAGGTCCCAAATAAAACTCCTACCATGCTTTGTAGGGACTGAGCCAAATAACTCATACATTGAGGGGGAAAGCATAGTGGATTTGACCAGCAGGAGTCCTGAGGGCCAAACATGCCTCTTGGTGCTACAAAGCATTCTGTGTGGTCACCATCTAGATCACTACTAGAGCTTGTGCCTCATCTTGCTGTCTTTACTCAGACAACACTCCCATTGACTTCCACAGAACTTCTGCCTGAGTAAGGACCCAGGATTTGGCCAGAAGTTTAAAAAAAAAAAAAAAGCCTCCTCAGCTTTCAAATGTAGGTGATTAATGTCCCAGAAACACCGGGTAGAGGTCTGGCACACTGCAAAAAACTGACTTCAAGCTGAAATTTTCCTCCTCTTTCCTAGCCTCTTTCAGGCACAGGCCTTGAAAGCCACTGGCCTCTGCAATGCTACCTTGTATCTGACATGGGAACATCTCACCTGCCACAGACTCCAAGCTGACCATGCAAAGAGCTGGCTCCAGGGATCTACACAAATTGCCCTCTGTCTCTGGAAGCCTGTGAAGCTTTTTTCCTCTGAAGTTTTACAAGTCCTTTAAACAAAACACTGAAACCTCCTCACTGAGATTAATCTCTTCATTGCAGCTGATGCTCAGAGAGTCACAGCTCCTTTTTCTGAAAGCTGGCTTGCACAGCCTGTCCTCCCCCAAAACCTGCCTTCTATAGACAATGAGATAAAAAGGGATATCCTGTGCCAGAACAGCAGCACAAACAGCCCTCAAGGAAAAAGTGTGAAAAAAGCAAGGAAGCAGCTGGGCATCTGTGATTCTGAGCAGCCTGGAAGAAGAAATGAAGGGCACCATGCTGAAGCTGAAGAAACATTGTGTGGTTCTCTTTTCATCAACGCCATGGCACGCTCTGCATTGCAGCTCTGTAACCAGTCCTGTCTCCCAATCCTCCAGGAACAATTCCCTGCCTTGGTACACAGCACATACAAGCAAACAGGCAAGCCACCAGAAAACATTTCTGAACTGTAGAGCCCTGTGTGAGGAGACAGAGGAGAAACAAAAGGTTCAGAGCAATCAACAGATGGAGGTGGGGTCAAAGCAGAAAAGGTGATCCCAGAGAGCAAAAGGATGATCTCCACTGAGCTCAGAGATCAACAGGATCCACCCATGCTGAAAAAGCATAAGCATTCATTTTGCCAAGCTACATTGCAAGGGTGGGGGCTCCAGATGCAGCCTCAGTGCCTTCCAAATCCACAAAACTCCTGAAGGAGATTTTAGCTTGCATGGGGAGCCACCAGCAGGATGAGAAAACAAACAACGTCATGCCAGACTAGGCTGTGCCAGTGCATGCCCATCTATATGCTCTGAGGACACAGTAAGTGAGGCCACTTTAAGAAAGACAGCGCACACACGGGCAACTCTGAGCCAACAGATCAAGCTCTCACTTTATGACAGTACAAGGCTGCACACCCACTGCTTCTGGCCTCTTTCACTACAGAAAGAGTACTCTGGAAGTGTCGTGAGGGCAGAGGAAAGAGAAAACTTTCTATTCAGGGAATAAGCTTGTGTTTCCCAGCAGCTGTACGTTCAGGTGGGAGCAAGGGCACAGAGGGCTACGTTCCAGTTTCAGTCACGCTCACGTGAATCATTAATCACTGCAAGGGCTGGGAAGTGGCCATGGATTTAGATCCACAGAGATTGTTTCAGAAACTGGGCTCAAAATAAAGACAGAGAAATGCAGAGAGTGACAAAATGACAGAAGATGCTGAGAAGAACATATGGAAGAAGTGGGTATCGTCCACTCCTGCATAATACTCAAACAGAAAGGACAGCAAAGTGATCACAGAATCACAGAATGGTCTGGGTTGGAAGGCAACTCCAAAGGTCTTCCAGTCACATATTGGACTGAACTTTAAGATCATCAAGTCCAACCCCTTCTGCAGTCAGCAGGGGCATCCTCAACTAGATAGGTTGCCCAGAGCCCTGTCAAGCCTCACCATGAATACCTCCAGGATAGGGCCTCAACTACGTCCCTGGGCAACCTGTTGGAGTGTTCCACCACCACCATGGTAAAGAATTTGTTCCCAGCACCCTAACATCCCTTATCCCACACACCCAGCACTGTTAATGCTTTCTTCCCTTTCCCTTTGCTGACACAAAGCATTTCAGGATCAAGATCACAGCTGGCTCCATAAAGGTAGGGAACATTTGGGAATTTCTAGTATAACACTTTTGCTAAGGAATTAAAAAGAGTCAACGAAGAAGAACTCAGGCTCAAGGAAAGAAGTTCAAGCTATGCCAGAGTTTGCATGATACTCTGAAGAAGAATAAAAAGTCAGAGTAGACAAAGCTGCACAGAAAAGAATTTGCAAATGAAGACTCATTGCTGTGCTTCAGATCAGAGTTGGTAGCCAGAGTGTGGTCAGGCCTGGTAATAGAAAAGATTCAGAACCAGTCTAATAACATTGATGGAAGAGGCAGCCACATGTTGAAGAAGGTCATACTGCTGAAAGAAGGCAAATGGGGAAATGAAATACCAGGCTTAACCCAAGCTGGTGGAGAGCAGAAGTTTTGAGGGAGAAAGGGAAAGAAGAAACAGAGCAGATGATGAGAGCTCTGAAACCATTAAGGACAAGAAAAGGAAATGACAACTGGATCTGGAAGGAAGTCTGCTGAGAAGGGACTTTTTTTTTCACTGAGGATGGTGAGAATACATTTGAGAAGAGTGGCAGTGAAAGGGAAATAAAGTAACAGCAACATTTCTGTAATGCAAATGGTGATAGTAGCTTGCTAGTAAACCATGATGGAGGTAGAAAATTGGCAGTGGGTGCTTGGGTAAGAGCTCTGCTTTTTAAACTCCAAAGGCTTGTGGGTCCTCCTCAGAATCAAATGCCAACACAATGCTTTGTGAAAAACGAGATGAGAAGAAAATCTACAGCCCTGTCTTTCAAGACACTCCATAAGCCATCAGTTGTGTCTCACAAGAAAACCAAACTCTGTGTAAAGGATTTTGGATCATGCACTGGAGACACATAACACAAGAAACAGACCACATGAGGGAATCATGTGAGAGAAGTGCATTACAGAGCTAAGAGTTGGAAAGCAGATGCTGGTCTGGATCTCAGTGGACAGACTAATAAAGCATGGAGCTAACCATGAAAATAAAACCAAACCTCATGCAGTGAAGTCATAGACTTGGGAATCACCTTCAAGGCCCTCAGTCTTGCAATGGTTTGGTTATATGGAAAACTTCAAGAGTGAAGGATTACAGATCAGAATTTGGAAAGTTAAATCATAATGAAATGTAGGCCACACAAGACTAGGTCCTCCTGAATGAAACAGAACAACCCAGGAGGTGAAAGCAACAAGAGAGGAAAGAATGGTCTGGGTTGCAAGACAACACATTGGAGGTTCATGGTGATGAGAGGATCCATAGAAACGTCCATGGGAAAGATCATCTTTCCCAGAAGACAAATGTGAGTTAATGCTGGCTAAGGTGAAAAGACAAAGAATAATCGTAACGTAATCAGTCTAGAAATGTCTGATGAATAACCAAGAGTGACTCTGCAAACCCTAGGACAGAGTTATACTTAATAGCTATTGAGTCTTGCAGTCTTTTGCCTGCAAATCATTATACAACAGCAGTGAAAAAGGAAGGGAAGGGCCACAAGGATGATAAGAGGGCTTGAGCACCTCTGCTATGAAGACAGGCTGAGAGAGTTGGGATTGTTCAGTCTGGAGAAGAGAAGGCACTGAGGACATCTTATTGTGGTCTTCCAGTATCTGAAGGGCGCTACAAGAAAGCTGGTGAGGGACTTTTTAGAGTGTCAGATAGGGACAGGACTGGGGAGAACGGATCCAAGCTAAGGAGGGAAGATTTAGATCAAACATTAGGAAGACGTTCTCCACCATAAGGGTGCTGAGAGACACTGGAACAGGTTGCCCAGGGAGGTGGTGGAAGCCCAATCTCTGGATGTTTTTAAGGCCAGGCTGGATGTGGCTCTGAGCAACCTGATCTAGCGCACGTGTCCTTGCCCATGGCAGGTGTGCCACAACTAGATGATCCTTGAGGTCCCTTCCAACTCTGACAATTCTATGATTCTATGAAAGCTTGAACATCTTGGCAACCAAAAATCAAATGATCCTAATGTATCCCTTATTAGAGTCTCTAAAACAAATTGCTTGAGATCACAAGAACTGTCTTACACAGTAAAAGCTATGACGTCTCAAACACTGAAATGCAGGCATAGGAGATATTCATAGCCAAAACCTGCACCCTGTCTTCCTTTCCCCTCTGCAAAAACACAAACAGAACAGCTCCTATAGGTGCATGAAGCCACAGTGAATTCAAATGCTGAGCCACATGCTACTTGACAATAACCCTGGAAAACACAGCACGCTGTTTATTTTTTCTGGGCCTAGCTTCTAAGAAGTGTCCTCAATTCAAGAGAGATGTTGAGATACTGGAATGTGTCCAGAGAAGGGCGATCAAGCTGGTGAGAAGCCTGGAACAAAGCCCTGTGAGGAGAGGCTGAGGGAGCTGGGGGTGTGCAGCCTGCAGAAGAGGAGGCTCAGGGCAGACCTCATTGCTGTCTACAACTACCTGAAGGGAGGCTATAGCCAGGTGGGGTTGGTCTCTTCGGCCAGGCAAACAGAAACAGAACAAGGGGACACAGCCTCAAGTTGTGTTGGGGGAGGTCTAGGCTGGATGTTAGGAGGAAGCTGTTGGCAGAGAGAGTGCTTGGCATTGGAATGGGCTGCCCAGGGAGGTGGTGGAGTTGCCATCCCTGGAGGTGTTCAAGAAAAGCCTGGCTGAGGCACTTAGTGACATGGTCTAGTTGACTGGCTAGGGCTGGGTGCTAGGTTGGACTGGATGATCTTTGAAGTCTCTACCAACCTGGCTGATTCTATGATTCTATGAAGCGATCAAAATATCACTCTATTAGGTACCATTTCGAGCATAGTGATTTTCTAAAGGTCATTGGGGAAGAAAGAAACTCAGACACAAAAGAAAAGTGGTCCCAGTTTGGGACCAAGAGCGTACCCAGTACTGGAGGACAGAAACGACTCTCATCCCTTTCTGGGAGTAAGAATGAGGCTACTGCACACTGACTGGAAGTTTAAAGAGAAATTCTATTTACAAGAGTATATATGTGCAAGGCAATCAGGTGGAGTAAGTACCAAACCCTGCTAGACTCAAACTGGCCTTCAAGAATTCTCCATCCCTTCCACCCTCAGTCAGCCTGAGGGTAGGCTGAAACTGCCCTCCCCAGCTGGGGCCTAGAAGTCCCCAGGGGCTCAATTCCCTGCCAGCCAACTGCTCCACAAACCATGCGGTAAGAACGCGTGCTTGTTCTGAGAGAGGCACGAAGGGAGGAAGGGCAGGGAAGAGAAGGAGGGACCAAGTCAGGCACTATCTTTTAAGCTGTGATACCAGAAGACAGCACAGAATAACAATATTACAATGCCCTGGGACGAGCAGGGGGAATGGTCCAGGGAGATGGACCTCTGTCACTATGGTTTTGTTTAAGGGGGACCTAGGATCCCTCCCAACTACCACACCAGGTATAAATTAAAAGCCTCTCTTCTACAGAAGGAATTATTCTCATCCTAGTCTTCAGAAACTGCCTTCAGCTACACATACAGCAAAAAGGGAGTGTTAACATTTCCCTCTTCTCAGGATCACAGGATGTTAGGGGTTGGAAGGGACCCAAGGGAGTCCAACCACCCTGACAGAGCAAGACAACACTATCGAACACAGATCACAGAGGAACACATCCAGACAGGCCTTGAAAGTGTCCAAAGGAGACTCCACAACCTCCCTGGGGAGCCTGTTCCAGTGCTCTGCGACCCTTACAGTAAAGAAGTTCCCCTTTGTGTTGAGGCAGAACCTCTTTTGCTGCAACTTACACCCATTGCTCCTTGTCCTCTCAATGATACTAGCTACACACTCTTGGAATCACAGACTCAGACAACTGTTTCGGTTGGAAGAGACCTTTAAGATCATTAAGTCCAACCTTCAATCTAAGACCACCATGGCCACTAAACCATGTCCCAAAATCTACATGTAGACTTGATTCCTTTGCTTTAAAGGAACTAACCCTTAGTTCTCATTTACCCACTTTGAACATTTTGTGACATGATCCCTTTTCTCTCTAACTTACTGGTTTACTTTCAAATGCCCAATAGAGCATGTAACTTCTTGAAGCTACAGAAAACATCCCAATGCTGGGGGGGAGCTTAATTCATTATTTTGTAATTGCCATTCTCTGTGCTTCAATAACATGGTAGCATCACATACATCTCAAAAATACATTTTTTTTACCTTTCACCTGGATGGCATCCAGTTAATAAAAAGATGTATGTACACATTCATCTAACGCACTGGGGTCGATGCATTTTGCAGGGAGGGCTAATGTGCCACAACTGCTTCTGGTATCTCAGCAGTCCCACACCACCCTCACAAACAATCTGTGCCCCTTGGAAAAAAAGAAGCAAAGCAGGAAAATCACTTGCTCTAACTTAGTCTTCCTGACTTCACTGCAACACAGCATGCCTTAGGAGCAGGATTGCAAGTGGCACTGCAAGAATTCTGTTGATAGCAGCCTGGGAGCCCAGATTCACAACGCCTTTTGCAAGCAAACCCACCGGCTTCAGTGCCTCTTCCTGCATCACAGAAGAATGGAGGGGACAAAAACGCTTTGTACCACCAGTCCGCTACTCTGCTCTGTCAACCACAAGGCAAGCAGCAGGCACACCCAGAGCACCCTGGCCTACCTGTAGCACAAAGGGCAATGAATGTTTGTGCATGCTTCCGGATCAAAAGCAACTTGTCTTTAGGTAGGGGTAGCTTCCTTAGGATGTGTTCAATGAAATCATGCGGAGTGACAGCTGCAAGGTTCCACTTCAACTTCCCCAACACCACCAGCTCCCATTCCTGCATGGAGGGGGGGATGGAGAGGGAAGAAGAAAAACCATAAGCAAACCTGAAATAAAACAATCCACTTCACTTATTTCTCTAATTATACCACTGCTAAATTGGTTTGGCTCAAACTTTTTTTTCCCCACATATGTCCTTAGTGCTTTGAAGTTGTTGACTTTTTTCTTCCCCCCTTTTTTTTTTTGAACACTGGAAATGTCAAGCTCTACTGAAAATAATGAGACCTGGCAGCTCCTGCCAAGATTTTTACTTTTTCTGTATCCAGTGCTGAATTCCCACCCAGAAAGTTTAGCCTGCAATTAGATATTGCCAAGGTCACTGTGGTCCTCTCCTAGTAACTTCTTTTAAATGGCTATGGTCCTTACTTTATAGCCTTTTAAAGCCCTAGGGATAACTGTGCACAAAAATAACACATATACTTTTTTTTTCCTTTTTCACAAATCTGGGGAAGTTAGCTTGATGGCATTCTCTCCCAAAACTGAATTCAAAAGCTCCTGCAGATAAATCTGACGGTGCTTAAACTACTCCGACATAGCCTCTGCAGAAAGGAAATGCACACAACACAGCCAAGAAGTAGCCTGTGTAAATTATCTGCCAATAAATCATGTAGGATCCATTCCCACATTCTTTGCATGCCCAAAGCTCCTACTGAAATCAAAGGAAAGTTTTGGTGCATATGTAACTACTGGCCATTCCGTGCAATGCCATTACATGTAGGAATGGTACCGGATCAACAGATCCCAGTCACAGGGTTCAAGCAGGGCTAAACCTGCAGCCTTCAACATTTAAAATCAGTTTTGAACACCTCACAGTGCCCTGCAGAACAAATAAAAGTGCAGGCTCTGATTCCACTTCCCGTCTCATACATCAACTATTAGCTATTAACTAAGTTCCATGCACTGGTTCTTGAGTCTTGCTGATACGTGAGCCTGATGGAGCCCAGTGTGGCGCGGAGCCCCAGCTAAGCTTGCAGAGCTGGAAAGTCCAAAAAAAACCCAATAATAAAAAAAGAGTCCTTTAATTTTGCAGCCCAGGAGATGTCAACCAGCGTTGCTGAGAAACCATAAACATGGACCCCACAATGCCATTTCTACAGTCGTTTCTCTGAATAGATGCCCACTCTGACAGCAACTTGCTTCCCTACAGGCATTCCTACTGGATTATGACATGGTCCTCTCCATAGCCTGAAAAAAAATCTCACATTCACGTATGTAAAAAGGCCTCTGAAACCAGATGTTTGGGGTATTTTTTCTTTCTCAAGGAAAAAAAATATCTGTAAGATGTTTTACTGTAAATAACCACTACGTTAACCAAGGAGCTCAGCACTTCCCTTCTGCCACTAATGTGGCAGATTTTGATACAGAAGAGCACTTTAATCTAGAGGACTGAATCCAGGGAAGCACTTAAGACACATGCTCAAAGAGGCAGGCACATCGCTCCAGGTGTTCTCATGCCAAGTGCCACCACGGAACTTCCCCAACAGTCCATACCACCAGTGGGACACCTCCTGTCTGTGACAGCCACGGCAAGAGTTCGCAGGGCAAAGCTTTTCACTCTGCAGAAGCATGAGCTCCCAACCCCTCCCAGGGGGAATTCCCACTGCCTTCACCCAGTGATTCACAAGGAAAGATCTCCTGGGATTCAGCTGGCTATGGGCATTTGCCAGGAACTGCGAGAAACTAAGCAACCTGGCTGCTCATGCAGCTGAGAGGCTTCAACACGTGTCTAGCACACTACACCACGAATGCCTCTGCAAATGTTAATTATTCCCTTCAGCAAGTTTTGGTTCTCTTCGTTTCTGCTTTCGCTGTGTCTGGAATGAACTCTCCCACAAGCACCAAGCATGGCTTCTTTACCCACAGCTGGATTTTCACCCTGACACCTGCCTCGCTGATAACCAGTAGGGAATCACATTCCCAAAAGCCAGAGACAAGGCCTCAGCTTCCCAATTTACACACCCAAACATCTCCCTGTTGGTACCTTAGCCTTCGACAGTGAAAGCCACCCTGGGTGAGGAACCCACCCTGTCCTGGGGTTCCGTTGGGCACCAACAGTACCTCAGTCGGTGGGAGTGCTGCCCGGATAGTCATAGCACGGTTCTGGTCGCAACGGACCTTGAAGAACATCTAGCTCTAACCCCGCTGCCGTGGACAGGGACACCTTCCACTAGACCAGCCTGCTGGGCAGCTTGCGGCAGCCACCCCTGAAGCGGCTGCCCCTGAAGCGGCTTCCCCTGAAGCGGCTCCCCCTAAGGCGGCCCCCCCCGTCAGCCCTTCCAGTGGTGAAGTCATGCACGGCACCGCGTGTCTGCCGCCAGGTGGCGCCGCCGACCCACGGCGCCCACCCGGCGCACGTGCGCGCAGCCCCTCCCTCCCGACGAGGTTCCCCCGCGGGGAGACCCAGACCCGCGCCCGCGGCGGGTGGTGGGCACACGCGCGGCTCGCCAGTGGGTATACGGGACAGCCCCAGGCGCCACTGCCCCCGCGGGCGCCCACCGCAGCGCCGTGCCCCTGAACGAGGCAGGGAGCGGGGCTGAACGCCGGCTTTACTGGAACCCGACCCAGGGAGGGGGAAGGAGCTGGCGGCCAGTGAAGAGAGAAGATGGCAGGGGTGGGCTGCTGCTGCTTACCAGCAGCTCTTGGGGTCTGATAGAATTGTCCGTGTATATGCACAGCTTCTCAGCTGTGAGGGGGATTGTCTCTTTCAGCTTGGAGGCCAGGAACATGCACACCGCCCCCAGCAGCTGCAGATGGCACTTTCGAGTGGGCACCACAGCTAAGAATCTGTCCAAGTAATTCATAGCCAGAGGAAAAACTTCTTCTTCACACTTCTGTTCTTCACAGACCTGCGAGTGGAGCAGTGGGAAGGAGGGGATGGGGCGGTGAGAGAAGTGGGAGAGGGGGTTCGGTGGGGGACACGACAGATAGAAAGAGACAGGAAAAATAAATAAATGAGTGCCCGCACGAAACAGACCACTGCCTCCCTGCCCCTGTCTCCTGCTATTTTTGTTTCCCGGGGAGCTAAATTTTGGGGGAGGGGGAGATCTGTGGAGAGCCTGGGAAGGCTGTCAATCCGCTTTCACATTCCTTTAGTTCATTCAGTAAGAAATGAATTCAAGACACTGTGTGGGAGAGCCGAAAACCCCCATCCAGCAGCAAGCGAGCAGCCTCCGACTTTTTTCTCGTTGCGACCTTTTTTTTTTTTTCCCCTTTCCCTCCTCTTTGATTTCGTCATATTTTCAAAAAATCGATAAAAAATATTAAAACTACCCTGGAGGTCCTGGTTTTGATGCCGGTGGCATGCCGGGTCGGTCCCCTGTCTTTTCCGACAATTGCAAAAATTCTCCCGGGGGTGTTCCTCAGCCCCGAGCCCCCCAATACAACGTTGACGGGGCGGAGGACGGGAGACAGCAAGGGTGAGGTAGGGTGGGGAGAGCCCGAGCAGTCTTGGAGCCCTTCAGCTACAGCGAGCGAAAAAATTTGTTTCAAAAATTTACCAAAAATCGGAGCCTAGGAGAAAATGCACAAATCGCACATTAAAACTAAGCAGGGAGTCTGTGCTTTCCAACCCACTGGGTTTGGTCCGGTTACGGCCACCTCCCAAAGGAGATCTGAAGGGGCAAATGATGGGTGGTGGGGCCAGGGCAAGGCAGGCAACTCTGCAAGGATCTGGGCCCTCCGCCGCCCCGCCTGAAGTTACGGGGGGCGACGCGGGGTTTCGCTGCACGCTCGGGCTCCCCGGTAGCCCCCTGCCAGGCCGGAGAAACTAGGGGGCAGTGGAAAGGAGCATTTCCAAACCCCTTCTTGCAATGGGAGGGAGAGACGGGCTCGGCGCCTCCGAACTGAGTTGCAAGCAACGCAACATGGCGAAAAAAAGGCTCGTCCTCACCGCTGCATACGTGGGCACGAAACCCTCCCTGGGCAAAACACGGGGGTCGCCGGGCAACCTCATCCCTCACCATGCCCCGGGCACAGCTCCCTTTTCCCAGAAAAGCCTCAGTCTTAAGCGCTCCCGGCCGCCCGCAGCCGCAGGCGGTTTTTCCTTACTTTTTAATCACAAATCACTTTTCCAGCTCCACACCTACCCCCGACTCCCCACTTTGCAGCAGCCCCCCCAGGATAGGCTATTTAATCCCCCGCGGGCTGTTGCTGCTCCCCGCGCCCCTTCCCCCACCGCACCGCACCGGGTGAGCTCAGGACGGGGGAGGGGGATGGACAAGAACCCCCACCGCGACCGGAGGGGCGAAAGCCTGCATGCTGTGGCGGGGGGAGCAATTCAAGGCGGAAGGGATGTCTGCGGCAGGGACAGGCGGCCGCACTTATGTTCCCCCTGCCCCGACCGGCGTCGCGTTTAGGGGCCAGGGAAAGGCACCGGGACACAAACCTCCAGCATCCAAGTGGCCACCATCCTTCTCATGAAGGGCTGAATGTCCTTCTGGACGCACTTGAAGTAGGAGCACTGGGGCAGATACCTCTCCTCTATGGTTAGTAAGTTGTGCAAAATGCGGTCATCGTAGAGCAAGTTTGGGTCGGGCAGTGCTCTCCTCATGGGATCCACCTCACAGCACAGCAGCTCCATGTTTCCAAAGAGATCTTCTTTCTCTGATGGAAAAGTGGTTTCTTTTTTCTTTTTTTTTCTTTTTTTTTTTTTTTTTGGAGGGGGGGGAAGGGGGTGGGGAAAGGAGAAGGGGAAAGGAGGAGGGGTAGGTGGGTGGGAAGAAGACGGCAGGGCTTTCCAGCTCGCTCCTGCGTCCCTTGAAACTCGTCTCTCTCTCTCTCTCTCTCGCTTGATTTCTAGCCTAAAGTTGAAGCAAAGTGACGCAACTCGTCAGGGCAGGCAGCTCTCTCTCTCTTGTTATTATGGAGAACAGCAGCTGGTCAGACGTAACATCAAACGCGGTTGTTTTTTTTTTTTCCTTTCCTCTCTATAAGCTAACAAGGAACCGGGAGGCCCTCGTATAGGGACACACACAAATGACAGCTTCTCTTTTTCTTCCTTCCAGCTACCAAATGAAATGCGCTCCGCGCTTTCCTTTTCCAACAGCCCGTCTGAACCTACGCAAACCCCGTATCTTCTTGCAAGAAACTAATCTCCCACCGGTACCCACCGAGCCGACGAGGGGCAAAGGATGAAATGTCGCGGTTTAGCGAGCTGCCAGATCCACGCCTCTCAAGCCCTTGACCCATTCCCCCGTCCGGCACCCCCTTTATCTGCCCCCGGGGAGGGACGGAGTTCCCCGCTAACTGCAGCATTAACAGCAATCCCGAAAAAAGACTTCAAACCTCTTTGCAGGGTGGGGGGGCTCCGCGGCGTTTTCGGGGCGTAAATCTAATCACCAATCTACTTCATCCGGCAGACACACGCGTTTCTAGCAGGCGAACCGTTTTAGCACTGCATGGCCACAATGATATAACTTTCTAGGAAATGCAGCGGGGGTGGTAAGGAGGTTGGCTGGGGTTGGGGGGGGAGGGGGGGAAAGGAGTTACATCCCGCACTAGGTGACTTCCACCCTTCTTGCACTTCACCGGTGTCGCAGCTGCTCCCCGACTGCAAAATGTGTCAACTTTGCGAAGTCTCTGCCGTTGCCTGCTACGGCAGAGCAGAGGCTCCCCAGCGGGGGAAGAAGGTGCCCGGGGATGAGCTAACCGGGCAACCGCGGCCAGGAAGCCGCCCCGCGGGGGGATGCGAAGAGCACGATCCCCGAAGCCTCCTGCCGCCGGCCGGCCCACCCCCCGCCCCCCACCAACCCAGGCGCCGCGAAGTTGCGCTGGGTGGTGGTGGGGAGAAAAGAAATACCGCCTTAAAACTATGACTGGGGAGTTTGGGGCACCGCTTCCCCTCCCTCTATTTGCATAGCCAATAGCTCTGGGGCTTTTGCCGCTGCGCGCTGATTGTTACCGGGCAGATTATAATTTAAGGACGCATGCCGCCCGCCATCGAGAGCAACTCGGGAAGGAAGGGGGCGAGGTGGAACCCCTTCACCTAACCTCAGCGCCGGTTCCAGGAGCCGTACGGGTCTTGCTGGCATCGAGGAAGGCGGGTGACCGACTGCCTTTGCCCGCGAGTGGTCAAATGCGTTCCCTCCCACCCCATCTCTAGCCCCTCTGTATCAAAACGGATGAGAGGGATGAGACCGGCTTTGTCGTGGGTTGCATCTCTCTGGAATCCGTCGGCAAGGGTTCCTTTGCAAAACCGGCTGGGACGGCTCCGCACGTAACCCACCTCGTCGGAGGCAATGGCTGCTTAAGCACGAAAAAGCCAGCAGGACTACGTTTCCCTTCCGACCCCCAGTAACGCGGAGCCGGGCTGGGACAGCCAAGCCCTCCGCGCATTGCCAGCAGCACTGGCCACAAAATAATTTCCGCGCTCCCCGCGTCCCATCCACGGAGCGCGCAGCTCTCGGCCACAGCTGAAAGCAAGTGGCGGTGCGGTTCGGGAGCTGCCAGCCACTGTGTGTGGCCCCTCGCCTCCCTTCCTCCTCGACCCCTCTCCCCGCCCAGGCGGGAGCTTACCGGGGCCGAGGCCGCCGTAGGCGGATTTAGGCAGTATCTTTGCTCGGTAAGGCTGGCGTTTCAGGAGGGCGAAGAAAGGGAGCGAGGAGAGGGCACCCCCCGCCGTACGTCGAGGGCGGCGAGCGGTGACCCGCTGCGTTGCGGCGTGCTCCGCAATGAAAGGCTCTTTAACTTCCACCATTCATTTCCCCTTCCTGGCTACTCCTGTGAACAGGGAGCGTGTTGTGTCAGCGCACGTTTTCCTTCTCCAAACTTAAATTCATAAGCGCGCCCGTCTGGCTTTGTAGCCCGACAATGCAGCGATTGTGATTTATGTGGGTTTCGGGGGGGAGGACAACGGGTGTCCTAATTGTCCGGCACCGACTTTCCGAAGTGGGGTGATGTCTGGGGCACGGCGCGGCTGCTGGCGGCGGGGAGCCGCGGGGACCGTGGGAGGGATGCGGGGGGCCCCGCTCTCCGCGATGGGGCGGCTGCCGGGGGAGCAGCTAAGGGCGCCGCGGGCGGGCTGTTGCCTCCCCGCCACTTCCTTGGAGCAGGAGGGACTGCCGTTAGGAAAAACAAAACAAACAAGCAAACAAACCCAGACCCCCAAAATCAATGAATGGAAGCATGCCAGCTCTGCACAAGGAGGTGCCGTCGATCTGCAGCGGACGTAGCGAAGAGATAAAACACCTACCAAAACCCAAACCACTTTTGCCCGGTGCGGCGGGTTTTATGTACGCGGTACCGCGTTTCTAACGGGGAAACGTCGGTTCTGTGAAACGCATCCGGGGCGGCCGGCGGGGGATCCGCGTCCGCGGATACCATTGTGCCCTATCTGCCCCTTCTCTTGTCTCCGTGCCTACGGGCTCTGCCCGCCTGCGTTCGGATGCAACAGATGTTTTAACAGCCTCCGTGTAGAGATTACAGAGTGCCATATGTTAAATACCACCCTCCCTCCGGAAAAGAAAAAATAATCCACAACATTTCGCATTCTTTCGCCTCCTTTCCCTGAGCCCCTTAGCCCGTTCAAAAGCCTCAAGGATGAAATAAAACGTGGCCGGTGTATGGTTCTTGCCCCGGGAGCGCCGCTGTGCGCAGCCCCGCACAGAGCCGCCGCCGTGGGGGGCCCGCGCAGCCGGGACCGCGGCCGCCCTGACTCCCGCCTCCAGCAACTATGCAGGAGGGGGGCAGCCCTGCTCCCAGCCCCACCGCGGGTGGCGATGTCGCTGGCTCTGCGGTTTGCCTTGGGAGGAGCCCTTCTGCTGCAGGTCATGGAGCCCGGGATGTCCCGGCGCCTTATCATCAATGTGACACGCGGTTATCATGAAATCGGTGATACGTAATGGTGTTTCACTGTTGGGAGTCCCAGAACGCTGCAAAAGCGGTGACTCTTGTTTCCTTTTAAACTGGATCCTTAATTCGTCGTCGCTCCTATTTATTTAATTTCTTTGCGAATCCCAGAAAACGGTCTTGAAGATGCTTGAGGGGACATCGAAGGATGAAGCTTTGCGTTCGAACCGCAGACCAACGACCAGGTTGTGTGTGCGCCCGGCGGACGCAGGTTTTTGTTTGTTTAAATGAGGTTAAGTATTCCCTTGCAGCGCTTGAAACCCGAAGGCTGGACTGTGAAATATGAGAATCTGAAAGTGAAACCGATTGTAAGCCAAAAAAAGAAACAGATGAATGTGTTTCCACTGTCCAAGCTGAGGAAAGCCCCGAAAGCAAACAAACACCGGGAATAAAAAAAATGTGTGGGATATTCGAAATAAAATTATTTCAGCTTCAGTCACTCGAAGCAGTCTGTCTTCGTGCCTTCTTTCTTTTTCTTTTCTTTCTTTCTTTCTTTCTTTCTTTCTTTCTTTCTTTCTTTCTTTCTTTCTTTCTTTCTTTCTTTCTTTCTTTCTTTCTTTCTTTCTTTCTTTCTTTCTTTCTTTCTTTCTTTCTCATACCTGTTTTTCATCTGTTCAAAGGTAAATTCCATCATTCCAAGCTATGCATCAACACAGGAACAGTATGATAAAAATAGTTTTTCCTCTGATTTCTGATCAAAGACCCAGAAAGGATTTGGATACCACAGGAACTGCTGCACACTGCCTGAGTGTTTTTAATTGCACAGGCAAATTTCAACTCTGAATACCAGTGAAGTGGCACCTTTATCATTTACAAGCACCTTAAACAACATAATTACTGAGTGGATGAAATGCATCCTGTAATAAAACTATACTTGCATTTAGAAAGTGTTTTTAGGCAGTCACAAAAGTTACAGCATTAACTAATGAATTCTTTTTGATTGCTTAATGTATTTTTAATTATTTACTCTTTTCTATTTCATGCAAAGTTAGTTCTTGATTGCTTCTCATTCTTCAGCTTAAACTTAGTGAGAGCAGGAATTAGAAACTATGTTTATGCAGTACCCAGTGTAAGCAGTCCACAATTTTGCTTAGAGTTCTTTATTAGACGAGGTGGAAAGTGACTTAAAAAAAGAGCTACAAGAATGATCATGTACCTGGGACTCATGTTGTAGGCTGGACATTTTCATAATTTCATCACAGCCCAGATTTGATGCTGATGTGAGATAGAGATATCTAGAGAAGCTCTGAGAGATGTAAGATGGTAGAAGTGGTGGCATTACATTCAAGCTAACAAATACATGAGCTGTTCAACTACAAGTTCAATTTATCCCTTGATATTTCATTTAAGGGGTATGTCTTTAAAGTTAGATTAAAGCCTAAAGAGTGTATTCTACCACAAATCACAGTTGCAGAGTTGAAGGAGGACTGGTTCTGTGACCAGTGTCACATAAAACAAACAAACGAATGAACCAAAGCAATCAAACAAACCCCCCCAAAAAAACAGATATGTAATCTAGGATGTGTTCTGGCCTTAAAATTATTGAATCCATGAATATACCTTGAACCTACAACCTGTGCTAACATCAGCACACACAGGATTAGGATGAGAGCTTGCAGTTTGCCCTGCAGCAAAGGAATTGAAACTGCTGAGAAGTTTCTGCTAGAGCTGAAAGTCTAGAACTGGGAATTTTCTTGCTATATAAGAGAGAGAGAAATTTTTGTGTTACTTAACTCTCCTGGTGCCACAGCCTTATCTTTTGCAGGGGTGCCACATACTTTGCAGTGACTGCTGCTGTCTCGATTCTCTCTTTGGTAAGCTGGGCGATAAGGCTGCCGTTCACTTACAGGGAGCAGGAACACATAACAGGTGCCTCCCACACGTTTGGGAGTCGATTGAAAGCGAGAGCTCTTGACATTTTGCATAGGATCTGGCCCCTGGTATGCAGAACTGCACATAAACTTTGCTGTTCTTTCTTTGCTAAGTGATGTTGGGGGGGGGGCGGGGGGGGGGGGAGCAGGGAACTGGTATTTGGAACCCATATTTGAAAGAACAAGAACAGTTCTGTTAAGCTACAGATATGAACAACTAATATCTCATTCATCATTACCAGTGTGACAGGGTCTGAAGGTGGCAGAATATTTTTTTTAAATTTAATTTCTTTTGTCTGCTTTTCAGCCAGGTTGATTTTGTGCTTCAAACTGACTTTGCTGTTAATATCCTGCATTCTGCTGTGTGGTTTTCCTGCTCCTCTGGGTTGTTTGTATCAGTCCTTAGTTAAGGACAGCATTGATATTAAGTGCATAATCCTTTTCTTTCCAAAATAGATTTGTAAAAGACTCTCTGTCACCAAACTTTCTGCTAATCTTCAATTTTTGAAGCATCTTGCTGTCGCACACCTTCCTTTAAAAGTAGTGTTCTTTGTGGTCTCTCAGTCTTAACCCTGTGCATGGAGATTTGCTCTTACTGAAATAAACTCAAAATTCCATTATAGGTATTTTTTCTCCTCTCTACATTAAGATTCTATGTTTAATATATGTGTGTAGCATGCCCAAGTCTATACAAATGAGGAAGGGGGGAGGAAGACCCTCAGAGTAAATTGCTTCTTTTATGGGAAGGGTGAGTTGAGAATGGATTTTGCATGCCTTGGTTGTCTTAACGTTGTTCCAAGCTGCTAAATAATCACAATATTTATCCCCTGAAGCAGCTGTGTTTTAAAGGTAAGTGTAATGATTCAGTTAATCTGTGGTAAGAGAATTATCCTGTTACAGCTTCCCACACTGTCTGCTGAAGCATATGAGGCACATATGCCTGGCAAAGGGCGGGATAGTTTTTGTGGAGCTACATCAGTGTGAGATTTTGGGTTGGAAGCCATGTGAATGAGTGTGTTAAACGGCAGCTTGCTATACGGACAAGCTGGACTTCTCATGTTGTGCACATCCAAGTTCTGAAGAGAGGTGAACTTTTAAAGGGAAGGAAAGTTAGGTTCCCTCTCAGCGCTTGGCTTGTTTCCTCTATTAAAGCATCAAATCCTGTCCATAAAGAAACACAAGTTTCACAAGTCTTCTGGCTTAGATAACTGCTGATACAGTATTCATAGAATCACAGAATCACAGAATGTCCGGGGCTAGAAGGGACCTCCAAAACTCATCCAGTCCACCCCCCTGCCAGAGCGGGATCTACTATACCAGATCACACAGGAACACATCCAGGTGGGTTTTGAGTATCTCCAGAGAGATTGGCTCCACAACCCCCTTGGGCAGCCTCTTCCAGAATTCTGTCTTCCTCACAGGGAAAAATTCTTCCTCATATTTGCATGAAACTTCTATGCCTCAGCTTCCACAAATTGCCCCTTGTCCTGCATCGCCAAGCAGAGCCTGGCTCCATCCTCCTGGCACTCACCCTTTACATACTCTGATGAGGTAATCTCTCAGTCTCCTCTTCACCAAGCAGCACATCCCCAGTTTCCTCAGGCTCTCCTTGTAAGAGAGATGTTCCATTCCCTTAATCACCCTTGTGGCTCTGTGCTTGACATTCTCAAGCAGTTCTATGTTTTGGATATCCTCTTTGTGTACCAGGGTCTGTAGAATACTCACTGTATCTTTCGTGGTCAAACACAAATAGAATGAAGAAAGACAAGCAGAGGAGCACATCAAAACCAAACAAAATGAAACAAGACACAACAAAACAAAACCAAGAGTAAACTAAAACAAAGCAGCATAAATAAATGCCCTCTACTCAAGTCAACAATTTTACTTGTTAATTTCCTCTTCCACAGCTGCTGAATTAGAAGCTGTGGATAAGTAGTTGAGGTATTTTGCACTTACACTTGTGATCATTAATTACTTGTAAAAACATTAGTAGTCTAAAATAATCCATTGCATGCAGTATTAATGCCCAGCTGAATTCTGAACTATTATTTCCTTTTTTTTTCCCCCCTCTCCTTATCTTTTGGAAGTTCACTCTTTGGTTCCTGTAATAGAGCATCCCAGCACCAGTGCACTTGAAATGAAGAAGTGTGCATTTGAAAGTTACTCATGACATTCTTTTGAAAGGTTGTGCCCCTTTTCACAGTGGCAGTTACAGCCAGAGTCTTCAGTCACCTGCAGGTGCCATGTGGCTTTTGAAGATATGTTTTTCATGAGAAGTAAGAAACTGAGTGATGTGAAACCCCTCTTGCCTGTGAGCTCCTTAGCATTCCTTGCTACCTCAAGCCTTCATGGTCAGCATTGCTACCCCTGTGGCTTTGCTGGGGATTTGCTTGAGTAGCTGCCCAGCCAGTTCAGATCTAAGCTCCCAGAACTTCCATGCAGGTAGTTTTTGACTGACTGGAGTGTCTTGCTAGGCATGGTGAAAGTCATGTCTACTTTGAGTTGCATCCAAAGTCTGAAGAGGTTACTACCTGGGCTGGACAAAACTCCTTACAGAGGCAAGAAGATCACTTGTGGGCAAAGCTCATGGCATAAAGGCAGCTGAAATAATAAGCTACCCTCCTATTGGAGTGGAAAGAAACTGTTACAGGTCTCTGCTGCTGCCCCTGAAGAGCTCCCAAAGCTACTCAATCACACCACAGAGGTGAAACACTTGGGCTCTTCTCCCAGGCAGATTGTGAGAGGACAAGAGGGAGGTTTAGCTTGGATGTTTGGAAGCACTTTGTTATGGAAAGGGTGATTAAGCGCTGGAATGGATTGCCCAGGGATGGGGTGGAGTTACCATCCCTGGAAGTCTTCAAGAAAAGATTGGATGTGGCACTTGGTGGCATGGTTTAGCTGATGTCATGGTGTTAAGTCATAGGCTAGGCTTGATGATCTCGGAGGTCTTTTCCAGCCTCCGTGAGTCTGTGACAGCAGCTAGGTGGTGATGAGTGACTTCTCAAGGGCCAGCGCCAGAACGAGAGGACACAGCCTCAGGCTACACCAGGGGAGATTTAGGCTTGAGGTGAGGAGAAAGTTCTTCACTGAGAGAGTCATTGGGCACTGGAATGGGCTGCCCGGGGAGGTGGTGGAGTCGCCGTCCCTGGGGCAGTTCAAGGCAAGGTTGGACGTGGCACTTGGTGCCATGGTCTAGCCTTGAGCTCTGTGGTAAAGGGTTGGACTTGATGATCTGTGAGGTCTCTTCCAACCCTGATGATACTGTGATACTGTGATACTGTGAACTCTCCCCTGGAGTTGTCAGAAGAAATGTCCTCTCCTCTTTGCAGCTCTGCTACCTCACTTCTACACCATTTTGGTTTGCACTTGACTAGGAAACTGAATTTTTTATCAGTGCTATTTTTCCCGATGCAGAAGTTCATGTTCACAAGTGTAAACATGACTTGATGTTCTCTAAAGGGTGATGATGCCGTCCAGTTGTCTTACTGGAGGTAAATATATACAAGCCTGAGAGAAACATTACTCACAGAAAGAGTTAAGTTAGAAGTCATCTAGTTCAATCCACTGCTCACACTAGAGCCACTTTCTGAGTTAGATTGGTTTGCTTGGGGCCTTGTCCAGTCAAAACATCCAAGAATGGAGATCTAGGTAATCTGTTTCAGAGCTGCACCACTCTGAGGGAAGAAGAACCTTTCCCTTATCCCAGATCCAGGTTTGCCTGACTGCAACATTTGTCCTTCATCTTGAAGTTTCCTGAGCACTTGAAAAAGAGGAAGAAGCAGTGGTAGGTGCTTGCTGTCCACTGGAGTAATCCCATACACCTAGCTCAGGATGGAGTGTGCAGGATCTGTAGATGTGAGCTTTATTGGTAAGTGAAACTAAACAGCCTGGTTCGGCAAGAGAGCAGGACCCAGGCTAGCTCAGCTGAAACGCGCTTTCTCGCAGCCTTTTTTCTCCTCTTTTCTTGAGGCTCTCTCGCTCTGAGGAGCCCAGAGGGAGGGAGGGAGCGGCAAGCAGGCGCTAAGTGCTCGCAGGGAGGTGAGTCAGAGGGCGGTGCCTGGCGAGCGGCACATTCAAACGAGGAGCTCACTGCTGTCTCTGCTGAGCCCAGCGCGCGCCGCTGGGAAAAAAAAAAACAACAACAAAAAAAAAAACAAACCCACCACACCTAACAACTCGCAGCGGACCTTCAGGATAGCAGACATGGTTCGAACTAGGTCCAAGCTGTATAATACTTGTAAAACTGTGGGCACCCAAACAGAGCCCACCTGTAGGAGTGCAGGCGTCCAGACGTCTGGATGTGAGGAGTGCTGGAGCCTGGCACTTGACACAGGCAATGGCTGCATTAGGTGTGAGCAGATTGATTGTCTGCTTAACCTGGTGGCTGAACTCAAGGGAGAGGTGGAACGACTGAAGGCTGAAAGGGAAGGTACAAAAGAGCAACATGCTCTGCAGTCCCCCTTGCCAGAGGGAGACGAACAGAGCAACCAAGAAGAATGGATGCAGGTGCCTGCTAGAAGGGGCAAGGGAAAACCCTTCCAGCCATCTTCACATCCCCAGCTGCCCTTACATAACAGATATAGGGCACTAGAGGTTGAGGATGAGGTGATCCTGGAGCAGGCAGAAGCATCACCGGCTGGGAGGGCAACCGAGACAAATCAGTTGCCCCCTCGCATCAGAACGAGTACCCAGAAGAAAAAGAGGAGGGTAATTGTTATTGGTGATTCCCTTCTGCAGGGAACAGAGGGCCCCATATGCCGGCCAGACCCCTTCCACAGGGAGCTCTGCTGCCTCCCTGGGGCCTGGGTCAGGGATGTTACCAGGAGGCTGCCTACTGTAGTGCAGCCCTCTGATTATTATCCCTTATTAGTTATACAGGCAGGGAATGATGAGATTAATAACAGAGGGCTAAAAGCTATCAAAAGGGACTTTAAGACACTGGGGAAAGCAGTTGAGGGAGCAGGGGCACAGGTAGTCTTCTCATCTATACCCTTAGTTACAGGCTGGAATACAGAGAAGAATAGGAAAGCGTATTTGATGAACAAGTGGCTCAGAGGTTGGTGCATCCAACATAACTTTGGATTCTTTGATATTGGGGAACTTCATCTTGCCACAGGTCTGCAATCAGCAGATGGGACACAACTATCACAGAAGGGGAGAAGGACCCTGGCACATAAGCTGGCTGGGCTTGTTGAGAGGGCTTTAAACTAGAATGGAAGGGGGAGGGGGTTAAACATGACAGCACCAGAGATAAATCAAAGGGAATTGAGGATGGTAGGCTAGAGCTAGGAGTAAAAGCAGCAGCCCAGCTGAAGTGCATGTACACTAATGCACGCAGTATGGGTAACAAACAAGAGGAGCTGGAAGCTCTGGTGCTGGAGGAAAACTATGATATTGTTGCCATCACTGAAACGTGGTGGGATAGCTCACATGATTGGAGTACTGTAATCAATGGCTACAGACTCTTCAGGAGAGACAGGCAAGGGAGAAAGGGCGGGGGAGTGGCTCTGTATATGAGGGATGCTCTGGATGTCGTGGAGGTAGAAATCAAGGATGATCTAGTTGAGTCATTATGGGTGAGACTTAAGGTGAAGGCCAACAAGGCTGATATCCTGGTTGGAGTCTGTTACAGACCACCCAACCAGGAAGAAGAGGTTGATTTATTACTCTTTAAGCAACTGGAGGCTGCCTCAAGATCACCTGCCCTTGTTCTGGTGGGCGACTTTAACCTACCAGACATCTGCTGGGACTTAAACACTGCAGAGAAGAAGCAGGCTAGAAGGTTTCTGCAATGTGTGGAAGACAACTTCCTATCCCAGCTGTTACGTGAGCCTACCAGGGGGGCAGCCCTGCTTGACCTGCTGCTCACAAATAGAGAGGGGCTGGTAGGGGATGTGGTGGTTGGAGGCTGCCTGGGGTCCAGTGACCATGAAATTATAGAGTTTTCAATACATGGAGAAACCAGGAGGGGCATCAACAGAACCTCCACACTGGACTTCCGAAGGGCAGACTTCAGCCTATTTAAGGAACTAATTCAGAAAGTTCCTTGGGAAATAGCCCTTAGAAACAAAGGGGTCCAGGAAGGTTGGACCTGCTTCAAGAAAGAACTCCTGAAGGCACAGGAGCAGGCAGTGCCACTGAGCCGGAAGATGAGCCGACGAGGGAGGCAGCCAGGCTGGATGGGCAGGGAGCTGCTGAAGGAATTAAAGATTAAAAAGAGAGTGTATCACCTTTGGAAAAGAGGGGAGGTGTCCCAGGAGAAGTTCAAGGAGGTTGCTAGGTCTTGTAGAGGAAAAATTAGAGAGGCAAAAGCCCACTTGGAGCTCAGGCTGGCCACGGCTGCCAAGGAAAATAAAAAGTGTTTCTTTAAATATATGAATGGCAAGAGAAGGGCCAAGGACAACCTCCAGTCCTTACTAGATAGAGATGGGAACATAATGACAAAGGATGAGGAAAAGGCAGAGGTGCTTAACACCTTCTTTGCCTCAATCTTCACTAGTGGGACAGGTTGTCTCCAGGACAGCTGGACTCCTGAAGTGGTGGATGGAGTCAGGGACCAGTACAGTCCCCCTCTAATCCATGAGGAAGCAGTAAGGGATCTGCTGAGTCACTTGGATCCTCACAAGTCCATGGGACCGGATGGGATCCACCCTAGGGTGCTGAGAGAGCTGGCAGCTGAGCTGGCCAAGCCACTCTCCATCATTTATCAGCAGTCCTGGCTCACTGGAGAGGTCCCTGAAGACTGGAAGCTGGCCAATGTGATTCCCATACACAAGAAGGGTCGTAAGGAGGAGCCAGAAAACTACAGACCTGTGAGCCTGACCTCAGTGCCAGGCAAGGTAATGGAACAGGTCATCTTGGGTGCCATCACAAAGCACCTACAGGATAGCCAAGGGATCAGGCCCAGCCAGCATGGGTTTAGGAAGGGCAGGTCCTGCCTCACCAACCTGATCTCCTTTTATGATCAGGTTACCCGCCTGGTGAATGTGGGGAAGGCTGTGGATGTAGTCTACTTGGACTTCAGCAAAGCCTTTGACACTGCCTGCCACAAGAAGCTCCTAGCCAAGCTGGCAGCTCATGGCTTGGACTGATTCACTCTGTGCTGGATCAAGAACTGGCTGGATGGCAGAGCTCAGAGAGTGGTGGTGAATGGTGCCACATCCAGTTGGCAGCCAGTCACAAGTGGTGTTCCCCAAGGATCAGTGCTGGGCCCAGTCCTGTTCAATATCTTTATTGATGATCTGGACGAGGGCATTGAGTCCAGCATCAGTAAGTTTGCAGATGACACCAAGCTAGGAGCGGGTGTTGATCTGTTGGAAGGTAGGAGAGCCCTGCAGAGGGACCTGGACAGGCTGGATGGGTGGGCAGAGGCCAATGGGATGAGATTGAACAAGGCCAAGTGCAGGGTTCTGCACTTCGGCCACAATAACCCCAAGCAGTGCTACAGGCTGGGGACTGAGTGGCTGGAGAGCAGCCAGGAGGAAAGGGACCTGGGGGTACTGATAGACAGTAAGCTGAAGATGAGCCAGCAGTGTGCCCAGGTGGCCAAGAGAGCCAATGGCATCCTGGCCTGCATCAGGAACAGTGTGGCCAGTAGGACAAGGGAGGTTATTCTGCCCCTGTACTCAGTACTGGTCAGGCCACACCTTGAGTGCTGTGTCCAGTTCTGGGCTCCTCAATTCAAGAAAGATGTTGAGGTGCTGGAACATGTCCAGAGAAGGGCAACGAAGCTGGTGAGGGGCCTGGAACACAAATCCTATGAGGAGAGGTTGAGGGAACTGGGCCTGTTTAGCCTGGAGAAGAGGAGGCTCAGGGGTGATCTTATTACTGTCTACAACTACCTGAAGGGGCATTGTAGCCAGGTGGGGGGTGGCCTCTTCTCCCAGGTAACCAGCAATAAAACAAGGGGACACAGTCTCAAGTTGTGCCAGGGTAGGTATAGGCTGGATGTTAGGAAGAAGTTCTTCACAGAGAGAGTGATTTCCCATTGGAATGGGCTGCCCAGGGAGGTGGTGGAGGCACCGTCCCTGGGGGTCTTCAAGAAAAGACTGGATGAGGTACTTAGTGCCATGGTCTAGTTGACTGGCTAGGGCTGGGTGATAGGTTGGACTCCATGATCTTGGAGGTCTCTTCCAACCTGGTTGATTCTATGATTCTATGATTCTATGATTAACTAAGAAAATTGCTAGCACATGTCCCACACTGCTCACTTTCATTAAAGCCTCCAGATATCCCCTACCATCTCCTCCCTTGACTCCACTCCTGGTTGTGAGTTGTAGACTCTTTCTTCATCCTTTATGTTGCAAATCTGCACCCCTGGAATAATTCCTTTGTGCTTCTGCCTCGTTTCTCTGTGTGTTAAACTCTCTCCTGTGTGTTCACCTCATCCTGAGGTGGCAGTAGGCTCTGAAGAAGGAGTTAGTTCCTCAGGCAAGGTTGCCCACTCCTCATCCTGATCTTCAACTCTTCCCTAGATAGTGTCCTGTGGCAGTCAGGGCACTGGGCTAGGGGACCTTTTGACTGAGAAGCTGTTCTGATGCCCATACTTGAGCTCCTCCACTCTTGGGTTTCAGATTTTTATTTATGACGTTCATTGGTGGCAACTGCCATCCTCAGAACTGATGCTTTGCAATGACTGACAGATGAGGAAAGCCTAAGTTCTGGTTTACAAATGAGAAGCTGAGGCTGAATGTTAGGAGCAAGTTCTTCACAGAGAGTGATTGGCATTGGAATGGGCTGCCCGGAGAAGTGGTGGATGAGGCACTTAGTGCCATGGTCTAGTTGACTGGATAGGGCTGGATGCTAGGTATCTTCCAACCTGGTTGATTCTATGATTCTGTGATGTGCAGCAACCTCCTACACGAGTTTCTCGATATATCTTGGACCAGTGCTGCCTTTGTGATGGCAGAGCACTACCCGAAGAGAAACATCTCCTTCATCAGAGAAGATAGGACAGGTAATGCTCTTAAAGAATCCACCCTTATGTTCTATTACTGTAATCTTCTGCACCCTTACCTCTAAATAAACGTTGCACAAGGGAAAAAGGGAGTGGAGCTGATTTCTCTGTCTATGAATAGAGGGACTATTAGAAACCTGAACGAGCTCGTTATCTTCAGATAACAAAGGAATTGCTCTATTCTGGAGAAGGTCAGGCTACCCATCTTCTCTGAAGCAGGCTAGGATTGAGGCACAAGCATCCCTTTAGAAGCAGGGCTAAGAAGCTGTAGGCAAAGAAAGCCTGGGAAGAGGAGAAAGCAAGAGAGAACATCTGCAAAAAGAAGTCTATTATAATGAGACAGTACTTGACAGGGGGGTTGGACTCCATGTTCTCTGGAGGTCCTTTCCAACCCCTAGCTTTCCGTGCTCCCTTCCAACCCCTAGTTTTCTGCCACTCTGTGGCTCCGTGATTCTGTGACTCTGACTCTCTGATTCTGTGAGTTTGCGACTCCGTGATTCAGTGACTGTGTGATTCTGGGACTTTGTGACTTGTGACTCTGGTTCAGTGACTCTGTGACTGATTCTGTAACTTTGTGACTCTGTGATTCAGTGACTTTGTGGCTGTGATTCTGTGACTGTGATTCTGTGACTCTGTGATTCTGTGAATGGGAGCAGCAGAAGAAAAGCTTCAATTGGATGTGGCAGTGTCTTTCACTCCTGTGTGAAAGAAAGTCTTCTTGAGAGGACCTGGAAAGGGGCTGACAAAGGATGATGAAGATGCAGGGAAGTGCATTGTGTTTGCTTTCACGTCTCAAGTAGTGGTTACCGTTTGCAAACACTGCACAGTTGATCTGCCATTTAACATCTGTTTAGCCCTGAGGTGGCACATTGTAAAGGCAGAAGGCCTACAAGAGTTGGGTGCAGAAATAGAAGCTGAAACTCCTGGAGAGCTGGGAAAGCTAGTGTTAGACTGCAGTTCCAGCTGTGGGGGCTCAGAGAGAGGTACTGGAGGGAGGACCTGAGAACATGCTTAGAAATCTAATGTGTCTGGAGTCTGTTTGATTTAAGAAAGCCTAAAAAGCATGTGGGTCCAGCATGCTGTGACCCAAACACAACTCTATTATGCGTAATAAGAATATTGTGTGTTGAGTTTTGAAAGGATTTAGCAGGTTTAGAGGACTGTGGGTTGGTTTTTATTTTCTTTTTTGCTCATTTTATGCTTTTCCTGTTGAAGTCAGGGAGAGATCCAGGTCTGTGGACTCCACTGCATAGAAGATGCTTCAATGCGCCGCCCAGCTCCTGGCTCAGAACATGTCATTTAGAAGAGCATCAGATACCTAGAGAAAATGAGAAGAAGTAATTTTTCTTCTCTTCTGAACTGAATTACAATATTTGCTGACAACTTTCTGATGCTTACTGTAACTGTAGCTTTCCTTACCCCCTCCCTCCCAACTAGAGAAACAGCATATTCTTGTCATGCAGCTGTTGCTTGCTGTATCTTCCTTCTGCTTTGGGTGGATTTTCCCATGTTCATATCCGTAGCTTTTGAGTCCTTCTGCCACTGAACAGCTGCAGGCTGATACTAGAGAGTTGATTTTTTTCCCCTTCTGTGTTCACACACAGGCAAGCTTGTGAACAAAAGATTTTTAAGGAGGCTGATAAATGAACAAGGTCTTTTGGGCGGTGCAATGTTGCTAACAATAAAAATCCTTGTACTTGTACTCACTGAAAGTGAGGGAAGACATAACTTAGTCTGTTTTATCTGTGAGCCTCCAAGCTTTTCCCTACAGGCTTGAGGGAGAATGTTCTATAATGAACTCATCTTTCATGTGACAGGAAGGGAAATGCTGTCTCACAGCCTAATGCTTACACTTCTGTCTGAGG
This sequence comes from Pogoniulus pusillus, assembly GCF_015220805.1. NCBI lineage: Eukaryota > Metazoa > Chordata > Aves > Piciformes > Lybiidae > Pogoniulus > Pogoniulus pusillus. Next base: position 20,933,952 of record NC_087267.1, read on the forward strand.
CTTAGCTCAGATGTTGCCCCTGTTTCGAGTGGTCAGTGCTCAAGAGAGGGTCAGAGCTTCCTGGATAGTTCTGTCTTTGACACTTGCAAATCACAGAGCTTCTCTCTGTCTACCAGGAAAGCAGGCAGAGTTCTCTCCATGTATGTCCATGCCAGGCACGCTCTGGGGTTCGATTCAGTAGATTTTGCCAGCTGTTCAGCAGGCAGAGGATGCTGGGCCCAGCTGGGCACACTGACTGCCATTGTCTCCTGAGTGGGATGGAAATGGCAGCATACATGGGGAAATATAATGTCCACTTGTCCTGTTCTTGCATCTCCTCCATGTTTCCTTACATCCCTGTGTTTTGCCTGCAGACCCTGGGCACATTTGTTTGCTTTTCCTGTTTCCATGTTTTTTTTTTTTTCCCCATTCTTGAAGCAATTCTTCCACACACATGAAAAAAAAAAAAAAAAAGTGGCACCAAGGATAGTTCTCTGCCTGGCTCACCCCAAGCAAAATGCAGGAGGCTTACTTGAGGAGTGAAGGGAAAAGCCAGAGTGCACCATGATGGGTTTGGCACAGAGTTTGCCACCCTTTGCCCCTTCTGGCAAGGGGCTTTGCCAGCTTGGACATTTGTGTGTGCTGAGGAAAGCAGTGTGGGCTTAGCACTGGGGGAGGAATATGCAGACAGATGGACAAGGGAGGGTAGAAGGGTTATGCCCAGTTCTGCTCAGCCTCCCTGAGAGATCCCTGTGTCACAGCTGCTTGGGACACTGCCAGTGGTGGGCTCTGGTGTGAGCATGGTGGGAGGCAGGGGGAAGCACCAAACTTAGGATTGATACCAGAACAGGATTAAAAAAAAAAAAAAAAAACAAACCAGGGTGGGGAGGGCAATAAAAATAAATTTAGGAATAACAGGAGTGAAAGTACAGGGCTAGGTGGATCTTTGGTCTGAACTGGCTCAGCTGTGTGCCATTTTTTCCTGCTTTACTTCACTTGTCCTTTGTCTTAAGTGTAGTATTGCAAGGTTGTTGGGGAAAGAGCACGCTGTGGGTTTGTGTTTGTGCAGTGCCATGCACCTGGGGACACACATCCATGTGTAGCCAGCAAGGACACAAGGTTCAGCTCCACCTTCTCTTAGGTCAGCCCTGTTGTTTTAGACCTGTGGTCCACCTGCCTTGCAGAAAGAGACCTGTGAGGAGAAATATGGGAAAGCTTCCATGGTCTTTACCTGTTATGCAAAGTACTTAGAGCAGATAGAAAGGCAGAGTGAAAAATCTGACATGATTTTTAACAGCTTAAGCCAGTGAAGCCAGTCGTGGGCAAATCTCAGCCTGACAGGGCACATTGCTGTGTTGGTGTGGTTCTATGTGCATTACAGCCCTGTGTGGAAGAGTCATATTTGAGAGATATTTATTTTGCAGTCAGCTGGGGGGGGGAAAAAAAAAGAGTAATACTCTGAAGCAGCTCTCACAAAGACTGGCACAAAGCCAGAGTGGCAGGTTTTGCTCTGGAAAAGTTATTCCCTGTTTTCACCCTAGCAGTGAGATCAGGACATGTAACTGCAAGGTATGAGAAGAAGTGTAGAGGGGTAAGTAGTACAGTAGAGGGGGGCACGACTTGTCCACTCTTGGCTCTTTGCAATGAACACACACTTTCTCCTCTGCTGGGCTTTACATAGCTAAAGTGATCCCTCCAAAATGTATTAGAACCTCTTCATCTTCCCCCAGTGTGCTAGTTTGAAGCTAGCTAGAATGTTTTGGTGGGAAGAATTAGATTACAGGTTGTGGAAGGGAAACAGCAGTGCTGTCTGCTGCACTCATAGGCTTTTTGAGATGTATAAGAACAAGAACATAAAAATAGATAACAGAGTTGCTCTCTGGGCTTTGTGGGCTAAACTTCTCTCTCTCTCTAACCTGCTATCTGTGTGACTAATCCATCTGCTTCCTAACCTCCCTGGCCGATCCTCAAAACTACCTTAAATGTAAGGCAAGATCTTGGGTAAGGTAGAGGGGTGGGAAGAAGGTGGAAGGGTGTTTGGGAGCCCCTCCTGGGGACTCTGGTTTCTGGGAGGGCTGCTGTGTTTCTGCATTACTTTTTAACTTGCACATTTCTGTCTATAGCTGTCTATATTGTAAATATCTGCTTGTCTATTGTGCTAAGCTGTAAATATAAAGCTTCATTCAATTCCCAGAGTCACTGAGTCTAGCCTGAGTGATTTTCCAAAGTGTGTGTGAGTGGCTAACACCCAAACCATCACACCCAGACTTCTCCATGCTGCTCTTCTCCTCCTCAATCCCTACAGAAACTTGGCAGCAGCAATGCATCTGGTGTCCTGTGCTTACCACTTAGCACACTCAATGGTAACATCCAATTTTTTTCCCTGGGGTCCCTGCCCTTCAGTTCAGTCCCACCTGCTTCCTCCAATTGTACTGCTACATGTGTGGCCTGCACCATAATGGCAGCCTGGATTGTGATTACCAGCCCCATTCAGGATCACAGACTCACAAAACTATAGAGGTTGAAAGGGACCTCCAGAGATCATTGAGTCAAACCTCCCTGCCAAGGCAGGATCCCCTAGGGTAGTTCACTCAGGAACACATCCAGGCAAGTTTTGAAAGTCTCCAGAGGTGACTCCACAACCTCTCTGGGCAGCCTGTTCCAGGGCTCTGTCACTCTCACTGTAAAGAAGTTTCCCCTCATGTTGAGGTGAAATCTTCTGTGTTCCAGTTTGTAGCTGTTGCTTCTTGTCATATTGCTGCTGACCACCAAAAAGAGGTTGGCCCCATCCACTTGGCACCCATCCCTCAGATATCTGTACACATTTATCAAATCCCCTCTCAGTCTTCTCTTCTCCAGACTAAACAGCCCCAGGGCTCTCAGTCTCTTTCCATAGGGGAGATGCTCAAGTCCCCCAGTCATCCTTATGGCTCTCCACTGGCCTCTCTCCAGCAGGTCCCTGTCTCTCCTGAACTGGGGAGCCCAAAATTGGACACTATTCCAGGTGTAGTCTCACTAGCACAGAGTAGAAGGGGAGAAGAACATCTCTGGGGATGATGCTACACAGTCACTGTAGAAGTGTCATCCTAAAAGTGGGGGCTTGTGGTGTGGAGCTGCTGCTGCTGTCCTGCCCTGTTGCAAATAACCCTCATCTGATACTGAGAGCCTAGGAAGAGGTTTGTCTGAATCCTTCTGTTTTCTGCTCCCACACATGATGGCTTAATACTGCAATGAAAGCATGGATAGTAAAATGTGAGTGAGGTGAGAGAACTCTGTGGGTGCTTAGGTACAGAAGAAACAGGGCCAGAGAAGAAAAGTCAGAGGAGCAAGAGGAAGCTTTTTTGAGGGGGAAAGGGTGGTAGGGGGAGAGCTAAAAGTGTCAGTTGCATGAAAAGTGGAGACCTGCAGCGAAAAGCACAGCTTAAACTCTGCGTAGGGTGCTGTGCCAGCGGGAGCTAAGCTACAACAGTGGGCACTGATGGAAAATGACAGCTGCAGTTTAAGTCAAGGAAGACTTCGGGGCCATCTTCCATCACATTTTGACAGGCTGCAGCATGGTACTGGCCCAGAGATGCTGCATCATCTCAGTTGGCACGAGAGGGAATTAAGAAATCTGGCAGTAGAGTAAACCAAGTTGCTTTTTGAAGTGAAGAAACAGAGTTATCAGAAAAAACCCAAATGTTATAAAAGTCTTTTAGCTGAAGACCTAAAGAAAGCAAAATGTGTTTTGGGGATTGCTTACACAGTGATGCGTTGCACAATATTTGGCACCAAGGAAGTATTATAAAACCTTATTAATGGGGACAGTACTTTGTAAACAAGAGAAGTAGAAGTTGTGCTTTAAAATGTGGTGTGGGATTGGAAAAGGTCACCTTCAGCATCAAGATGAGTCCTCTACAAGCCACAGGCCACAGAACAAATAAGCTGAGCTCAAAGGTGTGCATCAAATACTTATTCCCAGTGACCCCACTGTGGGTCAGAAGGTTTCCCAGCACTCTGACAGAAAATCCTGCAGGAAAAGCCCAAAACAGAGACATGGCAAGACTATCATGGAAGAGTGTGACAGATCAAGGACTGTGCTGGGATGATTAGTGCCTAATGCTGATGCTAAAAAATGGTTCTTTATTCTCAGAGAATCAACCAGGTTGGAAAAGACCTTCAAGATCAGCCAGGCCAGCCTAGCACCCAGCCGTGTCCAGTCAACTAGACCATGGCACTAAGTGCCTCATCCAGGCTTTGCTTGAACACCTCCAGGGATGGTGACTCCACCACCAACCTGGGCAGCCCATTCCAATGCCAATCACTCTCTCTGACAACAACTTCCTCCTAACATCCAGCCTAGACCTCCCCTGGACAACTTGAGACTGTGTCCCCTTCTTCTGTTGCTGGTTGCCTGGCAGAAGAGACCAATCCCACCTGGCTACAGCCTCCCTTCAGGTAGTTGTAGACAGGAAAGAGGTCTGCCCTGAGCCTCCTCTTCTCCAGGCTAAAGAATCCCAGCTCCAAGCAGCTTCAAAGCTTTGAACATCTTCAAAGGCTTTGTCAGTCAGGAAACTCCTTATGTTCAGAGGGTGTTGGCATGACCATTAGCCAGGAGCTGAAGGGTTTAATGATCTTAGGAGCCATGCATAATAATCCACATCTTCCTTCAAACTATGGTTGACCAGGGAAAAGCAAAACCATGTTTTCATGGAAGTGTAGTATTCATCAGCTGATGGAAACAAAGAACATCTCAGTCTTCATTCAGGTCCCATGGAGGTGGTGCCAGCACTGCTGGACTCCAATCACAGACATAATTCTCTCCCTCTGGGAGTTTTCCTATTTATTTAGATTCTCCTTTTTCTAAGTTTTCAAAACTTCATCTTTGATGAGGGAAGGTAAAAAGGATTGGAAGGGAAGATGAAATTTAACCTTGCTAAGTATTGCACAAGAAAAGATCATAGAATCATAGGCTCACAGGCTCACAGGATGTTAGGGGTTAGAAGGAACTCAAAGAGATGATCCAGTCCAACCCCCCTGCCAGAGCAGGACAATACTATCTAACACAGATCACACTAACACTGAAAGTCTCCAGAGAAGGAGATTCCAGAACCTTGCTGGGGAGGCTGTTCCAGTGCTCTGTGACCCTCACAGTAAAGAAGTTTCCCCTTGTGTTGAGGTGGAACCTCTTGTGCTGCAACTTACACCCATTGCTCCTTGACCTATCCCAGGGAGCAGTGAGCAGAGCCTGTCCCCGCACTCCTGGCCACCCTGCACATAGTTATAAACATTTATCAAACCCCCTCTAAGTCTTCTCTTCTCCAGACTAAACAGACCCAGGTCCCTCTGCCCCTCCTCATCATCCATACCCTCCAGTCCCCTCATCACCCTCATAGCCCTCTGCTGGACCCTCTCCAGCAGATCCCTGTCCCTCTTCAACTGGGCAGCCCAAAACTGAACACAGTATTCAAGATGAGGTCTTACCAGAGCAGAGTAGAGGGGGAGGAGAACCTTCCTTGATCTGCTCAACACACTGCTCCTAATACAGCCCAGGATCCCATTGGCCTTCTTGGCCACAAGGGCACATTGCTGTGCCATGGTTAACTTGGTATCCACCAGGACCCCCAGGTCCCTCTCCACAGGGCTGCTCTCCAGCAGATCACCTCCCAGTCTGTACTAGTGCAGTTTATTATTCCTCCCCAGATGCAGGACTCTGCACTTGTCCTTGTTGAACTTCATCTGGTTCCTCTGTGCCCAGCTCTCAGTCTGTCCAGGTCTCTCTGGATGGCCACACAGCCTTCAGCTGTATCAGCCAAGCCTCCCAGCTTGGTGTTGTCAACAAACTTGCTGAGCAGACTCTGTCTGTCTGTCTGTGCCCTCAGCAATGTCATTGATGAAGATGTTGAACAGGACTGGCCCCAGCACTGCTCCCTGGGGGACACCACTGGTCGCAGCTCTCCAGCTGGACCTGGCACCATTGATCACCACTCTCTGAACTCTATCTTGTAACCAATTCCTAATCCACTTCACTGTCTGCTCTTCCATCACACACTTCCTCAGCTTGCTCACTTAAAGATGCACACCAGACATGACCCATGAAGTCTCTGGCAACCTGATCACCTTCCATTGGTTGGCACCATCCAGCTTAGTTTTGGCCACTTAGGAGGTGTTGAATTGTGTGACGGTTTTGATAAAGCTTTTTTTCTCCTGTGCCACAGCCCAGTTATGGATCACAGCCATAAGTGGCATAAGGGCGAGGTCATGAGCCTGACAGTAGCTCCTTTTAGCCTTCCAGTATTAGGAGGGATAAGCAGGTACTAGAGGGAAATTGGGAGGCACTGCTGGACTGCCAGGGGCTTTGCACCACCTGTCGGTGGTGAAGGGGAGGGATAGTCAGTGATGGAGCTTCATTTGCATGAGATTTCTACCCACTGGTCCTCTGGTGACACTTTGAGCTACTATCAAGTCAAACCCACTTCAGCGTGGAGCTAAAACAGCTTCTAAAAAGTCATTGGAGGCTTCCCTGTGCGTTTCCTTTTCTGAATGATGGAGGTTTCTTTGAGCAGTGGTGCAGTCCAAGCTGGAATTTGGAGCGGAGCCACAGTGGGGACTTGAGGACAGCAGGTGATGAGATGAAGCCTTAAAGCCTTCTGATAAGGAGCTAAAATAGTAATATGGCAAGATATAGGATGGGTTCCCACTGTGAGAGCTGCTACATTGCCAGCAGAAACCGTAACATACCACCAAGAGCTACCAAGATGATTAAGGGACTTGAACATCTCTCCTATGAAGAAAGGCTGAGAGCACTGGGACTGTTTGCTTTGGAGAAGCGAGGGCTGAGAAGGGATCTGATCAGTGTGTATCAATGTCTGAGGGGTGGGGGGCAAGAGGAAGAGGACAAGCTCTTTTCAGTTTCAAGCTGGTAACAGGACAAGGCATAATGGGTCTGAGCTAGAACACAGAGAGTTCCACCTCACCATGAGGAGAAAGTTCTTTACTGTGAGGCTGACAGAGCACTGGAAGAGGATGCCCAGAGAGGTTGTGAAGTCTCCTTCTCTGGAGATATTCAAAGCCTGTGTGGCCTGCCCTAGGGGGTCCTGCTTTGGCACGTGAGCTGGACTCGATCTCTGGAGGTCCCTTCCAACCCCTACCATTCTGTGATTCTGTGATACCACAGGCAAGGATCCCTTAAAACCCAAGGGCTTAAAAACAATGGTACATTGCATCCCTTTAAAGTTTGAGCACTGAAGTCTTACTTTCAAGGTGGTTTTATTTCTGTCACTGTGAAAATTCTTCCATAATCTATGACTCTAGAACTTGGGGCCATAAGAAAAAGCCACAAGACCTAATAAAACACTCTTACATACTGTGAGTGTAAGGAGGAACATCTATGATGTTTCCTGGTTTGTTTTGTTGTTTGGGTTTGGTTTGGGTTGGGTTTTTTTTTCCCCACAAAGACCTCAGTAGAAATGAGCAGAAAAAAAGTGACAGCCTCTATAAAAGTTTTCAAGGCCAAGCAGAGTTGGAAAGTGAAGTTTCTGTTGAGGTGGAAAGGGAAAAGCTGTTTGCTAGTGATGGGAAATGGAGAGCAGTTAGATCAGTGTGCACTGGGTAGCAGATGAGTCATTGGTGAGACTAAAAAACTTGAACTTCTTGTCCCAAGCTTGCAGACAACCAGGAATGTGATTTCAGTCACTGTTAGGAGAACAATAAAAAGGTACTAGGTGAAGGAAAGGGGAGGGAAGATCAGAGAATCCTAGAATCCTAGGATGGCTTGGGTTGGAGAGGACCTCCAAAGGTCATCTAGTCCAACCTCCCTGCACTGAGCAGAGACATCCTCCACTAGATCAGGTTGCTCAGAGCCTTGTTCAGCCCGACCTTGAAGATCTCCAGTTATAGGGCCTCAACTAACACATTAGGCAACCTGTTGCAGTATTCTACCACCCTCCTGATAAAGAACTTGTTCCTAAAATCCAGTCAAAATCTGCTCTCCTTTCATTCCACACCATTGCCCCTTGTCCTATCACTGTAGGTGTTTGCAAACAGTCCCTCTGCAGCCTTCTTGCAGCCTGTTCCAGTGTTGCTTTACCCTCACGGTAAAGAACTTGTTCCTAACATCCACTCTAAATCTGCTCTTCTCTAGTTTGAAGCCATTGCCCCTTGTCCTGTCACCACAGGCCTCTGTAAAGAGTCTCTCCATCTTTCTTATAGCCCACTTCAGCTACTGGCAGGCTGCAAGGTATTCAAGAAAAGCCTGGCTGAGGCGCTTAGTGCCATGGTCTAGTTGACTGGATAGGGCTGGGTGCCAGGTTGGACTGGATGATCTTGGAGGTCTCTTCCAACCTGGTTGATTCTATGATTCTATGATAATTGTGTAGCCCATCCAAAAATGAATCAAATTTATCTGGCAAAAAAGAAAAAAAAAAGTCTTCTCGGCCTCTTGCTGCCCATTTCTCATGATTCACCTATCCTGGAGATAATAATGTTCCACCTGCTCCTGCCTCCCCTAGCTGTTTCCATGTTGTACTTTGGACAGAAGCTGGACATGTGGGGTAATGGAGCCTCACATCCATTCTGCATTACACTGGACCTTAATGGGAATGAGAGCTGCTGGGATAGGTGTGTTACTGAATGCACCACCAGATAAAACAATCCCCCGATAAAAAAGGATCTATCAAGGGTGCTTCCAGACAGTATCACCCTTGTTCTATGTCCCACAGGACATCAAGTCCTAAGCTGTAAAAATGAAAGCCAAGAAAATGGCTTATCACTTTGCGCATGTTCTGAAATGATGCAGTCATTCACTGTAGGATAGGCTAACAGGATGATGTTTCAATTCTTATACCTAAAAAATACCTTGATCACAGGATTACAGGATGTTAGAGATTGGAAGGGACCTTGAGAGATCAAGTCCAACCCCCCTGACACAGCAGGACCATAGAATCTAGTGCAAGTAGCATAGGAACTCAAGATGGGTCTTGAAAGTCTCCAGAGAAGGAGACCCCACAACCTCTCTGGGCAGCCTGTTCCAGTGCTCTGTTGCCCTTATAGTAAAGAAGTTCTTCCTCATGTTGAGCTGGAACTTCCTGTGCTGCACTTTCCATCCATTGCCCCTTGTCCTATCCCAGGGCGCATCTGAAAAGAGTTTGTCCCCTCTCTCTTGACCCTCAGCTCTCAGATATTTATAAACATTGATTAGATCCCCTTGAAGTCTTCTCTTCATCAGACCAAACAACCCCAGGTCCCTCAGCCTCTTCTCACAGGGCAGTGCTCCAGCCCCTTCATGATCTTCATAGCCCTCCCTTGGACTCTCTCTAGCAGATCTCTGCTCTCCTGAACTGGTGAGCCCAAAAATAAATGCATTATTCCAGGTGAGGTCTCAGCAGGGTAGAGTAGAGGGGGAGGAGAACCTCCCTCTATCTGCTGGCCACATTTCTCTTAATGCACCCCAGGATCCCATTGGCCTTCTTGTCCACCAGGGCACATTGCTGTCCCATGGATAGCTTCTTGTCCACCAGGACTCCCAGCTCCTCTACAGGGCTGCTCTCCAGCTGATAACCTCCCAGCCTGTACTGGTGCAGTTTATTGTTCCTCCCCAGGTGCAGGACTCTGCACTTATCCTTGTTGAAGCTCATTTGGTTCCTCTGTGCCCAGCTCTCAGTCTGTCCAAGTCTCACTGAGTGGCCACACATCCTCCAGGTGTCTCAGCCAAGCCTCCCAGTTCAGTATCATCAGCTAGGTTGGCAGGTAGGGATGTTCTAGTGCCCAGGCTCTGAATTACCCTTCATTTGGACATTAAGAACAAGTTCTTTACCTTGAGAGTAATGGAACACTGAAATGCATTGCCAGGGAGGTTGTGGTGGTTTGGCTTCTATCCCGCCCCCCCCCCCCCCGCTTTTAAAATGCCCCAGCTAACTCAGACGGGCTCCAGGAATATAAATGAAGCTATTTATTTACAAGCAGCACAATACACAAGCAGCTATTTACAGTATATACAGTTACATACAGAAATATACAAAGGAAAAGTAATACAGAAGCACAACTCCCCTCCCAGAAACCTGAGTCCCCAGGAGGGGCTCTCAACCACCCCTGCACCTTCCCCCTGTCCCTCTCAACCTTATCCCAATCCTGAGAAAGGACAGAGGTGCAGCCAAGAGGTTAGGGAGCAAGGTTAGTGGCAGCGAGGTTAAGGAGATGTTGCTCAATGTGAAGCCAAAAGCAAAGTGAGACAAAATGGAGAATGTTATCTAATGTTTACTTCTTGTTCCCATACTTCTCAGTGGGACTGTGAGAGAAGAGACACAACCATGTTTTCCTTTCATAGCCAATCATCTACTTTCTCTCACCAAAACATTCTAGCCTGCTTCAAACTACCACAGAGGTGGTTGGGGCCTCATCCTTGGAGATATTCAAGGTCAGGTTTGAAAGGGCTCTGAGCAGCCCGACATGGTTCAGGATGCCCCTGCTGACTGCAGAGGCAGTTGGACTGGATGACATTTGGAGGTCCCTCCTAACACAGACCATTCTATGATTCTATGATCTTATTATCCTGCAATTCTGTGGTTTAAAAGAGTGTGCTAGTTTGAGCCTAGTTGGGATATTTTGGTGAGAGGAATTAGATGATAGGCTATGAAAAGGAAACAATGGTGATGGCTACTGCACTCAGAGGCTTGCTGAGATGTATAAGAACAAGAACACAAACATAGATAACAGAGTTGCTCTTGGGCTGTGGGCTGCCTGCACCAATCTCTAACTTGCTACCTGACTAACCCCTCTGCTTCCTAACTCCCCTGTCCAATCCTCCAAACTCACCTTGAACATAAGTCTGGGATAAGGAAAGGAGGTGGAAGGGTGGTTGGGAGCCCCTCCTGGGGACTCTGGTTTCTGGGAGAGCTGTTGTGTTTCTGTATCACTTTTAACTTGTATATGTCTGTCTATAGCTGTATGTATTGCAAACACCTGGTTGTATATTGTGCTAAGCTGTGAAAATAAAGCTTCATTCTTCAATTTCCAGCTCAGCTGAGTCTAGTCTGGGTGATTTTCTTAAGTGTGTGGGGGTGGGTAACACCCAAACCATCACAAAGAGCTAAAAAGGCACTGCAATGGGAAGAAGGATATTTTTGTGAGCTAGGAATAGAGATAGAAATGTTGGAATCAAAAGGGTCCATTGTATCTGTAAAATGTACAACACTGGAAGTAATGAGCAATAGAAAAGACTCTATGTAAGGAGAGAATGAACTCCAGAACAAAATAGAATCTAAGGCAGCAAAGTGAGCTTGAAAAATAGTAATTTTTTTTTTTTTTTTTTAAGCTACAGTTTCAGTCTTTTGCAAAATCACGACCAGGGTGTGACATAAAACCATCTGGTAGCAAAAACAATGGAAGTCAAAACTAGATCATCATACATCTGGCATTTTGTACTACGAGTTTCCTGCATGGATGTTGGTGCTCCAACCCAGCCTCTTGCATTGTGTACTTGATAGCAGTTCAGTGACCACAAAATATTTCTTTTATTCTAAGGAAAAGAAAAAAAAAACCCACCAAAATGGAATATTTCTGAGATTTTCAAAACTCTCTGCATCTTCCTAAGAGGTCTTCCAACAGTACTTTGTGTTGAGTGAGCCTGATGTTGAAATGGCCCCAGGTGCTTCAATAGAATCATGGAATCATAGGATCATAGAATCATGTGGAGCTCATGGCTGCACAGAAGTGTTATTGCTGGGCCACCAGTTTACAAAGTCCAACAGGAGAGCACGAATGATTGAAGAGCTCTGGTAAGGAGATGTTCTTAGAAAGGCTGCAAATGTTTATGTGCTTGTGTGGGTGTCGAGAGACTCCTCCTGGTCCACGGAGCAAATAACAAATGTCTGCAAAATTTAAAGATGTTCAAACACTTCTGGGGAAGACTTTGCTCTCTCATCTACAGAGCCATCAGCAATCCCACCAATTCATTTAGAAAAGGGATAAATTAAAGCAGACTACATCTCCACGAGTCTCTTTCTCCTGCATTTGCTTGGGTTTGTGAATCCTGTGTGCTTGCCTTGGCATGCACCAGGCTGCATTTTAGCCAACGTGGTCCTAAGTCGGGAGGCAACTCCTGCATTTAATCTCTGGACTTCCCAAAACGTCTCCTAGCTACACATGGGAATCTTAGAATCAACCAGGTTGGAAGAGACCTCCAAGATCATCCAGTCCACCTAGCACCCAGCTCCAACCAGTCAGCTAGACCATGGCACCAAGTGCCTCATCCAGGCTTTCCTTGAACACCTCCAGGGACAGTGACTCCACCACCTCCCTGGGCAGCCCATTCCAATGCCAATCACTCTCTCTGACAACAACTTCCTCCTAACATCCATCCTAGACCTCCCCCAGCACAACTTGAGACTGTGTCCCCTTGTTCTATTGCTGATTGCCTGGTGAAAGAGACCAACCCCACCTGGCTACAATGTCCCTTCAGGTAGTTGTAGATAGCAATGAGGTCAGCCCTGAGCCTTCTCTTCTGCAGGCTGCACATCCTCAGCTCCCTCAGCCTCTCCTCACGGGGCTGTGTTCCAAGCCTCTCACCAGCTTTGTTGCCCTTCTTTGGGCATGTCCCAGTATCTCAACATCTCTCTTGAACTGAGGAGCTCAGTAGACACCCTGCATGAAACTGTGGTGCCTCACTTGCTGGGAAGAGTTGTTGCAGTCCTGTGTCTGAGCTCACTCCAGGTAGTCAGACAACATGGATGAGGTGACCTGCAGCTGTGAAGAGCATTGTGGGCTTCTCCACTTCAACCTGGCACCACTGCAAAGCACTGCTGAGTATTTGAGCTAGCTTGAAATCAAGCATGTAGGATTAATTCAACAGATATAAATAAAACTCTTGGAGGTCTCTTCCCACCTGAATCATTTTATGATTCTATGAGAACATATCTGTCAAGGGATGCTGAAATTGTTTATGTAGAATCATAGAATGGTCTAGGTTCTAAGGGACCTCTGAAGGTCATCTAGTCCAACCCCCTCCTGCAGTAAGCAGAGGCATCCTCTGTCTTTTGACAGAGAACAACAAAATTAGGAGCTCTGCTATTTCTAGATAATATTGTTACTGTTGTGTTTAATGAATTTCCTCCTGAGGCAGGAGGAAAATAAATGTTGTGGAAATTCCTTGTTCTCCTTAACTCACGTTTTAAGTTGTTTCATTTTCCAGCAGGCAGATTTTTCTCATCCTTGCACACCTGCTCTCACCTACTGCCAAACCTTTATTCCATTTTCTATGAAAATCTGGATGGGTGGGCAGAGGCCAATGAGATGAGGTTGATCAAGGCCAACTGCAGGCTTCTGCACTTCGGCCACAACAACTCCAAGCAACACTACAGGCTGGGGACAGAGTGGCTGGAGAGCAGCCAGGCAGAGAGGGACCTGGGGGTGCTGGTAGATAGTAGCTGAAGATGAGCCAGCAGTGTGCCCAGGTGGCCAAGAGAGCCAATGACATCCTGGCCTGCATCATGAGCAGTGTGGCCATCAGCACAAGGGAGGTTATTCTCCTGTACTCAGCACTGGACAGGCCATACCTTTGTCCAGTTCTGTGCTACTCAATTCAAGAGAGATGTTGAGATACTGGAACATGTCCAGAGAAGGGCAACGAAGCTGGTGAGGGGCCTGGAGCACAGCCCTGTGAGGAGAGGCTGAGGGAGCTGGGGGTGTTTAGCCTGAAGAAGAGGAAGCTCAGGGCTGACCTCATTGCTGTCTACAACTCCCTGAAGGGAGGCTGTAGCCAGGTGGGGTTGGTCTCTTCTCCCAGAACAAGGGGACACAGTCTCAAGTTGTGCCAGGGGAGGTCTAGTCTGGATGTTAGGAGGAAGTTGTTGTCAGAGAGAGTGATTGGCATTGGAATGGGCTGCCCAGGGAGGTGGTGGAGCTGCCATCCCTGGATGTGTTCAAGACTGGATGAGGCACTTAGTGCCATGGTCTAGTTGACTGGCTGGGGCTGGGTGCTAGGTTGGAGTGGATGATCTTGGAGATCTTTTCCAACTTGGTTGGTTTTACGATTCTAAGTTGTGCTCTTGCAAAGACATCTCAATACCTTGGACAATATTTGATGTGCTTATTCTAAGTTTGGGGAGGGTTGTTTTACACTTTAAGCTGTGGGTTAGATTTCAAAGACATCACTTGGTTTTATTGATTTTTTTTGTTAGGCAAAGTCATATTTGATTAAATTGATACCCATGCAAATATCATGATGTGGTCACCCTGCTGAAGACCTGGCCTCTGTTGAAAGAGTTAGAGCCAAGTGTGGTGCTTCTGTCCTGCCTTTTTGTGGCTGGACTACCACAGCAGTTGAGATTTAACTGGTAAATGGCAGCAAAATGTGATTTTTATCCTACCCAGGAATCACAGAATTACAGAATGTTAGATGTTGGAAGTGACCTCCAGAAGTCATCCAGTCCAACTGCTCTGCCAAAGCAGTATCACCTAGGGCAAGTCACACAGGAACACATCCAGATGGGTCTTGATTGTCAGCAGAGAATGAGACTCCACAGCCTCTCTGGGCAGGCTGTTCCACTGCTTTGTCACCCTCAGCATAAAGAAGTGTATCCTCATGTTGAGATGGAACCTCCTGTGCTCTAGCTTGTACCCATTGTCCCTGGTCCTATCCCTAGGCAACACCAAAAAGAGCCTGGCACCTTCCTCTTGATGCCCATCCCTCAGATACTGATAGGCATCGATAAGATCCTTTCTCAGCCTTCTCAAGATTAAACAGCCCCAGGTCTCTTGATCTTTCTGCATAGCAGAGATGTTCAAGTCCCCCAGTCTTCTTTAGCATGAGGGTGGTTGAGCACTGGAACAGGTTGCCCAGAAACATGGTGGAGACCCCATCCCTGGAGATATTCAAGGTGAGGCTCAACAGGAATCTGGATGACCTGATCTAGTGTAGGATGCCCCTGCTGACTGTTATAATTTTCAAATCTCATGGATGTCCACAGGTTTCTGTAGGAAATGCATTCATGAGATTTTTACTAGGTTTTTTCCTACATATTCTGGTAGATTGTGGTGTCTATGCTGCATGATCAGGTAAGATGCAGACCTAAGGTATCAGACCTAAAATGTTTTCCCCATGACCTAATTCCACATGGCTTACTCACAGAATCACAGAACTGTTTTGGTTGGAAAAGACCCCTGAGATCATCAAGTCCAACCATTAACCCAACATCACCATGCCCCCTAAACCATGTCCACATGTTTTTTGAGCACTTCAGAGGGGTGACTCCATCACCTCCCTGGGCAACCTGTTCCACTGACCACTCTAATGTCCAGCCTAAACCTCACCTGCTGCAACTTGAGGCCATTCCCTCTTGTTCTATCACTTGTCCCGCAGGAGAAGAGAGTCCATTTCAAACACCTTTTTGGAGAGTCTCAGGTCTGCTGCCTGGTTGTTTCTTCAACAGCTAATGTGGACAGGCTGGACTTAGACTTTGTGGTTGCTCTTTGCCCACTGAGAAGCTTTGTGTACTGAAGAAGACCCACATGTCTGCCACGCTAATAATGGTCGCCTCTTCTTCCTTTATGGTTGCTCTTTGCCCACTGAGAAGCTTTGTGTACTGAAGAAGACCCACAGCTCTGCCACGCTAATAATGGTCGCCTCTTCTTCCTTTATGGTTGCTCTTTGCCCACTGAGAAGCTTTGTGTACTGAAGAAGACCCACAGCTCTGCCATGCTAATAATGGTCGCCTCTTCTTCCTTTATGGTTGCTTTTTGCCCACTGAGAAGCTTTGTGTACTGAAGAAGACCCACAGCTCTGCCATGCTAATAATGGTCGCCTCTTCTTCCTTTATGGTTGCTCTTTGCCCACTGAGAAGCTTTGTGTACTGAAGAAGACCCACAGCTCTGCCATGCTAATAATGGTCGCCTCTTCTTCCTTTATGGTTGCTTTTTGCCCACTGAGAAGCTTTGTGTACTGAAGAAGACCCACAGCTCTGCCATGCTAATAATGGTCGCCTCTTCTTCCACTCCAGTTTGGTGCAATGGCACAGCACCAAGGATAAACCACTGGATTTTCAACATGGCTTTGTCCTTTTCTTTACCAGCAGTAAGGTAAATATATTTTAACTTTTGAGGGTTTTGGTCTCCTCTCCTCATCCTGTCACTTCCCATCCCACCTTCTTTTCTCTTCATTGATCTGCTAGAGCTTGCAGCACTTTCAAAGGAAGCAAGACAACCATTTATCTCGAAATATGTGACACTGCTTGGCACTGCACTCTACCTACAGACACCTGGGATGCTAGTGAACTGATTCCAAGGAGGGATTAGAAGCTAACATATGCCTGGCATTGATCTGCATCTGTGGATGGAGCCCACCACTGCTCTGGGAAATCCACAGCTGGAAAACAATTGCAACTCCCTAGCCCGGTATGACAAGATTAGGCTGGTGTACCTGAGGGTGCCACATGCTTTGAGCTATCAAGCAGTTACTGCCACTTAACAAGTCCTACCCCCACCTCACATTACCCCCTCGTCTCTTGTGCCAGCAGCTGAGTTTCCTGAGTCAGGCAGCAAGGCAGCGGCGGGGGCTGACCCAGCAGGAAGCTGTTCAGTTGCTGCAGCTGCGCTAGCTCGCTACCCGTTTCGGTTGTGTCTATGGGTGTGTGTCTGTCCCCTCAGCTCCCAGGTCAGTTCAGCAAGAGGTCAGCTGAACTCTAGGGCTTTGGGCACACAGATCTGGAGGAGGGCAAGAGGACTGCCTCAGCTCTGTGACAGCTGGTGCCTGAATCAGGTCAGGCAAGGCATGCAGATTAAAATCTCTACAAAGTCACACTCAGGTAGCTTCTCCGAATCATAGAAGGCTTTGGGATGGAGGGGACCCCGAGGCTCTGGCCAGCCTGGTCTAGGGTAGGGTGTCCCTGCCCACGTCAGGGGGGTTGGAACTAGATTATCCTTTTGGTCCCTTCCAACTCTGACTGATTGTATTCTATGATTCTATGACCCCAAAAGTCAACTAGTCCAAACCCCCTGCAGTCAGCAGGGACATCCTCCACTAAAGCAGCTTGCTCAGAGCCTTGTCCAGCCTGACCTTGAATGTCATCAAGGACAGTGCCTCAGCTACCTCCCTGGACAACCTATTCCAGTCTTCTGTTGCCCAGAGAGGTGTTGGAGTCACCATCCCTGGAGGTGCTCAAGAAAAGACTGGATGAGGCACTTAGTCCCATGGTTTAGTTAACTGGACAGGGCTGCTAGGTTGGACTGGCTAATCTTGGAGGTCTCTTCCAACCTGGTTGATTCTGTGATTCTATGATTCTACCACCCTCATGCTGAAGAACTTGTTCCTAACAGCCCAATCTTCTCTCATTTCAAAACATTGTTCCTCATCCTATCACTGCAGGCCTTTGGAAGCAGTCTCTATGCAGCCTTCTTGAAGCCCACTTCAGGTACTGGCAGGCTGCTATTAGGTCTTCCTGGAGCTTTTCTTCTCCAGGCTGAACAACCTCAGCCTGTCCTCTTAGCAGAGGTGTGCCAACTCCCTGATCATTTTTGTGGCCTTCCTCTGGACCCACTCCATCAGGTCCATGTCCTTTTTGTGTTGAGAGCTCCAAAGCTGCACGCAGTACTCCAGGCAAAGTCTTACCAGAGCAATGTGGCAGAATCACCTCTCTTGAAATCTTACAGTCTTGGAGGAACAAATCCCTTACTGATTAAAGAAGAAAATCTTCATGTGAAATTGCAGCACAGTTCAGAGGTGAGAGGTCTCTTTGAATGTGAAAAGTACTGTGGCATCTTGTGATGAAATGCTGGCCCTCCCAATAAGAGAAAGGAGCAAATCCTGTTGGCCATGCAGTCTTTGCTCCAGTGCTCTGGTAGGCTTCCCTACAGGTGTCTGTGTGAAATAATCACCTGAGTTGAAAACTGTAGTCTTCATTGCAGAAGAGTGGATCTGTTGCTGATCTTCCATTGATCTTCCATTCAGAAAAGATACTATGAGTAAAGGCCAGAGTTTGCAAGAGGATTTCTTTAGTTCAGCTTGTGCTATCATAGAATCAACCTGCTTGGAAGAGACCTCCAAGATCAGCCAGTCAACCTGTCTGAAGAAGTACAGCCATAAACTTCCTCCTCTCCCCTCCTCTCCCCTCCTCTCCCCTCCTCTCCCCTCCTCTCCCCTCCTCTCCCCTCCTCTCCCCTCCTCTCCCCTCCTCTCCCCTCCTCTCCCCTCCTCTCCCCTCCTCTCCCCTCCTCTCCCCTCCTCTCCCCTCCTCTCCCCTCCTCTCCCCTCCTCTCCCCTCCTCTCCCCTCCTCTCCCCTCCTCTCCCCTCCTCTCCCCTCCTCTCCCCTCCTCTCCCCTCCTCTCCCCTCCTCTCCCCTCCTCTCCCCTCCTCTCCCCTCCTCTCCCCTCCTCTCCCCTCCTCTCCCCTCCTCTCCCCTCCTCTCCCCTCCTCTCCCCTCCTCTCCCCTCCTCTCCCCTCCTCTCCCCTCCTCTCCCCTCCTCTCCCCTCCTCTCCCCTCCTCTCCCCTCCTCTCCCCTCCTCTCCCCTCCTCTCCCCTCCTCTCCCCTCCTCTCCCCTCCTCTCCCCTCCTCTCCCCTCCTCTCCCCTCCTCTCCCCTCCTCTCCCCTCCTCTCCCCTCCTCTCCCCTCCTCTCCCCTCCTCTCCCCTCCTCTCCCCTCCTCTCCCCTCCTCTCCCCTCCTCTCCTCTCCTCTCCTCTCCTCTCCTCTCCTCTCCTCTCCTCTCCTCTCCTCTCCTCTCCTCTCCTCTCCTCTCCTCTCCTCTCCTCTCCTCTCCTCTCCTCTCCTCTCCTCTCCTCTCCTCTCCTCTCCTCTCCTCTCCTCTCCTCTCCTCTCCTCTCCTCTCCTCTCCCCTCCTCTCCTTGTCAGGCAGGTCTCAGAGCAGCTGAGGGCTTTCCCTCTAAGATGGGGCAGTCCTGGTGGCTTTCCTAAGGCAGCGTCATGTAGCATAGCTTCTTTTTTGCAGCCACTGCATATGGCCTGTGAAGTTATAGTCTTTAATAACCACTCTCTGTTCTCAGTCAAACAGTTTACATACAATAGCTCCCACTCTTCCCCAAACCACTGGTGTGGAGGGCAGGTTGGATTACGGGAAGCACTTCCTCAGAGAAAGGATGATTAGACCCTGGAATGCCTACCCAGGGAGATGGTGGAGTCGCCATGCCTGGAGGTGTTTAAGTAAAGATTGAATGGGGCACTTGGTGGCATTGTTTAGCTGATGCTGTGGTGTTAGGTCATAGGCTGGGCTTGATGAACTCAGAGGTCTTTTCTAGCCTCAATGATTCTGTCATTCTGTAAGTCTGTTCTGTAAGTTAGGACAAGGAGCAATGGGTGCAAGTTGCAGCAAAAGAGGTTCTGCCTCAACACAAGAGGGAACTTCTTTACTGTGAGGGTCCCAGAGCACTGGAACAGGCTCCCCAGAGAGGTTGTGGAGTCTCCTTCTCTGGAGACTTTCAAGGTCTGTCTGGATGTGTTCCTCTGTGATCTGTGTTAGATAGTATTGTCCTGCTCTGGCAGGGGAGTTGGACTCGATGATCTCCTTGGGTCCCTTCCAACCCCTAACAACCTGTGAGCCTCTGAAGTCCTCTGGGAAGCTCATTCCCTGGCCCCCTGGGCAGAAGGAAGCATCCACACACCTTTTGCTGCTTAGGACTTGTTACAGTTTGGGACTATGGTCCTAACTAAATAAAGTTTTATAGGGAATTCAGAGAGAGTTCTGGAGGGGATGGACTCTACCCTCAAAGGGGCTGAAGGAAGTCTAAGAGATAATTTTATCCCATTCTATTGGTCAAAGAATGCTCAGGAGAGCCAATGGCATCCTGGCCTTTATTAGGAACAGTGTGGCCAGTAGGACAAGGGAAGTTATTGTGCCCCTGCACTCAGCACTGGTCAGGCCACACCTTGAGTGCTGTGTCCAGTTCTAGGCTCCTCAGTTCAAGGGAGATGTTGAGATGCTGGAACATATCCAAAGACAGGCAACAAAGCTGGTGAGGGGCCTGGAACACAAACCCTACGAGGAGAGGCTGAGGGAGCTGGGGATGTGCAGCCTGGAAAAGAGGAGGCTTAGGGCAGACCTCATTGCTGTCTACAACTCCCTAAAGGGAGGCTGTAGCCAGGTGGGGTTGGGCTCTTTTGCCAGGCACTTAGCAACAGAAGAAGAGGACACAGTCTCAAGTCATGCCAGGGGAGGTCTAGGCTGGATGTTAGGAGGAAGTTGTTGGCAGAGAGAGTGATTGGCATTGGAATGGGCTGCCCAGGGAGGTGATGGAGTTGCTGTCCCTGGAGGTGTTCAAGACAGGACTGGATGAGGCACTTGGTGCCATAGTCTAGTTGATTGTCTAGGGCTGGGTGCTAGGTTGGCCTGGATGATCTTGGAGATCTTTTCCAACCTGGTTGATTCTATAATTCTATGAATAAAAATCTCTATAGTTTGGAGTTCATAGTTCTCTTGCTCTCTCATTTGCTTGTTTTTCCTCCTGTCTCTCCTTCTGTTCTTCCTTGCTTCTCTGCACTAACTGCTGTTTGGGTTGTGTTGCAGTAGGAAATAAGGCAAAGTGGCTTTGCAGGCTGTGGCATCCAGGGGGTAGCTGGGCTGTTGCCCAGTCGTGCATGTATATATGCATTTGGTTATGTTTATTACCTTTTTTATTTAGCCTGCTTTTGTAAGTGATAAGTTCATTGGGCTTCCACAGTCTGGGTAGTATGGTGATTCACTCTTTGGGGAGTAAACCCCAAACCCTAAGAGGTGTCAAACCACCACAGGACTGGGTTAATTTTCCACAGTGCTGTGGCTCCTGAAAGCAACATGCTACACTTAATAAAAGACAACTAAAACTCAAGCCTGCCTGATGTTTTATGCCCAGGAAAATAACCTCTGGAGCCAGGTTGAAGGCCACCAAAACTTCACTACAGCTGAGTAGAAGATGTGGCCTGCTGCCCTTTCCAGGTGCTGAGGTCTGTCACACTTGCAGCTACAGTTTGTGTGGTGAATGGTCCAGGGGAGTTTCTATGGCTCTTTGTGTGCAGTAGGTGTCATTAAAAACTCAACATTTGCTGGCCTGTCTTGGCTCTAGCACTTGGATAGTTACAGCTCCCAGGCACAGTGACTTGGTGTGGAACTTTGTGGCTGACATAGGAGGTTTTTATCTTCAGAAAAGAGACAAGTTAGTTTGGGAGGTCAGGGTAGCTCTGAGTCCTGCATGTGACCACAGCCATCACCTAGACCTACAGAGAGAGAGGAGGAACAAACAAACCTGCCTGTCATGGTAACTTGTCTTGGCAACACCTCAAGAGAGCCAATGGCATCCTGGCTTGGATCAGGAGCAGTGTGGCCAGTAGGACAAGGGAGGTTATTCTGCCCCTGTACTCAGCACTGGTCAGGCCACACCTTGAGTGCTGTGTCCAGTTCTGGGCTCCTCATGTCCAGAGAAGGACAATGAAGCTGGCAAGGGGCCTGGAGCACAGCCCTGTGAGGAGAGGCTGAGAGCTGGGGGTGCTTAGCCTGGAGAAGAAGAGGCTCAGGGCTGACCTCACTGCTGTCTCTAACTACCTTAAAGGAATTTGTGGCCAGGTGGGTGTTGGTCTCTTCTCCCAGGCACCCAGTGATGGAACAAGAGGACACAGCCTCAAGCTGTGCCAGGGCAGGTTTCTGCTGGGTGTTAGGAAGTCCTTCACAGAGAGAGTAATTGGCATTGGAATGGGCTGCCCAGGTAGGTGGTGGAGACACCATCCCTGGAGGTGTTTAGAAGGAGACTGGATGAGGTACTTAGTGCCATGGTTCAATTAACTAGAAGGTGTTAGGCTGAACTTGATGATCTCAAAGGTCTTTTCCAACCTGGTTAATTCTGTGATTCTGTGACAAAAATGTAGACTAGAATAAAAATGACAGACTGAAAGAGTTAGGACTGTTCAGTCTGGAGAAGGGGAGGCTCCCAGGTGACCTTCTTGTGGCCTTCCAAGATCTCAAGGGGGCCTACAAAAAAGCTGGGGAAGGACTTTTGAGGCTATCAGGGAGTGACAGGACTAGGGGGAATGGAGCAAAGCTGGAGGTGGGGATGTTCAGAGTGGATGTGAGGAGGAAGTTGTTGAGCATGAGAGTGGTGAGAGCCTGGCATGGGTTGCCCAGGGAGGTGTTTGAGGTCCCATCCCTGGAGGTGTTTAAGGCCAGGCTGGATGGGGCTCTGGCCAGCCTGCTCTAGGGTAGGGTGTCCCTGCCCATGGCAGGGGAGTTTGAGCCAGATCCTTGTGGTCCTTTCCAACCTTGACTGATTCTCTGATTTCCTACTCAATCAATTGAGAGTTATAAATAGACTTCTGGAGAAATCTATTTTTACTCCATTACATCAGGACTGAAATGCAGATCCTTTTGCAACAGGATGTTCTGGAGAGAGCCAGGACCATTGTTGGTCAGAGGAGGAATCTCTAGTGGGAACCTTTGCCAGATCTGTGACAGAAGAGAAGTCTTGACAGTGAGAGCAAGTCAGAAAAACAGAAGTCTGTCTGGAAAAGTGAAACAAGTAAAAGCCTGAATGATGCCCATCCCCAGAAGCTTACTGAGTGCTGCACACCAGACTTACACAAAAAGAGAGACTGTAGAGCTGGAATGGGACACACACACACACACACCAAAGCAAAAACACAACCATTGCCTTTAGCATGTCAATGATGAGCTGAGTCCTGCTGCAAAGTATTGTAAAAGCTACCACCTCCATGCTGCAGAGGAGCACTGCCTGTGGAGGTTGTCATGGATCAGAATCACAGAACGTTAGGGCTTAGAAAGGACCTTGAAGCATCATCCAGTCCAACTCCCCTGCCAAAACAGGATCACTTGGAGTAGATCTTATAGGAACACATCCAGGCAGGTCTTGGATGTCTCCATAGAGGGAGGCTCCACAATCCCCCTGGGCAGCCTGTGCCAGGGCTCTGGTGCCCACACAAGGAAAAACAAAATCCTCATGTTTCCATGGAACTTTCTCTGTTCCAGTTTGCAGCCATTGGCCCTTGGCCTGTTATTGGGCCTCAGCAAGAAAAGCCTGGCCCCATCCTCTTGGAACTTGCACTTCAGATCTTTGTAACCATTCCTCTAGGTCTCTTCTTCAAACTAAGGAGCTCTCTCAGTCTCTCATCACAAGGAAGATATTCCACTGCCTTAATCTGCTCCCTCAAGCAGTTCCTTGAGGTCCTTTTGGAACTGAGGAGTCCAGAAAAGGACACAATACTCCAGATGTGGCCTCACCAGGGTATAGTAGAGGAGGAGAAACTCTTGACCTACTAACCATAGCCCTTCTAATACACACTAGAAACCTGTGTGGTCCTGTTGACTCAAGCTCAGTACCATGTAGACATGCTGGGCTCGTACTGTGCCACTTCTGTTTGCATGAACCTTTTTTTTTCAACTGGGGGGGGGGGGGGGGGGGGGGGGAATATTACCAAAAAGTCAGCCCAGAGGAGATCTCAAAGAAGCTGCAGCAGAGTGTCTTCTGTTAGAGTTACCTCGTGTAGAATGATTCATTTAAGCTCTGAATTTCACTAGCCACCATGAAATATTCAAGTGGGACAGTAACAGAAACAAAAGCATAGAATGGTTTGGGTTGAAAGTGATTACCAAAGGTTGTTTTTGTCTAGTTGAATCCCCCTGCAGCCAGTAGGGACATCCTTCATTAGATCAAGTTGCCCAGAGAGTGCTAGTTTGAGCCTAGCTAGGATATTTTAATTAGATGACAGGCTGTGGAAAGGAAACAATGGTGATGGCTACTGCACTCAGAGGCTTGCTGAGATGTGTAAGAACAAAAACATAGATAACACAGTTTGCTTTCTGGCTTTGGGCTATACTTCCCTCTCTCTAACCTGCCATCTGTGTGACTAACCCTTCTGCTTCTTAACCCTGCTGGCTGATTCTCCAAACTCAGCTTGAATGTAAGGCAAAGTCTGGGGTAAGGTAGAGGCATGGAAAGAAGGTGGAAGGGTGGTTGGGAGCCCCTCCTGGGGACTCTGGTTTCTGGGAGGGCTGCTGTGTTTCTCTATTACCTTTTTAACTTGTATGTTTCTGTCTATATCTGTATCTATTGTAAATATCTGCTTGTATATTGTGCTAATCTGTAAATATAAATCTTCTTTCTTCAATTTCCAGCTCAGCTGAGTCTACTCTGGGTGATTTTCTTAAGTGTGTGGGGGGACAGGTGACATCCAAACCATCACACGGAGCCTTGTCCAGCCTGACCTTGAAGATCTCCAGGATGATGGGGCCTCAACTACCTCCTTGAGCAAACTGTTCCAGTGTTCCACCACCCTCATGCTAAAGAACTTCTTCCTAATGTCCAATCTAAATCTGCTCTTTTCTAGTTTGACTCCATTGCTTCTTGTCCTATCACCCCAGGCCTTTGCAAATAGTCTCTCTCCATCCTTCTTGTGGCCCCCTTCAGGTACTGAAAGGCTTCTACTGGGTCTGCCTGGAGCCTCCTCTTTTCCAGGCTGAACAACCCCAGCTCCCTCAGTCTGTCCTTGTAGCAAAGGTGCTCCAGCCCTTTGATCATCTTTGTGGCTTGGGTCCATGTCCTTCCTGTATTGAGGGCTCCAGAGCAGGATGAATTACTGTAGAATAGAATCACAGAATCAACTAGGTTGGAAGAGACGTCCAAGCTCATCCAGGCCAACCTAGCACCCATCCCTGTCCAATCAACTAGACCATGCCTCAAGGTGAGGTCTCACCAGAGCAGTGAAGTGGCAGAACTAAACATGAGAGCACTCAAGTACAGAAAGAGTCCTGGAAGTTGGAAGATCTGTTGTTACCAGACACAGTATCTGGAATGCCACCTGGAAAAGCAATCAAGACTATGCCTTTCTATGGACAAAGACAACTCTTTCTTTTTGAGTAGACAGAAGTGGCACTTTGAAATGGCTCCAAAGCTATACCATAATAGCATAAATTCCTTGGTTAATGTAGGTGACCAACTGGTGTGAAATTTCACCTTAAGATTAACACCCTTTTGCAGTTTGAATTTTTTTGTGTGGGTCCTTTGTTGTTGTTGTTGTTACCTATTAATATTCCTAAGACTCTTACAGAGAGTCTTTGAAATCAGATGCAGTGTGAAATTCAACCCCTTCTGCTTTTAAACTCATATATCACAGAATGTTAGAGGTTGGAAGAGACCTCTAGAGACCACTGAGTCCAACTTCCCTGTGAAAAGCTGGATTACCTAGAGTAGTACACACAGGAATACATCCAGGCAGGTTTTGAAAGTGTCCAGAGCAGGAAACTCTCTGTCAGGAGCTGGAAGGGACCTCAAAGCATCATCCAGCCCAACTATCCCGCCAGAACAGGATCACTTAGAGTAGATCTCATAGGAACACATCCAGGCAGGCTTTGAATATATCCATAGAGGGAGACTCCACAGCCTCTCTGGGCAGCCTGTTCCAGGGTTCTGTTACCCTTGCTGTAAAGAAGTTTCTCCTCATGCTGAGGTGAAACCTTCTATGTTCCAGTTTGTATCCCTTGTTCCCTTCTTACTTGGTGATGCCCAATGACAGGACAAAGGGCAATGGGTGGAAGATGAGGTATAAGAGGTTGCATGGAAACATGAGGCAGATATTTTTTCCCTGTGAGGGTGACTGAACATTGGAACAGGCTGCCCAGGGGGGTTGTGGAGTCTCCCTCTCTAGAGATGTTCAAGACCTGCCCAGATGTGTTCCTGTGTGATCTGGTATAGGTGATCCTGCTCTGGCAGGGGGGTTGGACTGGATGAGCTTTTGAGGTCCCTTTCAGCCCCTGACATTCTATGATTCTGTAATTGGTGCTCCATCCTATTGCAGCTACCACAAGGGATTCCCTGACATTTTGTGGTTGGTGCTCCATCCTATTACAGCTAGCACAAGGGATTCCCTGGCATTCTGTGATTATTACTGTGCACCACTAAAAAGAGATTGGCCCCTTCCACTTGACACCCACCCCTCAGATATTTGTACACATTGATCAGATCCCCTCTCAGTCTTCTCCAGAATAAACAGCCCCTGGGCTGTCAGTCTCTCTTCATAGAAGAGATGCTCAAGTCCCTCAGTCACCCTTGTGGCTCTCTGTTGGACTCTCTCTGGCAGATCCCTGTCTCTATTGAACTGGGAAGCCCAGGACTGGACACAATACTCCAGGTGTGGCCTCATCAGGGCAGAGTGAAAATTCATATATTGTTGTTGTTATCTTTTTTTATGGGCCACATATAAATAGGTAGTTAATAAAGAAAGGCTGCTGCCCTGGATGGTAAGCTTTTTTCCCCTGATTTAACAGCTGATTTAAATCTGAAATTACATTTCTTTCCCTTTCCAGCCATTTTCCATAGTGTAACTAAGCAACACCACCCTTGTGTTATTGATGAGGCTGAGTGCACACAGATCATGTTGACTGGGACAGGTATAACCACACTCTTCTTGAACCAGTAAACCTTGGATTTCAATAGCAAGTGTTTTCTGCTCGTGGAGATGCTGATGCAGAAGCACAGGTGTGGACCTGGTTGGTGATGTTGCTCTTCAGCATACAGCTCTTCTATTCCCACTCATCTGCATGCAATTCTTATTCTTCAGTGGTTACAAAGTGATGTAATTTGCTGTGCAAAGCTTCACTGGAGGTAAGTATGAAATGTACCTCACCTAGACTTGTAGAATCAGGGAAAGAATAGACCAGCCAGCGCTCTCCTCTCCTTTGCCATGCACAAAGAGCACATTTAATCTCTTCTGCCCCTCTTTCATCTCCCTGAACATACTTTCCAGTCTGGTGTCTGCTCCTTCTGTCAGAACATCTTCTTCTCCATTTTTATTGTCTCTTCTTCAAGCACCTGTGTCCAAATAGCATTTCTGAGAACATACTCCTGCACTGGGTGTAGTAGAACTGGAGGGAACAATATGCAACCTAATAAAGGTTTGCACACTGATTAAGGCAGCATTAAGGATGCTGTCATACAGCATCATAGAACTTCAGAGATTGGAAGGGACTTCCAGAGATCAAGTCCAGGGAGGTGTTTGAGGCCCTGTCCCTGCAGGTGTTTAAGGCCAGGCTGGATGAGGCTCTGGCCAGCTTGATCTAGGGTAGGGTATACCTGCCCATGACAGGGGGGTTGGAACTAGATGATCCTTGTGGTCCCTTCCAACCCTGACTGATGCTGTGATTTTAAGTCCAATTTCCTGCCAAGGCAGGATCCCCTAGGGTAGTTTGTGCAGGAATGCATCCAGGCAGGATTTGAAAGTCTCCAGAGCAGAAGACTCCACAACCTCTCTGGGCAGCCTGCTCCAGGGCTCTGCCACCCTCAGTGTAAAGAAGTTTCTCCTCATGTTGAGCTGAAACCTTCTATGTTCCAGTTAGTATCCATTGCTCCTTGCCTCATTGCACTGACCACCAAAAAGGGATTGGCCCCAGCCACTTGACACCCCCCCCTCAGATATTTGTGCACATTGATGAGATCTTCTCTCAGTTTTCTCCAGACTAAACAGCCCCAGAACTCTCAGTCTCTCTTTGTAGGGGCGATGCTCAAGTCCCCCACTCATCCTAATGGCTCTCCACTGGACTCTCTCTAGCAGGTCCCTGTCTGTCTTGAACTGGGGAGCCCAAACTGGATGCAATATTCCAGGTGCAGTCTCACTAGGGCAGAGTAGAGGGGGAGAAGAACCTCCCTAGCCCTGCTGGACACATTTTTCCTGATGCACCCCAAGTTGCCATTGGCTCTCTTGGCTACAAGGGCACATTGCTGTCCCATGCAGAACTTGCTGCCCACAAGAGCTCCAAGGTCTTTCTCCACAATTCCATGGTTCCTAAGTAACCATAAATGTTTTTCAGATGAAACACTGCACGTGGATGAGGCAGGTGAGACCCACAGTTGAGTATCTACTCATGATCTGTGCCTAACTCTCCTTGAAGCAGAAATTACAGGATTTGGGATAGAATCATGTGAGTCCAATCAAGTTCATTATTTTGGCCTCACTTCTGACATGCCTGTAGCTGGCATTGATGTGGAAATGGCAGTAGCAGCTCTGGGCAGGGCAGGTGGGTCTGTCTTGAAAGATCTAGGAAGGTAGGAAGAGAGTGAATTGATGGTGCCATGTAAGGTATGGAGCACTGCTGGCTTTCTGAGCAGACTATGGGAGCTGTGTCATGTTAGTAGCTGTGGGAGGGAGCCAGCTGACTTGATGGCCTGAAGATGCCTTTCTTTGATTTCATGGATTTGTGATGAAGATGCTGTGCTCCAGCAGAGCTCTTGACAGCTTAAGAAAAAACAAACCAGTTTTTAACTAGAGGATTTACAAGGTGATCCTTGTAGAAGGATGTCAGTCAAAGGTGGTAAAAGTGAGGAAGCTTCTTCCTGAGACTGGGAGATGATGATCTGAGGGTTACCAACTGGGGCGTGGAAGGCTTGATCATAGAATCAACCATGTTGGCAGAGTGTAGAACCTTGCACTTGTCCTTGTTAAATCCCATCCCATTGGTCTCTGCCCACCCATCCAGCCTGATATTACAAGGGTTTCAGTGTTGTGCCTTGTGATGGTTTGGGTGTTACCTACCTCCCCCACACACTTAAGAAAGTCACCCAGACTAGACTCAGCTGAGCTGGAAATTAGAATGAAGCTTTCTATTTACAGCTTAGCACAATATACAAGCAGATATTTACAATAGGTACAGCTATAGACTGAAATACACAAGTTAAAAAGGTAGTACAGAAACACAGCAGCCCTCCCAGAAATCAGAATCCCCAGAAGGAGCTCCCAATCACCCTTCCACTTCCCTTCCCCCACCCCCTACCTTATCCCAGACTTTGCCTTGCATTCAAGGTGAGTTTGGAGAATCAGCCAGGGGGGTTAGGAAGCAGAGGGATTAGTTACACAGACAGCAGGTTAGGGAGAGAAATGCAGGCAGCCAGAGCCAGAGAGCAACTCTGTTATCTATGTTTGTGTTCTTGTTTTTACACATCTCATCAAGCCTCTGAGTGCAGTAGCCATCATCATTGTTTCCTTTTCACAGCCTATCATCTAATTCTTCTCACCAAAATATCTCAGCTGGGCTCAAACTAGCACATTCTCATCCAGGAAAGAGCACTTAATTAATGTTAAGTGTGTGTCTGCCTGCACTGAAATCAGGGGTAGCTTTCACTGGCCTAAAGCTTAGCAGCTGTTTACATACTGTGGAATGATATCTAGGTAGGACCAGCCTTAAAAGAGGGAAGGATGCAGACTCTCTACTACCTACCAGTGTGTTCCACAGGAGAGGTCAAGCTTAGACATAGCACATTGCCAGGATAAGGTCTATCTGACCTGAGTTTTCTAAGCCCAGTAAATGTATGCTCACTAATGTGAAATTCCATGCTGGCTAAATGGATTTCAGCTCATTTTTCTGCTACAAAAGCATTTAAATTTTAACAATAGCTGTCACTCACAATATAATACAGGAATAGCTTAGCAATATAGTCCTTAAAACACTAGTCTGGTAAATATTTATCTAAACTTATTTTAACTTAAAAGCATGATTATGAATTGTTTTCATTCCAGCAGTGTAAACAACCTTCTGGAGCACGCACTATGGTGCTGAGATTGAAGTCACCTACCCTATTGCCTGGTCTTATTTTGCCAGGGCAAAAATATTCTTTAGTGGATGCTGATAAAAGTATTTTTTCCACCCACTTTCACTGTACGAATGTTCTTCTTTTCTGTGCAACACCAAAGTGAAAAATTATGTTAGGTACCTATGACAAATGAGTATTCAGTTAGCTTTAGTTCTTATTTGTTGTAGAGTTGGTATCATAGAATCAACCAGGTTGAAAGAGTACTCCAAGATCATCCAGTCCAACCTAGCACCCAGCCCTAGCCAATCAACTGGACCATGGCACTAAGGGCCCCATCCAGTCTTCTCTTGAACACCTCCAGGCACAGCGACTCCACCACCTCCCTGGGCAGCCCATTCCAATGCCAATCACTCTCTGCCAACAACTTCCTCCTAATATCCAGCCTAGACCTCCCCCAGCACAACTTGAGACTGTGTCCCCTTGGGACTGTGTCCCCACGTTCTGTTGCTGCTTGCCTGGCAGAAGAGACCAACCCCCACCTGGCTGCAGCCTCCCTTCAGGGAGTTGTAGACAGCAATGAGGTCAGTCCTGAGCCTCCTCTTCTCCAGGATAAACACCCCCAGCTCCCTTAGCCTCTCCTCACAGGGCTGTGCTCCAGCCCCCTCACCAGCTTCATTGCCTTTCTCTGGACACATTCCAGCACCTCAACATCTCTCTTGAATTGAGGAGCCCAGAACTGGACACAGCACTCAAGGTGTGACCTGACCAGAGAAATTTGAATACTTGAAACCTCTGCAAGAGGCATTTTCCTGGGGATACATGGGGTTTGCTTATTGCTTGGTTAATGGTTTATGCTTATTTGACAAGTAAGCCTTGGCTTTATAAACTGAGAAATAAAAGCTATTTAAGGTGTGTGAAATGAGGTACCAGCATTCCCCCCCTCTACTCTGATCTGGTGAGACCCCACCTGGAGTACTGCATCCAGTTCTGGAGCCCCCACTACAAGAAGGATGTGGAGATGCTGGAGCATGTCCAGAGAAGGGCCACGAGGATGCTCAGAGGGCTGGAACAGCTCTGCTATCAGGACAGACTGAAAGAGTTGGGGCTGTTCAGTCTGGAGAAGGCTCCCAGGTGACCTTCTTGTGGCCTTCCAGGATCTGAAGGGAGCCTACAAAAAAGCTGGGGAGGGACTTTTTAGGCTGTCAGGGAGTGACCAGACTAAGGGAAAAGGAGCAAAGCTGGAGGTGGGAAGGTTCAGAGTGGATGTGAGAAGGAAGTTGTTGATCATGAGAGTGGTGAGAGCCTGGCATGGGTTGCCCAGGGAGGTGGTTGAGGCCCCATGGCTGGAGGTGTTTAAGGCCAGGCTGGATGAGGCTGTGGGCAGTCTGCTCTAGAGTAGGGTGTCCCTCGGTGTGGCAGGGAGGTTGGAACTAGGTGATCCGTGTGATCCCTTCCAACCCTGACTGATTCTATGAAACAGCCTCAGGTCTGAACTGACAAGCAGGAATAGATTAGTAACTGTACATGGACTTTGAAGTGGAATCCCAGCCATATTCACGTGGTGAAAGGGAAGGATTTGACTGATGGCAGCAGAATGTAAGCCTCCCCAGTATCTTCAGTGCCTGAAGTGGCTGTAGAAATCCAGGCAGTTGTTTAATGAAAACATCTCTTTTGCTATGGAGGCTGTAAATTATACAAGCCCATCAAGTTACAGCCTTTGTGCTCAGCACCATGGTGATGTTCTCAGTCCATAATTTAGAAAAGGATTAAAGTTCTCCAATGCTCTGCCAGTTTTTGCAGTGTTTTGGTGCTAATAAGATTACCTCAGCCTCCCTCTCTTGTGTGAAAATGGCACTAGGCAGACATAGCATACATGAAGGTGGAGTTTTCTCACACATATGCATATATATGAGATGGAGAATATACATGACAGTGGTGTCTGGCACCCAAACCTTGTTGTAGGGCTGGAGATGCCTCATTACTCCGGGCTGTTGAAGGCAATGCAGCTAATGTATGGAACTGCTCTGTGCAAGTAGTGCTAAGGCTTTAAGATCAGGTCAGTAAAGTTTCTCTTTATGAAAATAATATTCCTTTTTTTTTTTTTTATTAAACAAAAATGGTTTTGAAAATCTTACAAAGACCACAGAGCTTTTTGAGTGTCTAATACTTGGAAATAGCCTTGTGAGGGTTGGTCTCTTCTGCCAGGTAACCAGCTACAGAACAAAAGGACACAGTCTCAAGTTGTGCCAGGGGAGGTCTAGGCTGGATGTTAGGAGGAAGTTGTTGTGAGGGAGAGTGATTGGCATTGGAATGGGCTGCCCAGAGAGGTGGTGGAGTCACCGTCCCTGGAGGTGTTGAAGAAAAGCCTGGATGAGGTACTTAGTGCCATGGTCTAGTTGACTGGCTAGGGCTGGGTGCTAGGTTGGCCTGGATGGTCTTGGAGGTCTCTTTCAGCCTGCTTGATTCTATGATTCTGTGTGACCTGCTCTAAGTGATCCTGCTCTGGCAAGAGGGCTGAACTAGATGATCTCTCAAGGTCCCTTCTAGCCCCTAATGTTCTGTGATTCTGTGTGACTAAGTCAATACATGCAATAGGTGCCATTGTTGTATGTGTTCCTCCTGGAAGAAGAGCAAAGAGAGGTTTGATGAACTGGGGCAAATCCTGCAGAGCCAGGATGGTCAGGGGCAGCACTGCAGGGCACATCTTGTATGAAGTGCTGAGGGCACTCTTTGCCCTGGAGAAGACTCAAATTTAAGTGCAGTCTTCTCCTGGCTGATGAGAGGGAATTACAGAAAAGGCTGAACCAGATTCTTCCCAGAAGTGCACAGAGAAAGGACCAGAGGCAAGAAGCAAATTTCTGACCTTTCATTAGGAGAAATTCTTTGCCATAAGAGTGGTGCAGCACAGGAAGATGAGGGTTACCCATCCTTGGAAACTGTCCAAATTTGACTGGACAAGGCCCTGTGAAATGGCATTTAGCTTTGAAATTCACCCCTACTGTGAGCAAAAATTTGGACAAGGGAGCTGCAGAGATACCTCCCCACCTGAATTATCCAGTGCCTCAAAATTCAGGTGCAGGCTATTCTACCTCCTCCAGAGGCACCCTGTACCTTGTGTTGCCACTCCCAGTGGGGGCAGCTCTGGGATTTTTTGGTCAGTTAGAGCTTGTGGATAGCACTGCAGGGTTTGCATTCTTGATATCATATGGAACCTGCCTTAATCCCCCTGTTTATTCCTTCCTAAAAGCTGCTTCTTCAAGAGCAGGCTGGGAAATTATCACACCAGCTCTGCTTTGTGTGCTTCCCTGTCACCCTCCCCTCCTTGCTCCCCTCACTCAAAAAGCTCTTGAAAACTTTGTTCAGCCAGCCCCAAGTTTCCTAAAAGGATATTCTACCCTGGGGTAATATCATGCCTATGAAAATTCAGGCTGATTATTTTTCATCTAGAGGGAGAGTCAAAATTGGGCTTATAATGGAGGTCTTGTTTCACCCCAGGATGAAAGAATTTAGCATCCATGACGTCAGTGGGGTGGCATGGGCGTGGAGCTGCATGCAAGCAGGGGGAAGCTGGACTCTTCTCTGCACCAGTGGTTTTGTGAAGGAGTCTTTCACTGGTGGAGGTTTACTCAAGCCCACCTAAACACATGTACATATTTATTTACTAAAGCAAACCAGACTACAAATAGGACCAAAATCCACATTTAAACATCGCTACAAGCAACCCTTCTACGACAAACTCTTTCTCCAGCCCTACTTAAGAAAGAGACTGGGAGAGTTTATTTTCCTCAGGCTTTACAGCTCATTGTTTTCCACAAAAGCAGCCCTCAGCTCTTCCAAGAGTAAGGATAATTCTGTGGCTAAAACACATGACCAGGACTTGGGGGTTTCTTCCCAGCTGTTGCACAGACTTCTTGTGTGTCCTTGAGTAAATTTGATTAATCTCTCAGCACATCTGCAAAATGGATGCAGTGCTTTTTGATTTCCCTCATTCAGAGGGGCTGCTGTGAGCCTTTTTGAGCTTTATAAGCCAACCAGATAGAAAAGGGAGAAGAAATATGTGTGCAATTTTGTCTACATGTGCACTAATTGATGGAAGAGCGGAAACCTTTCTTCTTGAAAGGATTTGACTCCCTAATTCTGCAGGGGTTTGGAAGCAAAATCTGTTTCTAGAAAGCTTACAAGTTGTTTTTTTTTCCTCCCAGACTGAAGAGGATGTTTGTTTGAGTCTTTTTTTTTCCCAGTGAAAATGATAAACCCTTGCTTTGCTAGGTATTGCTTCTGGTTATTTTAGAGGGAGGAGCACTTCTTCCCAGCTATTTCTACCCTATGTGTTACAGGAAAAGCAGTCCTGACTGAATGCAGGCACCCTTAAGGGCTGGGAAGTCACCAAACAAATGTGGGCATCCAGCTCCATTCTGTTGTGCTTGCTCAGGAGGCAGATATGCAGCGTTTGTTTTATCATCAGGGTCGGTGTACAGCCCTGTACCTCACCATCCACTTCTGAATAGAACCATAGAATCTTGCACTTGGGAAAGAACAAGCCCAGATATCAGTATAGGTTGGAGACTGATCTGTTGGAAGACAGGGAAGGGGAAAAGAATTTTGGGGGTCCTAGTGGATGGAAGGATGACTATGAGCCAGCAATGAGCACTCATGGCCAGGAGGGGCAATGCCATTCTGGGGTGTATTAGAAGGGCTGTGGCTAGTAGGTTGAGAGAGGTTCTCCTGCCTCTCTAATCTGCCTTGGTGAGGCCACATCTGGAGTTCTGTGTCCAGTTCTGGGCCTCCCAGTTCAAGAGGGACATGGAACTGCTTGAGAAAGTCCAGCACAGAGCCACAAAGTTGATTAAGGGAATGGGACAGCTCTCTTATGAGGAGAGCCTGAGGGAGGTGGGACTCTGCTGCTTGGAGAGGGGAAGACTAAGAGATGACCTCATCAATGTTTATAAAGTTGTAAAGGGTGAGTGCCAGGAGGATGGTGCCAGGCTCTGCTTGGTGATGCCTGATGACAGGACAAGGGGCAATGGGTGGAAGCTGAGGCATAGGAAGTTTCATTTAAACATGAGGAGGATTTTTTTCCCTGGGGGGGTGACAGAATCCTGGAAGAGGCTGCCCAGGGGGGATGTGGAGTCTCCGTCTCTGGAGATATTCAAAACCCACCTGGATGTGTTCCTCTATGATCTGCTATGGGTGATCCTCCTCTGGCACGGGGGTTGGACTGGATGAGCCTTGGAGGTCTCTTCCAGCCCCTGACATTCTGTGATTCTATGAATCCTGCTGTGAGGAGGGGGTGATTACCACCTTCCTGTGATTGCCATGCTTGATGTCCTTGTCCCTTGAGTAGTTCACAAATGTTGACAGAGATGCTGTCAGGAAAAGGTATCTACTGACACATGCATTTTTGGGCTAGGGGTTGAATTTGTCACCATTGTCAAACAGGCTGCCCAGGGGGGTTGAGTCTCTCTGGAGATATTCACAACCCTGCTGGATGTGTTTCTGTGTGATGTGGTATAGGTGATCCTGCTCTGGCAGTGGGGCCGGATTGGATGATGTTTCAAGGTCCCTTCCCACCCCTAACATTCTGAGATTCAATAGAATCATAGAATCAAGCAGGTTGGAAAAGACCTCCAACATCAGCCAGGCCAACCAAACACCCAGCCCTAGCCAGTCAACTAGACCATGGCACTAAGTGCCTCAGCCAGGCTTTGCTTGAACACCTCCAGGGATGGCAACTCCACCACCTCCCTGGGCAGCCCATTCCAATGCCAATCACTCTCTCTGTGAAGAACTTCCTCCTAACATCCAGCCTAGACCTCCCCCAGCACAACTTGAGACTGTGTCCTCTTGTTCTGTTGCTGCTTGCCTGGCAGAAGAGACCAACCCCACCTGGCTACAGCCTCCCTTCAGGGAGTTGTAGACAGCAATGAGGTTTGTCCTGAGCCTCCTCTTCTGCAGGCTGCACACCCCCAGCTCCCTCAGCCTCTCCTTGTAGGGTTTGTGCTCCAGGCCCCTCACCAGCTTTGTCACCCTTCTCTGGACACATTTCAGTATCTCTCTTGAATTGAGGAGTCCAGAACTGGACACAGCACTCAAGGTGTGGCCTGACCAGTGCTGAGTACAGGGGCAGAATAACCTCCCTTGCCCTACTGGCCTCTCTGCTCCTGAACCAGGCCAGGATGCCATTGGCTCTCTTGGCCACCTGGGCACACTGCTGGCTCATCTTCAGCTACTCTCTATCAGTACCCCCAGGTCCCTTTCTGCCTGGCTGCTCTCCAGCCACTCTGTCCCCAGCCTGTAGTGCTGCTGGGGGTTGTTGTGGCCAAAGTGCAGAACCCTGCACTTGGCTTTGTTCAATCTCATCCCATTGGCCTCTGCCCACCCATGATTCAGCCATGTCCCCAGATATGTGGTGTCCTGCTAGAGGCAAATCTGTCTTGAACATGAACACACTGTGTAAGTTGAAAAAACAGCATAGCATGAATATGTTAAACCCTCTGCACTTTCAAGAGTGGAACTACAGCAATTTATTATGGAAAAAGAGTTTTTAAGCTGACTGGTGAGCTTTTGGGCTTCACTTCCAGCTGTTCCTAATGCAATACCTCGGATCGACACAAGGTTTTCTCTGTGCTGCATGTTCACAGCTGAGACTACATTATTCTGGCCTTTGGATTGATTCAAGCCTGAGTTCTGAAAGCAGTATCCAAAACAAGTAGCTGAACAGAAAAATTAATACACATGAGAAACATTTTTAAATATTTCTCCTTTTCCATTTATATTTTTTTCTCCATGTTATTTTCTTGTGCTAGTTTGAAGCTAGCCAGAATGGTTTGGTGAGAGGGATTAGATCAGAGGCTGTGAAAGAGAAACAGTGCTGATGGCTACTTCACTCACAGGCTTGTATAAGAACAAGAATTCAAACATAGATAAGGGAGTCGCTCCTTGTGAGGGCTCTGGGCATTTTCTCTCTAACCTCACCTTCCATCTCTCTGATGAATCCACTTTGCTTCCTAACCCCCCTGGCCCACCCTCCATTCTTCCTTGGGGCACAAGGCAACATCTGGGGTAAGATAGTGGGGTGGGAGAAGGTGGAAGGGCCATTGGTAGCCCCTCCTGGGGACTCAGGTTTCTGGGAGGGCTGTTGTGTTTCTGTATTACCTTTTAGCTTGTACATTTCCATCTATAACTGTATATACTGTAAATATCTGCTTGTATATTGATCTAAGCTGTAGATATAAGCTTCATTAAAATTTCCAGAGCTGGCTGAGTCTAGTCTGGGTGATTTCCAAAGTGGGGGGGGGGTCACAGGGAATACCCAAACCATCACAGGTCTATTCACTGCCTGTTTGCAATAGTATGTTTATAGTATGACAGAGAAAGGAAGGCTACAGGATCATATAGTAGAAAATGCAATTAGAGGTTCCCGAGGCTTTGCAGGCTGCACCCTGCATCGAGGGAAGCAGCAGCCCATATACTGACATAGCTGACACCACCACACTGCTCCTGGTTTTTATCGATTGTCTACAACTACATGAGGTACTGGAACATGTCCAGAGAAAGGCAATGAAGCTGGTGAGGGACCTGGAACACAGCCCTGTGAGGAGAGGCTGAGGGAGCTGGGGGTGTGCAACCTGGAGAAGAGGAGGCTCAGGGCAAACCTCATTGCTGTCTACAACTCCCTGAAGGGATGCTGTAGCCAGGTGGAGTTTGGTCTCTTCTGCCAGGCAAGCAGCAACAGAACAAAAGGACACAGTCTCAAGTTGTGCCAGGGAAGGTCTAGGCTGGATGTTAGGAGGAAGTTGTTGGCAGAGAGAGTGATTGGCATTGGAATGGGCTGCCCAGGGAGGTGATGGAGTTGCTGTCCCTGGAGGTGTTTAAGAAAAGCCTGGCTGAGGCACTTAGTGCCATGGTCTAGGTGACTGGCTAGGGCTGGGTGCTAGGTTGGCATGGCTGATCTTGGAGGTCTCTTCCAACCTGCTTGATTCTATGAATGGTGGAAGAAGACTGTAATAAAAAGAAATATGGGACTGTCCTGGGTTAGAACAAACTCACTACAACATGGATTTTTGGAAATTCAGGGGAAAATGAATTTGCATTTCTTATAGTTTAAACATAACAGTATAAGGAGAAATAAACTACTAGAAAAATATAATAACCTTAATGGAGACGGAGAAGGTTAGAAGTGGCGGCGAAGCAGCAAAAGTAGCAGTGGGGGAAGATAGCAGTGAGTGCAGCAGAAGCAGCAAGGGGAAGGTCCAAGCTGTGCTTCTAGACATAAAGCTCTTGATGCTCCAATGAAATGATATTAACTTATCCATTGATGCCATTGTATGGCCTATCCCTAGAATGTTCACTTCCCCCTCAGAGCTTCTACTTTTATGTTTCTCTGTTCTGAATATTTGTCTGTCTGAGCTAGAAATGGCCACAGGGACCAGCTTAGTTACCTCAAGAAATGGGAAAGGAAATGTCTGTGGCAGTTTAGGCTGTAACCCACCCCCCCACACTTTTAGAAATGCCCCAGCTAACTCAGACAGGCTCCGGGAATATAAATGAAGCTATTTATTTACAGCAGCACAATATACAAGCAGCTATTTACAATATATACAGTTATATACAGAAATATACAAAGGAAAGGTAATACAGAAGCACAACTCCCCTCCCAGAAACCTGAGTCCCCAGGAGGGGCTCTTAGCCACCCCTGAACCTCCCCCTGCCCCTCTCAACCTTACCCCAATCCTGAGAAAGAATAGAGGTGCAGCCAAGAGGGTAAGAAGGAAGGTTAGTGGCAGTGAGGTTAAGGAGATGTGGCTCAGTCTGAAGGCAAAAGCAGAGTGAGAGACAAAACAGAGAATGTTATCTAATGTTTACTTCTTGTTCCCAGACTTCTCAGCAGGACTGATGAGGGAAGGAGACACAACCATTGCTTTCCTTTTTCAGCCAATTATCTAGTTCTTTTCACCAAAACATTTCAGCCTGCTTCAAACTAGCACAACGTCTTAAAACCAATTTCTGAAAATTACAAAAGACTTCAGAAGATTACAAGTCTTAAAAAGGAAAACCAAAAAAAGAAGTGCTTGCATGTTTGTGATAGCAAATGAGCAAATGCACATTAATTTTAAGACCATAATATGGACTTTACACCTGAAAGCACCAGAGGAAGAAATATTGCTGGTGCCAAAAGTTAAAGTTCAGGCTGCAAGTGTTTAAAGGAGTGGCTGAAAAATGAGATTTAGAAAAGTAGTTCAAGTTCTGTTCACATTTTTTTTTTGAGTCTTCTTGAATGGACTGCCCAGGGAGGTGGTGGAATCACCATCCCTGGGGGTGTTCAAGCAAAGCCTGCATGAGGCACTTGGTGCCATGGTCCAGTTGATTGGATAGGGCTGGGTGCTAGGCTGGACTGGCTGATCTTGGAGGTCTCTTGCAACCTGGTTGATTCTATGATTCTATTACTTTCTAAAGCTTTCCCCTTCAACAACAAGCACTGTAGAGTCACTTGTAGAACACCAGTGAGTCAATTCCATCGCTCCACATCTTCAGGAGTGGGGAACTTATGCAACAGACTACCATGAAGTCCTGGTAAATCCCATGCCAGGGAAAGCTTGGATTAGGCATTAGGAAGAACTTTTTTCCTGAGGGAGTGGAAATGGGTTAGAACAGGATGCCCAGGGAGGTGGTGGAGTTGCCACCCGTGGAAATGTTCAAGCAGCTGTAGATGTGGTGCTTCAGGATACAGTTTAGTGCTCATGGTAGCTGGGTTACAGTTGGGCTTGAAGGTCTTTTCCAGCCTTAGTGATTCTGTGATTCTCTGACACGTTGGCAAAACTGCCTTTGCTGTCATGTGTCACTCTCTAGTTACAGGATCACAGGATGTTAGGAGTTGGGAGTGACTTCTATAGGTCAAGTCCAATGCCCCTGCTGGAACAGGAGCACAGAATCTATCTCAAATTGCACAGGAACTCACCAAGATGGATCTTGAAAGTCTCCAGAGAAGGAGATTCCACAACCTCTCTGGGCAGCCTGTTCCAGTGCTCTGTGACCCTCACAATTCTTCCTCATGTCTAGCTGGAACTTCTTGTGCTGTAGTTTCCATCTATTACCCCTTGTCCTATCACAGGGCACAAGTGAGAAGAGTTTGTTCCTTCCCTCTTGAGCCCCATCCCTCAGATATTTATAAACATTGATTAGATCCCCTCTCAGTCTTCTCTTCACCAGATCAAACAGCCCCAGGTCCCTCAGCCTCTCCTCACAGGGCAGTGCTCCAGCCCCTTCATGATCTTGGTAGCCCTCCCTTGGACTCTCTCCAGTAGATCCCTGTCCCTCCTGAACCGGGGAGCCCAAAATTGGATGCAATATTCCAGCAGGGCAGAGTAGAGGGGGAGTATATTTCTATTATTTTAACTCATCAGTGTACGTGGATGATCCTGTTCCTGCTGACAGTGATTACAGGCTCCTCTCTGACTTGTGCAGGAGCAAGATGAGAACATTTCAGGCATGGCTTTGTAAAATATATCCCAATAGAAAAGTGTGCCTCATGGGCTGGATATTAGCTCAAGATTCAGAAGAATATTTCTATGCTTTGCATTCATACAGGCTCTAGAGCAAGCCTCTTCTCCTTGATGACAAATGACAGGACAGGACTAGAGGAAGTGGTTTTGAGCTGCACCAGAGGAGGTTTAGGCTGGATATTAGGAAATATTTCTTCATTGAAAGGGTTTCCAAACACTGAAATGATCTACTCAGGGCAGTGATGGAGTCACCATATCTGGAGGTGTTCAAGCAGCCTATGAACCTGATCTTCAGGGACATGATTTAGCATTGACCTTTCAGTGCTGGGTTAGGGGTTGGACTGGATGAATTTGGAGGTTTCTTCCAATCAGATCTATTTTGTGATTCTGTAATGTTATGCTGTGCCTGTGTTCTTGCGTGACACTCTTGCTTGGAGTCCAGGCAATGTAGGCCAGCCTGAGGGCTAATCTTTAGTGGGGTGTAGTGGGAATAGTGGTGGAGTGGGACAGGTTTTGGGAAGAGTGGGATGACAGACATAGATCCAGGATGTACAATGGTCCTGGGTGCAGAGTCATATGGGACCTGCTCCATCCTTGTATCACTGCTGCCAAACCGAGTAGTGCCAGCATCCCATTTCAGGCACTACCACCCCTCTTCAGCTCCATCTGTCCTGGTCTACCCCTCAGATACATATTGCACCTTTCTTTCATGCCCTGCAGCTTCTGCTTCCTTGGGTTCCCAGGGACTTTGAGATCGTCTCCTAACTTCACTGGGGCTGCTCTGAGTTATAGCTGTCAGGGACTACTCAAAATATCTTGCCTGAACTCTTTGATCACACTGAAAAAGACACATTGTCCAACAGTGCCTGCGTCAGCTCCCTGTATCTGGGGGCTGAGCTTGCTTATGCCCAGAGGGAAAGTCAATCACTGTGATTCAAAGGTGTCTTCATAATGATGCACCTCCTCACACTTAGGTGAATTGTTCTAGTGAATCTCTCTCCTTGGTATAAACATTTTACCCCTAGCCAAAATATATCTCTTCCCATCACCTGCCTATCTGAGGTCTAGATAGGATTTTCACTTGCTAGACAAGAACTCCGTAGTCTTTCCACACAAGCACATAGAAATCTTTTCCCCAACACATCTTGTCGGGTAAAATAAACAGGCTCAAGCTGTTCAACAGTTTTGCAAGGTACTGAAGACAGAGCTGAGCTTCTCATCTTGTGGAAGTGTCAGAGGTGGACATTTTTGCTCAGGGAAGAGGAGAACTAGGGAAAGATGTTGAGGCTGTGAGAGAAGAGCAGGAGAGATGGACCTCCTGGCACAATCAAGGCTGTGCCACATGCCCTGCCTTCTCCCGCAATGGCATCCGGCCTGGCACGGGCAGAGCAGACGAAGCACTGCCTGGGGTTGTCTGCTCTCCTATGTAATAGCTTCCGGCTTTTCCCATGCTGAAAGCTGTCTCACACCTCACACCAAGTTATCAGGACCATTGCAGCTCCTTTTTGAACCATTCCCAGATTTTTTCACTGCCTCCTGTTTTTAACCAGCCCAAACAGTAACACCACATTTAGTGCCAACAGCTTACTCCCTGGTCTTCCTTGCTCTGCCCTCACCTAAATCTCGCTTGCTAACAGCTTCAATCACTTGGGGGTTATGCTTTTGAGCAAAGCTCAGGGCAGAAGACCTTTCTGATGCACTGCTGTGTCCGGGCCACACTTCTGTTAATATGCAGCACAGAAATAGCTCATTGCTCTGGGTTCAAAGCCAGACCTGCAAAGCGCACCACACAAGCTGATAGCTGAGCCCAGGTGGAGCCCTCAGCAAGCCAAGCTCAGTGCTGTACCAGTCCTGGTGGGGTTTTTTTGCCAAGAGGCTTTCTACAGTATTTAGAGTTTGGTTTATTTTGACAATCAGCCATTGCCAAGGCAGTAATCTGTTTGATTCTTTATCAGGCAGACTACTAAACAGTGCGGTGCTGCTAAATCTGTCTAAAGGGGAGAGATTGCTTTTAGTCCTATTCAGCATCTTATGATTGTGTCAGCCTGTCTTAACCCAGCCAAGTATATTTACATGAAATAATGGAATGAGTTTTGCAAATTTCATCACCCACCCACCCCCTTTTATTTTTTTTCTTTCAAAGTGACTGTCTAGTCTAGCCAAGTTCATTTCCTCTCCTGTCTGAACTCCTCTCTGAAATATATTATCCCACTTATTAAAAGCCAATAGCGCCGAGCTTTGCTTTTCTTTCACCCTCTCAGAAGAAGGGGCATGCAGGGGATGCTTGGATTAAGTGAGTGGGGCACCCCAGAGCTGGGATTCTTTATGAATGAGCTCATATCCTCTCTCTGTATGATAAGAGGAATGCCGTTTGCATCCCAGAGTTGACTGCATAAACATACACACACTTGCCGGGTCGGCGTTTAGCCTCAGCCTAAACCGTAGTGGGCAAACAAAGATCTGAGTGACAAGGGCTCATCTGCCAGCCCTCTGCACAGGCAGGCTGCAGCCCCATGACCATGGTCCCTTCATTGCCTATGGAATCTGGGGTGGGGGGGAAGGGAGAGGAGATGACAGCTCGAGATTGCATTTTTCAGAGAGAGCAGCTGCAATTGCCTCGCTACAGCATGCCACCTTGAAATTAGGACAAATCAGGCACAGATCCATTAGGAGATTAAAACAATGAGGAGGACGAAGAGCAGAAGGAAGGTGGGATGAGCGAAGTCTACCTAAAAGTCCTGGAGATCTAGGGTATCCCAGTGAAAATGCCTTTGAAAATGTCATAGGGCTGAAGGCTGTAGGATATGCCTGGAAATAACTCAAGAGGTGTATGCTGAGTGGTAAGGAGAGTTTCAATCTGCTTCTAAAATACTACCCCTAAGTTTGTGTTTATTTTATTTAAAAAATTCATCCAAAAGTAGCTGGGAAAAGGTTAACTTGTTCCCTCTTCTGGGGAACGGGACACAGTTATGATCCCCTCCAAGCCAGGTGAGCACCCAGTGCTCTTGTACTCCATGCAATGCCAAGCTCTACCCTTAGCAAAGGTAAGGAAACCTCCCAGGTCTCCACAGATACACCATTTTCAGCTTGCAGAAACACAGAATCACAGAAACATTCAGGTTGGAAAAGACCTTCAGGATCACCAAGTCTGAGCAATAAACCTACTCTACAAGGTGCACCCTAAACCATATCCCCAAGCACCACATCCAAAAGACTTTTAAGCACATCCAGGGTGGTGACTCAACCACCCCCCTGGGCAGCTCATTCCAATGCCTGAACACTCTTTCCATGATTTTTTTTCTCTGATGTCCAGTCTAAACCTACCCAGTCACAGCTTGAGGCCATCCCCTCTTGTTCCAGCACTAATTACCTGTGACAAGAGACCAGCACCAACCTCTCCACAAGGTCCTTTCAGGTAGCTGTAAACTGCAATGAGATCTCCCCTCAGACTTTTTCACAATAAAGAGCCTCAGCTCCCTCAGTCATTGTCCTGCTGTTCCACTCTAGTGTCTAAGCAGGTTACTTAGGAGGAGTACTGGAGTTGGGTGTTGGAAGTGCAAGCAGCTAGCATAGAAATTGATTGAATCTCATGCAAGGGTAAACGTCCATTTGTGATTTTCCTTCAAGGACCTTTGCCATTGCAGAGCACAGTGCCATAAATGCTAGGTGCAT
Source organism: Pogoniulus pusillus (assembly GCF_015220805.1). Classification (NCBI taxonomy): domain Eukaryota; kingdom Metazoa; phylum Chordata; class Aves; order Piciformes; family Lybiidae; genus Pogoniulus; species Pogoniulus pusillus. The sequence goes on from NC_087267.1 coordinate 20,977,587, forward strand.
CTTCTGTACAGAAGTGTGGGTGAAGTGGTTACGCTGCCATATCTTTGCAGAAACATTACTCCTAGAAATATTATCCATACCTAACAGCAATAAAAGGAGAAAATAATTCTTACTGCTCCCTCAGGACTCAAGATCAGAGAAGACCTAAGTAGGAATGTGGCAGCAGAGTTTTTAAGGCCAGCTGCTCAGCTCCTCCCTGCCTTTATTAATCCTTTTTTTTTTGTTGTTTTGTTAAAAAATCTCATTGTTTGATAGCAAAGGGACAGCTAGCAGGAGAAAGACTTCAGCTTCCTGTTTGCTGCCCCCTTTCTATTTAAGGGAAGTCCTTGAAATGAGTTGCAATCAATGTTTCCTTCATTAAAAACCAAGTTTTCTTTAACCCACATGCTTTCACGACACTTGCTAGAACCCACATTCTTTCTCCCTTCTTTCTGTCTTCTTTCTGTTCTTTCTTCTTTCTCTTTGTTTTTACTGTCTCTTTCTTTCTTTCTTTCTTTCTTTCTTTCTTTCTTTCTTTCTTTCTTTCTTTCTTTCTTTCTTTCTTTCTTTCTTTCTTTCTTTCTTTCTGTCTCTCTCTCTCTCTTCCTCTCTTCCTATCTTCCTCTATTTTTCTCTTCCTCTCTCTATTTTTCTCTTTCTTTCTTTCTTTCTTTCTTTCTTTCTTTCTTTCTTTCTTTCTTTCTTTCTTTCTTTCTTTCTTTCTTTCTTTCTTTCTTTCTTTCTTTCTTTCTTTCTTTCTTTCTTTCTTTCTTTCTTTCTTTCTTTCTCTTTTTCTTTTTCTTTCTTTCTCTCTTCCTATCTTTCTCTATTTTTCTCTTCCTCTCTCTATTTTCCTCTTCCTCTCTTTCTCTATTTTTCTTTCTTTCTTTCTTTCTTTCTTTCTTTCTTTCTTTCTTTCTTTCTTTCTTTCTTTCTTTCTTTCTTTCTTTCTTTCTTTCTTTCTTTCTTTCTTTCTTTCTTTCTTTCTTATTTTTTCTCTCTCTCCCTTTCTCTCTTTCCCTTTCCTTCTTTTTCTCTCTCTCCCTTTCTCTCTTTCTCTTTCTCTCTCCCTTTCTTTCTTTCTTTCTTTCTTTCTTTCTTTCTTTCTTTCTTTCTTTCTTTCTTTCTTTCTTTCTTTCTTTCTTTCTTTCTTTCTCTCTTTCTTTCTCTCTTTCTTTCTCTCTTTCTTTCTCTCTTTCTTTCTCTCTTTCTCTCTTTCTTTCTCTCTTTCTCTCTTTCTCTCTTTCTCTCTCTTTCTCTCTCTTTCTCTCTCTCTCTCTCTTTCTCTCTCTTTTCTCTCTCTTTTCTCTCTCTTTTCTCTCTCTTTTCTCTCTCTCACTTTTTTCCTCTCTCTCTCCTATTCTCTCTCTCTCTCCCCCTTTCTCTCTTTCTCTCTCTCACTTTCTTCCTCTCTTTCTCTCTTTCACTCTTTCTCTCTCTATCTCTCTTTCTTTCTCTCTCCCTTTCTCTTTCTCTCTTTCTCTCTTTCATAGGTCAGCAATGGGGCCGTACTCATCATTAGTGTGATGAGGAGGATCTCCCTCTGCTCTCACTAGAGAGGTGTGCTCACTTCCGCCAGAGTGGGATTTTGCTAGGTCATAGATGCTTTATATTAAGGATTGTCACTGGTCCTGATAAGAGCAGCTTATAAACTTCCTCAGATTTGTGAGTCTTGATTTAGCTCCGTGCAGCTTGGCTGCAAAAGAAAGAAGTCAAAGAAGAAGGCAGTGAGCACAGGACTTTCACCTAAAAGCTGGCTTTATTTCCCTCCACCCAGGTCTGTTGCTTCTCTGCCTGCTGCAGCTGGCTGGCACCTCTGTGGAAGCTGCCACGTCACAGCTTGCTGGAGTCGGGGAGAACGTGGTGGGTTTGCTCTGGAGGGTGGAGGGTGCATGAAAATATTTTCTGTGGTTTCAGTTTGCATGTCTGTATGGAAAAGTCTTGTGAAATGCAGTAGGTATGAATCCAGGAGGGTCTACAGAAATGCAAAGGCAGATTTCAAGGAAGCCAGTGCAAAAACCCCAAAAACCTTTTCAGGGGAAGGAATATTCCCAGCAAGCTTTCAAAATCTGGGATATTTTTTTCTTCTTAAATTCCACAGGAGTTTTCCATGGGGCTAGTTCCAACCTCCCCTCTTCCAGGCTCTAAATCCTTACATTTTAATGAACTGAAAGAGCTTTCTTCTGTGCTCTCTTATATTGCATGTCATCAGTGGCATTTCACTGACACCCTTCTATGCTTGCACTGCTCTTCTGGGACAACGTGAAGGCCTCAGTCTTGGGAGGGTATCTGAGTGCAACAGCTGCCTTTCACCTAATTTAGGCTTTAAACCTTCAAGTAATATGACAAATGTATCCTTCATGATGGTGTCCTTCCAGCTGAGTTTGCTTCCAGATGCGCGGTGCCCTGGTGCAACTGTTCTGCAGCTCCACCATCCCTCTCACTCACAGCCAGCTCATCCTGGAGACCATCAAGCAAATGATGCTGGTGCAATGGATGCAGAAGAAGTCTTGTCCTGACCAATAGCCTGCCTGAGCTCCTTTGTCTTGAGGAGGCTGTTGCAGAGGGGAAATTAATTAATGCAAGATTATCTTTTTTCAAAACTACTATTGTTTATTACTGTTGCTATTCATAACTCTCACCACCCCCAACCACTTATATTAATAATATTTTGTTTTTTACACAGTTATGGAAACTTTCTGTGGATAGAATCTACATCTAATATAACCAGCAAAATACATAAACAAGAATTGAAGTGGAAGAGACTATTCCCACGGCCAAATGCTGCTTGTGGCCAGTATGCCGCTTGCCCAGTAGCTGGGCTCAAGCTCTTTCTGCTCTATGGCAGAAGGCAGTAGAGAGTTACCAAGAGGCATTTAAGCATTTACTCACAGATTATTGTCATTACCCACTCGCAGGGGCTAGCCACAGTCCAGACAGTGCCCAAATGCTTTCAGGGGACTCTGTCTTGTTGGACATTGAGGCTTGAATCTTCCCAGCTTCTGGGGAAAGGACGCAGACAATCTCTGACCTTGTCTCCTGGCTTCTCCTGGACAATCTGTGTATATGTCCAGGGATTCTAGACAGGACCTTCAGGTGCAGCAGGCAGGATCTTGTGCAGTCTCAGCACGATGTCACGCTGGCCACACATGCAGACATCCAGGGTCTGCTCCTGGTAACTGGCGGCAGTGGAGTTTAGCAGGCAAGCACTAAGGCAGTGTGCAGTAGCAGCAGGGCTGGACACAGCAGAGAGAGCACAGCAAAGAGCAGGGAAGCAAAGCAGGGAAGCAAAAGCAGGCTGTGCACCTGCATATCTCCTTTTATCAATGTGGGCCGAGATTAACTGCCCTTTGGACACAAGAACAGCCAATCAGGATGGGAGTTAGCCAAACCATGCCATATTAGGCAAAGCCACAGGCTCACTTTTCCCTAATTTGGGAAAAGCACGGGCCTTGCACTAGGCAGGCACAAGCTAAGCGTGTGTACCTTACACCACAGGACCCTGGGCTGGCCAGATTCAGTGGCTCCAGGTTCTTTTGTGTCCCTTTCTGTGCTTGCCAGGCAAGGCAGGACATGCACAAGCCTATTTTGGGCCTATGAGGCCTACAACAACAGAGGCTAGTAAAGCTGTTCTGTCCAACTAGATTGTGATGGTGTCCCTGGAATCAAAGCAATAGCCCTGCCTGAGAGGCTTAAGGAATGTGACACCCTTCTCTGAATGCCCTGCATTAGCTCAGTAGTGTGGCACTTCTATTACTCACTGATGGAGAAAGATTGCAGTGGCAAGTGGTGTCCCTTAGGGGTCTGTACTGGAACCTGTGCTGGTTTATATTTTTATCACTGATATAGACAGTGGGATCAAGGCACCATCAGCAAGTGTGCAGATGACACCAAGCTGAGTGGTGCTGTCAATATGCCAGAGAGGTGGAATGGCATCCAGAAGGACCTGGAGAGGTGGGTACAGGTGAACCTCATGAGGTTCAACAATAGCAAGGGCAGGGCTCTGCACCAAGGCTGGAACAATCCTCACTATTAATACAGACTGGAAGAAGCTAGATATGAGCAGATAGTATCTTGGATACCAAGTTAACCATGGCACAGCAATGTGCCCTTGTGGCCAGAAAGGCCAATGGGATCCTCAGGTGTATTAAGAAGAGTGTGTCCAGCAGATCAAGGGAGGTTCTCCTCTCCCTCTACTCTGTGCTGCTGAGACCTCATCTTGAATACTGTGTTCAGTTTTGGGCTCCCCAGTTGAAGAGGGACAGGGATCTGCTGGAGAGGGTCCAGCAGAGGGCTGCGAGGATGATTAGGGGACTGGAGGATATGGCTTATGAGGAGAGGCTGAGGGACCTGGGGCTGTTTAGTCTGGAGAAAAGAAGACTGAGAGGGGATTTGATAAATAAGTATCTGCAGGGTGGCCAGGAGAGGGGGACAGGCTCTGCTCACTTGCTCCCTGGGATAGGACAAGGAGCAATGGGTGTAAATTGCAGACAAAGAGGTTCTACCTCAACAGAACGGGGAACTTCTTTACTGTAAGGGTCACAGAGCATTGCAACAGGGTCCCCAGAGAGGTTGTGGGGTCTCCTTCTCTGGAGCCTTTCAAGGCCTGTCTGGATGTGTTCTTCTGTGATCTGTGTTAGATAGTATTGTCCTGCTGTGGCAGGGGGGTTGGACTCGATGATCTCCTTGGGTCCCTTCCAACCTGTAATTGTGTGAGCTTGCAGCTCAAAAGGCCAATGGTAGCCTGGGCTGTATCAAAAGCAGCATGGACAGAGACAGAGAGAGGCTATTCTGCCACTTTGCTCTGCTCTGTGAGACCTCATTTCAGCACCTCCAGCTCTGGAGCTCAATCCATCAGGTCCATGCCATTCCTGTGGTGAAGGCTCCAAAGCTAGATATGGTACTGCAGGTGAGGTCTCATTAGACCAGAGCAGATCTCTCAGTCTGCTGGCCGTGCTTCTTTAAATGTTAGGAGGAAGTTCTTCAAAGAGGGAGGGATTGGCATTGGAATGGGCTGCCCAGGGAGGTGGTGGAGTCACCATCCCTGGAGGTATTCAAGCAAAGCCTGGATGAGGCACTTAGTGCCATGGTCTACTTGACTGGCTAGGGCTTGGTGCTAGGTTGGCCTGGCTGATCTTGGAGGTCTCTTCCAACCTGGTTGGTTCTATGATTCTCTATGATTTGTCAGCAGAGGAGCCAGCCCTGCATGTGTAGGCAAAGGGAAGAAATGAGAATGTTTAACCAGAGGATCAGCAGAACAGGTCTTTCATCTGCTGCGCTTTCAGTTTTGTTTGGTAATACTGACTCCCCATTGGTGTGCACCTCGATTTGCAAACAGTTGTACAGGGTTAACACTCCAGGGGGAGTAACCTTCAACTGACCCTAGGTGGTCTTGACCCCTCCCCAGCGGTGGGTCTGAACACTACCAGGTGATGCATAGCCCACTCCCCCTTCAAGTCTAAACATCCATAAAAGCAGGGGGACTTCCTAAATAAATTGTCTCAGTTCTAATTTAAATTTCCAGAGACTCAAATAAATTTGATAGAACCAAATAACAATGTTATAGATTGCCCTTCCCTCTTCCCCCCTCTTCCTCAAAGGAAAGGGTTTAGATGTAGAGAGAGGAAAAGGTAAGCACACCCAAATAAATGAATCTCACTCCATTTGGAAGTTAAAAAGAAGAAAAGTTTAACAATAAATTAAAAAGATATCTGAGATGGGGAAGTTACAAAGGTACAGGGAAGGGAAAGCAAATACACAACCCAGTTGTGGTGGTGATGGCTTTGTCTGCCTCGTGGGTGATGGCCACGTGGTAAAACAAAGAGAAACAGGAACAGGGTGGTGATGGTAGTAAGCAGGGAGCTCAGAGAGAGAACAGGAAGTCCCCCTGCTTTTATGGATCTTTAGATAGGAAGGGGGAGTGGGCTAACCATCACCTGCTGGTGTTCAGACCCACCCCTGGGGAAGCGTCAAGACCACCTAGGGTCAGGTTCAAGGTTACTCCCCCTAGAGAGTTAACCCTGTAAAACAGTGAGTGCAGCAGGGCCTTTTGCTTTCACTTTGAATCACAAGTGATTTTAACCTGATGGCAGTCTCACAAGACACCTATCCACTTTATTCCATACCTTTGACAGCAGATTCCTAGGATCTAATAACACTTGTTGCCATCCAAGAACATCTGGGCAGATTGGAGAGCGAGGTGAAGGGAAACCTTGTGAAATTCAGAGAGGACAAGTGCAGGGTCCTGCAGCTGGGGAGGAACAACACCAGACACTAGTATAAGTTGGGGGTTGCCCTGCTGGAAAGCAGCTCCATGGAGAAAGATCTTGGAGTGCTGGCGACAGCAAGTTCTGCATGGGACAGCAATGTGCCCTTGTGGCCGCGAGAGCCAATGGCATCCTGGGGTACACCAGGAAAAGTGTGGCCAGCAGGGCTAGGGAGGTTCTTCTTCCCTTCTACTCTGCCCTAGTGAGACTGCACCTGGAATACCACATCCAGTTTTGGGCTCCCCAGTTCAAGACAGACAGGGACCTGCCAGAGAGAGTCCAGTGGAGAGCCGTAAGGATGTCTGGGGCACTTGGGCATCTCCTCTATGGAATGAGACTGAGAGCCATGGGGCTGTTTAGTCTGGAGAAGAGAAGGCTGAAAGGGATCTGATCAATGTGTATAAGCACCTGAGGAGTAAGTGTCAAGTGGATGAGGCCAATCTCCTTTTGGTAGTTGCAGTAATAAGACAAGGAGCAATGGATACAAACTGGGACATAGAAGGTTTCACCTCAGCTTCTTTACAGTGAGGGTGACAGAGCCCTGGAACGGGCTGCCCAGAGAGGTTGTGGAGTCTCCTTCTCTGGAGCATTTAAAATCCTGCCTGGATGCTTTCCTGTGGACATTAGCCTGGGTAACCCTGCTTTTGGCAAGGAGTTGGACTGGATGATCTCTGGAGGTCCCTTCCAAGCTCTAACATTCTGTGCTTCTGTAATGTAATGATGCCTCCATATTCTCCTCCTTAAATGGAGGCATGCAGTATTACAGTCAAAATGCACAGAATCATAGAATCAGGGTTGGAAGGGACCTCTAAAGGTCACCTAGTCCAAGCCCTCTGCAGTGAGCAGGGGCATCTCCAATCAGATCAGGTCTCCTAGAGCCCTGTTGGGCCTCACCTTGAATATCTCCAGGGATGGAGCATCCACCGTATCTCTGGACAACCTGTTTCAGTGCCCAGACACTCTCATGCTAAAGAATGTGTTCCTAACATCCAATCTAAACCTGCTCTTTTCTCATTTCAAACCATTGTCCCTCATCCTATCATTACAAACCTTTGGAAACAGTCCCTATGCAGCCTTCTTGCAGGCTCCCTTCACGTACTGGAAGGCTGCTTTTAGATTCCACCAGAGCCTGCTCTTCAGCAGGCTGAACAGCCCCAGCTCCATCAGCCTGTCCTCAGAGCAGAGCTGCTCCAGACCCCTGATCATTTTCATGAGGTCCTCTGGACCCACTCCATCTGGTCCATGTCCTTCCTGTGTTGAGGGCTCCAGAGTTGGACACAGCACTGCAGTTGCTCACTGTTTAGGTGCGGGGTGAACCAGCCCAGTCTCAGAGAGAAGGATGGTCACATGGCAAAGACCCACTCCTCCTCTCTGAGTAGAAAAGCAAAGGATTGCTGTTTAACTTCACAGCTACTTGCACATCGTTGTAGAACTCAGAGTCCCTCCGATCTAGTTTCCTCATGTGTACAATGGGACAAGAATAAATCATTTGAGGGACACACTCTTGGTGAGTCACAGTTCCAGTTTCTCCTCTCATACCTCTCTTCTTGCCCATCTACTCCTAGAGTCTCTCTCAAGACCTGGTATCTCAAATCAACACTGAGTGACAAGTGTCCTTTTCCTAAGACAAACCCCAGCTGCTTGTCCCAGTCCAGTTACTCCTCGATGGTGAGCTCCTATCTCCTTTCTTTGTTCCTCGCTCTGGTCCTATATTCATAGAAACATAGAATGGTTTAGGTTGGAAGGGACCTCAAAGATCATCCAGTTCCAATCCTCCACCATAGGCAGGGACACATGCTACTAGAACAGGTCATTCAAGGCCTCATCCAACCTGGCCTTGAACACCTCCAGGGAGGTTGTGGAGCACAGAAGCACAGAATGTGATCGATCACCTTCTGTGCTTCTGTGCTCCACAGCCTCCCTGGGAAACCTGTGCCAGTGTTTCACTCCCCTCACTGTAAAGAACTTCCTCCTAACATCTAGTTTAAATCTCCCCTCGTCCTGTCATTACAACTCTATCTTGTCCCAGTCTTTTTCTTGTCTTGTTCAGTCATGCCGCTTCTTTCTTGGTCTCCTGATCACTAGTTGCTTTCCCTCCCTCTGCTGGAGTGGCAGCCAGTCCACCCCACCTGTCCCCAAGAAACAGCCTTTGGTTCTTCTTCATGTGGCTCAGGTTGGTCAGCAGAAGCAACCTCAGGGGAAACTGAGTTTCATTTTTGTTTTACTAGTGAGACCTGAGGGGAATCTTCTGCTCCCTGGGGTCTGACTATGCACACACAGGTCCCAGGTAAGGGCTGTGAGGAGTTGGAACTTAGTAAGTATGGACCTTTGGTAGATGCCAGCTCAAAAATCACCACATGGATACTTTTATCAAGCATAGATTCAGTCAGGGTTGGAAGGGACCACAAGGATCATCTATTTCCAATATCCCTGCCATGCCCAGGGACACCCTACACTAGAGCAGGCTGCCCACAGCCTCATCCAGCCTGGCCTTAAACACCTCCAGCCATGGGGCCTCAACCACCTCCCTGGGCAACCCATGCCAGCCTCTCACCACTCTCATGCTCAACAACTTCCTCCTCACATCCAGCCCGAATCTCCCCACCTCCAGCTTTGCTCCATTCCCCCCAGTCCTGTCACTCCCTGACAGCCTAAAAAGTCCATCCCCAGCTCTTTTGTAGGACCCCTTCAGATCCTGGAAGGCCACAGTAAGGTCACCTGGGAGTCTCCTCTTTTCCAGACTGAGAACTCTAGCCCCAACTCTTTCAGTCTGTCCTCATAGCAGAGCTACTCCAGCCCTCTGAGCATCCTCGTGGCCCTTCTCTGGCCACACTCCAGCATCTCCACATCTCTCTTGTAATAGTGACTCCAGAACTGGATGCAGTACTCCAGGTGGGGCCTCACCAGAACAGAGTAGAGGAGGAGAATCACCTCCATCACCCTGCTGACCACACTTCTCCTGAGGCAGCCCACGCTCTGGTTGGCTTTCTGGGCTGCAAGTGCACACTGCTGGCTCCTGTTGAGCTTCTCATCCACCAACACCACCAAGTCCCTCTTCTCTCCAAGAATCCTTGGTGAAGCCATGCTGACTGTCTCATATCACCTTCCTGTCCTCCATGTGCTCCAGTGTAGCTTCCAGGAGGAACTTCTTGGTGTATTGACTTTGTTGCTAAGACATTGACTGGGGTGTGACACTGTCTCTCCCCTATCCTCCAAAAAATTCAAAGTTGGCTTTTAATTAGTTGTTGAGGCAAGCTCATAGGCCAGTGTGAGAGGTGGATGGTTCACCACCCTCAAGGAGTCATTTGAAGTAGGTAGTAAGAATTCACCTCTGGGGGAAAACTGCCTTTGCAGTGGCTGTACAAGATGGTGGCTAAACTCCCAGTTCAGATGAGTTGTTTAGCTTTTAAATAGCTAAAGACAGGAGAGAGAAAAAATCTTGTCATCTTTGAGTTGGAAGCTGGCAGACCTTGCCAGTGGTAAGGTGCCGCTTTGTAACACAAGGATGGCAGATTCTGGAGCGGGAGGAGGGGTGAGGGTGAGCTGGGTTGAAAAAGCTTCAACCAACTAGAAGAGCATTTTCCATATGTCAGAGCAGAGGCTGCCAGCTTTGGTCATGCTGAATGATACCTTTCCCCATGACTAGTCCCATTATTTGATCAGCTCTGCTCACAGAAAGCTAGACCAGAGCATGGTGCTTCAGCCCCAGGACAGGAGCCACCCACTGCTGAGCTACTGCTGGGACAGACCTGTCTCCTTGCTGCTCTGGGAAGGGAGCAAACCGTGACGGGTCTGTAGCTGGCACAGCACATGCTTCCTTCTGCCAGATGCCTTGGGAAAGGAAATGAAGGATCCATCAAGTCCTGCCTTCTTCCCGCTCGTGCTAGGGAAAGGGCATAGTCTTCAGAGGCTATTATTGTTCCTCTGTGTGTGAGAAGCAAGACACAGGACACGCTATGCCCCCTTACTTCTTGCATTGGCATGCTGGCCATGATCTGGCCCGAAGTGAGGTGCTACTCTGCATGAAAAAGGGGCAGAGCCTGGCTCTCAGTGGCCAGAAGGCTTTAACATGGCCCAGAGCATGAGGTCAGTACAAGCCTCTTGAAGAAAGGTGTAGCAACAATGCATCCAGTACATTTACTGGTGAACACAAAAGCCATTTACAAGAAGGGGGGTGGGGAGGGGGGGGAGGAGAAAGAAGGGAAAGAAAAAAGCATGGGCTTATTCTCAGGGCGGCAAGGATGTATGTGCCATCGAGCACCCACTGAAAGGGTGTATGTTCCATCGAGCACCCACTGAAAGGGTGTATGTGCCATCGAGCGCCCACTGAAAGGGTGTATGTGCCATCGAGCGCCCACTGAAAGGCCAAGAACTGGCTTGTCACAACGCACCAGTCGCTGGAGGTTTCGGATCCACTGTGGCTGAAGGCTCACAACCTTGGCCTTGCCTATCAGTGTAATTGGTGTGGCTGGGGTGCTTTGGGCTGAATTTTAGCTGCTCCCCAGCCAGCCTGCTGGATCAGTGGGTGAGCAAAGCCCCCATATTCCTCACTGACCTGCCCCTCTGGCTTGCTTGTCATGGGATTTACAATCACTAGCACTGTCCTTGTAACTCTAAGGTAAGAAGTGAAAATCCTTTCTTTCCCCCCTAATTGTTCTACTGGTTTTACAGTTACCAAGCTGTAAAGCACCTCATCGCTCTTGTTAATTCTTTCTTCCTTTTGAGCTGCCAGTTAGTAATCAATTATTACCCTTGTCATTCATGGTGCAGCACAGCAGCTGGTCACAAGAAGCCTCTGTTTCATTGGTCTGGAGCCAATCAAGTCTCTCCAGCTGTCCCTTGCTGCTCTGAATCATAATGTACAGTACTTGTTGCTTTACAAGTTCCTTTACCAGACTGCTTTAAAAATAAAAACCAGGGGGAAAAAAGAAAGAAAGAAAGAAAGAAAGAAAAGAAAGAAAAAAAAAAAGGGGGTTGCTTCCAGTTCTACCCTTACAGCACATCTGGCTGATGGAGGTTAAAGTAAACTCCCTAATGCTGCATTTTTATGAGGGGTGGGGGGAAATGCTCTGTGTTTAGCATGACAGCTATTTTTGTCATATTCTGTGTTTTATGAGATGGCTGTGTTGATATAAAGGCTGCTGACAGATCAAAGATTTCGCTGGTAAAATGATACGAAAGGCAGAGACATTAACATCCATCAAGGTCCTGTTAGGATTTGCAGAACAGGGGTTCTGGGCCTCCCAAGTGAAACCTAGCAGGAAGGTCTGCGAGCCTGCATAGCAAATGAAAAGAAAACAAGAGAGGGCACACAGAATATTGGAGGAGGTAGTGACCCACAAAATGGTAGCAATTTGAGCTGCAAGGCACCCTGATTGAATTGCAGTGGAGGCAAATGCTGTTGGGCTTGCTGTTCTTGTTGCGGAGGGGTTTGTCCCTCAGCGTCGCGCTCTGCGCTATCATCTCGCCTTTCAGATGACTTTAATTCAGAGCTGGGAAACAACAGGACCAGCAGCTTTCCTGACTGTCTTTGTTCCCAGCTCCCACTGCTTGACTACAGGAGAAGAAATCATGAAAAAATACCCAGCCAAGATGCAAAGTATCAGGGGAAAGTGGCTGGCTCAGGGGAATAGATTTTATCACCCTGTAGCTGGGTATTTTTGTTGGCTTCGGTGGAGCAAGTCACAGGAATAAAAGTTTGGGAAGCTTCTTTTCCAGTTGCTTTGCCTTTCTGATATGCCCCAAGGAATTGATTCCATGGGAGCACTAAGCAACAAATTCAAACAAGGTCTAACCCCCCACTACTTGCATCCTGTTACAAGAATTTGTCCCCCTGGTATTTAGGAATTCAGTGTTAACTCTATGATGCCCACCAGTGACATTATCTAAGGGTCTGGGTTTTATTGCTGCTACAGCTGATGCCAATAAACTCACCTTTGACAAACTGAACACAATAAAACCCACCAGTTCTACAAGAGTCCTGCACACACCATGCAGTGCATGTTTGCTGTGGGGTTGATAATAACTTCCCCTCCCCCCACAAAGGGCATAATAGTTAGCTGTAGCTGCAGTGAAGGTAAAAGAAATGCAATGTGGTCATCTATATTCCATGTGAGAAGATCCACAGCTTTGATCTCCAGCAGAAGTAGGGAGGTGATTGTCCCCTTGGACTCAGCTCTGGTGAGGCCACACCTCCAGTGTTGTGTTCAGTTTGGAGCACTTCATTACAAGAGGTATGTGGAGATGTTGGAGTGAATGCAGAGGAGGGCAATGAAGCTGGGGAAGGACCTGGAGAATAAATCTGATGAGGAGCGACTGAAGGAGCTGGGGATGGTTAGTTTGAAAAAGAGGAGGCTGGGAGAGACCTCATTGCTTTCTACAGCTACCTGAAAGGACCTTGTGGAGAGGCTGCTGCTGTTCTCTTCTCCCGGGCAATTAGTGGTGGAACAAGAGGGAATGGCCTCAAGCTGTGACTGGGAAGGTTTAAACTGGACATCAGGGAAAAAAAAAACCATGGAAAGAGTGTTCAGGCATTGGAATGAGCTGCCCAGGGCGGGTAGTTGAGTCACCAACCCTGGATGTGCTTAAAAGTCCTTTGGATGTGGTGCTTGGGGATATGATTTAGGGTGCACCTTGTAGAGTAGGTTTATTGCTCAGACTTGGTGATCCTGAGGGTCTTTTCCAACTTCAATGTTTCTGTGTTTCTATGATTCTGTGACTTCTCAGCTATTTGTACCAAAGTGGGGCATTCAAGACTTGGAAATGCCAACATCATGGGATACAGTCCTGTGCAGATGTATCTCACTTCACTTAAACAAGTAGGCTTCTCTGTCTTACTATAGACCCTAAGGTTCCCTAAAATATAGATTTACCTCTTCAGTTTTGTGGCCATTTGAGCTGACTTTCTAGCTCAGACACAGGGGAGAGGTGAACATTCTAGGGACAGGCCCTAGAATGGCAACAATAGATAAGTTAATATCATGTCATTGGAGCATCAAGAGCTTTATGCCCAGAAGCACAGCTTGTTCTTTCCCCTTTCTGCCTTCTGCTGCTTGAGCTGCGCCTGCCTGCTATCTTCCCCCACTGCTGTGTTGGCTGCTGCTGCTTCTGCTGCTTCGCCGCCGCTTGACCCCATCCCCATCTTCATTAAGGTTGTTACATTTTTTTTCTTTAGTAGTTTATTTCTCTTTATACTGTGTGCTAGTTTGAAGCAAGCTAGAATGTTTTGGTCAGAAGAGCTAGATTATAGGCTGTGAAAGGAAAACAGTGGTGATATCTACTTCACTCATAGATATAAGAAGAAGAATCAAAACATAGATAAGGCACTTTTGCTGCTGGGAAGCTCTGACCTGCATCTCTCTCTAACCTCTCTGCCATTTCTGTGATTAATCCACTTTGCTTCCTAACCCCCCTGGCTGAACCTCCATTCTTCCTTGCGACTGGACTAAGGTTGAGAGGGGTAAGGGGAAGGTGAAGGGGTGGTTGGGAGCCCCTCCTGAGGACTCAGGTTTCTGGGAGGGCTGTTGTGTTTCTGTATTACCTTTTCCCTTGTCTATTTCTGTCTATAACTGTATATACTGTAAATATCTGCTTGTATATTGAGCTAAGCTGTAAATATAAGCTTCATTCAAATTCTAGATCTGGCTGAGTCTAGTCTTGGTGATTTCCAAAGTGGGGGGTGGGCGTGGGGTGGGGAACACCCAAACCATCACATACTGTTATAGTTACACTATAAGAAATACAATTTCATCTTTCCCTGACTTTCAACAAAAATCTGTGTTGTGGTGAGATTATTCTACCGGGGGAGGGATCCACACTAACCCGGGACAAGTTTTATCAACTCAGCTCAGGGGACTGAATGTGTTTGATATGAAGGTACCAGTACCTGAAGAGGTCCGACAAGAAGGTTGCAAAGGGACTGTATACAAAGCCCTGTAGAGATAGGATGAGGGGCAATGACTTGAAGCTAAAGAAGATTAGATTTAGATTGGATGCTAGAAATAAGTTTTTTAGCATGAGAACAAGTTGCCCAGGGAGGAGTTGAGGTGCCATCCCTACAGATATTCAAGGTGAGGCTGGCCAAGGCTCTGAGCAATCTGATGTGATGGAGGCTGTCCCTGCTGACTGCAGGTGGGTTGGGATAGATAACCTTTTGAGGTCACTTCCAACCCAAACCATTCTAAATTTGTGTTAGCCAAGGCTAAGCATTATGACAGGTAGAGTGGTCTGAATGCCTTAGCAGCCCTTCAGGCTTGTTTCATAGAATAATTGAATGATAGAATGGTCCAGGTTGGAGAGGACCTTCAAAGGTCATCCACTCCATCCCCCTCTGCAGTCAGCAGAGGCATCCTCAACTAGCTGAAGTTGCCCAGAACCCGGTCAAGCCTCATTTCAAATATCTCCAGGGATGGGGCTTCCACCATCTCTCTGGGCAACGTGTTCTGGTGTTCCACCATCCCCACGGTAAATAACTTGTTCCTAATATCCAATCTGAATCTACTTTACTCTATTTTGAAGCCATCACCCGTTGTCCTATCACTTGATTGTCTCCCTGTGGCCTGGCACAGTGCTATACAGACAGCCCCTTCTGAAGGTCAGCACATTTTGCCAGAGTACACTTAGGGGGTGGAATTAATTTCTGGTAAAGGCCCAGCACCCAGCTGTGCTCTATTGAGGTCTTCCTCATTTGTGATCAGTGCCCTGCTTGAGCACAGAGGTCTGCTGATGAGTCTTGCTGTTTATCTGACTCGCAGAAGTGAAGACTCCTGACTCTCCAGGATGAGAGGTACTAAGGACAAGTAAGTCCCCTTCAAACTGCAAGGATTTTCAAAGACAGGATTGTTTCTGAAGTACGAGGCGACTTTACAAAGTTCCAAAAGGCCTTGTAGAAGAGACATTGGCACATCTGCCATGTGGGCTCCTTGCAAAGAAGATCAAGCAGATCAAGGGAGATTCTCCTGCCCCCTCTACTCTGCCCTGGTGAGACCCTGTCTTGAGTACTGCATTCGGTTTTGGGCTCCTCAGTCTTAGATGGGCAGGGATCTGCTGCAGCAGAGAGCAACGAGGATGATTAGGGGTCTGGAGCACTCCCTATTGAGCAGAGGCTGAGGCACCTGAGACTTTTTATTCTGAAGAAGAGAAGACCGAGAGGGGATTTAATAGATGCCTATAAATATCTGAGGGCTGGGGGTCAGGGTGGGGGGAAGGGGACAGGACACACAGGCTCTTCTCAGTTGCTCTCTGTGACAGGACAAGGAGCAATGGGTGTAAGCTGCAGCGCAGGAGGTTCCACCTCAACACAAGGGGGAACTTCTTTACTGTAAGGGTTGCAGGGCACTGGATCAGGTTGCCCAGAAAGGTTGTGGATACTCCTTCTCTGGAGACTTTCAAGACCCATCTGGATGAGATCTTGTGCGACCTGAGATAGATTGCATGGTCCTGCTCTAGCAGGGGGGTTGGACTCTTTGGGTCCCTTCCAATCCCTGACATTCTGTGATCCTGTGAACTCAGTTCTATGCCACATAGTGATCTCTTCAACAAGAATGTTTGGAAGTCTGCTGCTATGAAATTGGCACAGAGAACCAGAGAATCACAGAACATTAGGACATCAAAGGGACATCGTGAAATCATCCAGTCCAAATCCCCTGCTAAAGCAAGATCACCTAGGGGAGGCCACAGAGGAACACACCTAGGTAGGTTTTGAAAGTCTCCAGAAAAAGAGACTCCACCTCAGGATAGCCTCTTCCAGTGCTCCATCACCCTCACTCTAAAGAAGTTTCTCCTGAACTGACACAGATTTGAACTGTGGACTCAAAGGATTTTCCAAGTTTCCTGGCTTCCCAATATCTCCTCTGAGCATCTTCTAAGATAATTATTCTTCAAAATCTCTTAGGATCAGCACATGATGAGAAAAGAGGGAGACCTGTGTGGTTCTGGCTTTCCATATTGCCTTAAAAGAACTGCTTGTTAGACTTCATAACCTCCATCTTTGAGGACATGCCAAGTTTGCACTGATTGTTGTCCCTTTCAGCTTTCTGTCTATGAAAGAAGATAAAAATATCATTACAGGAGGATCATCATTGATTTGCCATTGGAATGGGCTGCCCAGGGAGGTGGTGAAGTCACCATCCCTGGAGGTGTTCAAGAAAAGCTTGGATGAGGCACTCAGTGCCATGGTCTAGTTGACTGGCGGCTAGGGCTGGGTGTTAGGTTGGACTGGATGATCTTGGAGATCTCTTCCAACCTGTTTGATTCTATGATTCTATGATTTTATGATCACTTAGCAATCCTACATTGCTGTGTGCTTGCACATTCGTTTAATGGCCATACTAACCAAGCAGTCAGAGTGAGCTTCACCTTCCCACACAGCATAATCTCTCCTAGTGAACTGTGAAAACTCTTTTGTAAAAGTGATAGAATATGGATCTAAATATATTTACTGTTCCTTTGGGATTATATGAGTGAACACTAGTATGTCAACTGGGCTGAGAGCATTGGGTAGTTGTTAGGCTGCAAAGATGAGAGGACAGCTGTGAGGCACCCTTTACAGATAACCTCCTGCACAGAGCTAGTGAAGTAGACTAAAAAAATTCATTGTCTTCTCTGTCCTGTAAGATGGAAAAAAAAAAAAAAAGTAATACAGAAGCACAACAGCCCTCCCAGAAACCTGAGTCCCCAGGAGGGGCTCTCAACTGCCCCTTCACCTTCTCCCACCCCTCTATCTCACCCCAGTCCCAAGGAAGAATGGAGGTTCAACCAAGGGGTTCGGAAGGAAAGTGGACTAATCAGAGAGATGACAGAGAGGATATAGAGAAAAATCAGCTCAGGCAATTCCCCAAGAAGAAGTGAGTTATCTATGTTTGGATTCTTCTTCTTGCATCTCTCTGCAAGCCTATGAGTGAGGTAGACATCATTCTATTTTCCTTTTCACAGCCTGTAACCTAGTTCTTCTTACCAAAACATTCTAGCTTGCTTCAAACTAGCACAATCCACCCCTGTGTACTTCACTCAGAGTATTGCTGAGAACTATCTGATCTAATCTAAACTGAACCAATATTTACACTAATAAATATCACAAGTTCAGTTCACACTTCATCCCGGCTATCTCTAATGTAGGTGATTCAAAATCTCAGAACAGTTTGTCTCCTCACAGATGAGATGAGAACAGGGACTCCCAGGCGATGTTGGGTTTGTGCTCACATACTGTAGATTCTATTGTAGATTCTTTCGTTCTTGGACACCAATGGTACCTAGAACAGAAAACTCCTACCAGCCTGTATTGTACACTCAGAATTTAGACTCTCTTGGCTAAGGTTAGATTTCTCTGTGGAATATACTGGATTTCACCATTCTCCTGCATTGCCCAGTAGGTATGACCAGAACCTTCAGCAACCAGCAGTAGAACAAGGGGACACAGTCTCAAGTTGTTCCAGGGGAAGTATAGGCTGGAGGTTAGGAGGAAGTTCTTCACAGAGAGAGTGATTGGCATTGGAATGGGCTGCCCAGGGAGGTGGTGGAGTCACCATCCCTGGAGGTGTTGAAACAAAGCCTGGATGAGGCACTTAGTGCCATGGTCTAGTTGACTGAATAAGGCTGGGTGCTAGGTTGGCCTGGATGATCTTGGGGGTCTCTTCCAACCTGGTTGATTCTATGATTCTATGAGCTCAGATCCAGTTCACACTCTGGTGATATTCTGGGAAACTTCCCAGGAGGCAGGGACAGAGAGTTTATATGATTTGCAGAGTCAGTCTTATGCAATTCCAAATTTCTCTAACTCATACCATTCCACAATTCTCAGGAAACCAAAGTCAGGATTCATTTCACCTACCACCAGGTGCCTGAGTGTGATTCATCTGAAGTTATGCATTTCTGGATGTCATTTGATGCTACAATGCACATAGCCTTAACACTTGCAATATTAAGTCACGAGCACTGCCTCCATGGGATGCAAAGGTAAGAGTTGTGTCATCTCACCTTGTTGGTGAGATGCTGTTGAGAGGTTAATTCTGTACCTAGAGGGTTTATGCCCCATCAACTCAATGAGGTCTAGGCTGGATGTTAGGAGGAAGTTGTTGGCAGAGAGAGTGGTTGGCATTGAAATGGATTGCCCAGGGAAGTGGTGGAGTCATCGTCCCTGGAGGTGTTGAAGAAAAGCCTGGATTAAGTGCTTAGTGCCATGGTCTAGTTGATTGGCCAGGGATGGGTGCTAGGTTGGCCTGGCTGATCTTGGATGTCTCTTCCAACCTGCTTGATTCTATGATTGTATTATGTGAGAGACTCCTGAAAATGAGTTTCCACACCCAGAGTTTTATTCCCTTCAGTGTGGTTCATACAGAAATCTTTTCTGCTTTCTTCAACAAATATCCACACCAATGTTTTTCCCCCCACATCACAATTTCCAACCATGTTGCCATCTCCTCTCTGCCCCTGTAATCAGATGGTTGTGGTTAGCAGCTTCCTGAATGCACAAGCTGCCTCAAACACTCTGCAAATTAAAGAGAACATCCCTCCCAAATCAAACTGAAGTCTAATAAAAGCAGAAGGCAAACTGCAGACCAGTGTAATATCCAGATGTGGGAGAGTGGAGTGAATTTTCATCTTGGTTGGACTCTGTACAGCGAAAATCAGAATGCTGGTGATCATGGGAACAGTGCTGCTGGCTTTTCTTGTCATAATAAGCTGGGCTTTTCAATATAGTCTGGTCACTCATTCGCTTTATAGCTACAGTTTTCTATTCAGTGTGATCAGCCACTTGGAATTCCCAAGTGTCAGCTGCACTTTAAAACTGCTCTCCAAAGGATAATTATGCAGACCTATTTTTGTTTTCTTTTTAGGTTCTTAAGCACCTGCTTTTGGAAGAAGTGTGGATTTAGCCACCCATCTTAAAAAAAAAAGCAGCTCACAGGATGGCAGCACTATCCAGATACCAGCTCAGGGTGCTGAGCTAGAAGTATGACTCTAGTCATAGAATCATACAATCGCCCAGCTCAGAAGAGACCTCCAAGATCATTCAGCCCAACCTACCACGCAGCCGTGTCCAGTCAACTAGACCATGGCACTAAGTGCCTCAGCCAGGCTTTGCTTCAACACCTCCAGCGACAGTGACTCCACCACCTCCCTGGGCAGCCCATTCCAATGCCAATCACTCTCACTCACAACAACTTCCTCCTAACATCCAGCCTAGACCTCCCCCAGCACAACTTTAGACTGTGTCCCCTTGTTCTGTTGGTGGTTGCCTGGCAGAAGAGACCAACCCCCGCCTGGCTGCAGCCTCCCTTCAGGGAGTTGTATACAGCAATGAGGTCAGCCCTGAGCCTCCTCTTCTCCAGGATAAACACCCCCAGCTCCCTCAGCCTCTCCTCACAGGGCTGTGCTCCAGGCCCCTCACCAGCTTCGTTGCCCTTCTCTGGACATGTTCCAGCATCTCAACATCTCTCTTGAATTGAGAGGCCCGGAACAGGACACAGGACTCAAGGTGTGGCCTGACCAGTGTTGAGTGCAGGGGCAGAATAACCTCCGATGTCCTACTGGCCACATTGTTCCTGATACATCTGTCCACTTAAGACTGCTGTTCCCAACTTGTGTGGTCACTCAGCTCAAAAGCAAAATGCATCTTCCCTCTTTTCCCTTCATGGCCTTTTATCATCCATTGAATGCCTCTAGGGATTGAGCCTCATCATCTCTTCACGTCTATATTTCAGCTATGAACTCTCAGAGGCAGGGACTGGTTCATGCCACGAGTGGTATAAGAGTTCACAACCTGGCTTGTAAAGTATTTTTCTGTTGTTCTTTTCTGATACCCAACAGTGCAGACAAGTCAGTGAGTGTGTTCAGCCCAGCTGCTGCTGTAAGTAGTACACCACTACTCGGCTCTCATGAGACCCTACCTGGAGTTCTGAGTCCAGTTCTGATGTTCCCAACATAAGAGGGACATGGAACCACTGGAACAGGTCCAGTGAAGAACCATTAAGATGATCAGAGGGCTGGAGCATCTTCCCTATGGGGATGGGCTGAGAGAGTTGGGACTGTGCAACATGGAGAAAAGAAGACTCCAGGAAGACCTTAGAGCAGCCTTCCAGCACCTGAAGGGGGTCTACAAGAAAGCTGGGAAGGGACTTTTTACAAGGACTTGTAGTGATAGGATGAGAGGGAATAGATTGAAGCTTGAAGAGGGGTGATTTAGACTGGAGATTAGGAAGAAATTCTTTACAGTGATAGTGGTGAGATGTTGGAACAGGTTGCCCAGAAAGTTGTGGATGCCCTTCCTGGAGGTGTTCAAGTCCAGGTTGCATGAGGCCTGGAGTGAGCTGGTCTAGTGGGAGGCGTCTCTGTCCATGGCAGGGGACCTGCAAGTAGATGATCTTCAAAGTCCCTTCTAACCTAAACTCTTCTATGAATCTATCATCAATTTCTTTGTTTCTCCAGACCACAAGTCCTCTCCAGATATTTGTCCATGTTGACCACATTTGTCTTGGCTGCAAGACTTGAGGCTGTGCAGATTTACCCTGTGGATAAGAGAATTTTATTTTGTGCATGATGGTTTCTAGTGCAGGTTTGAGGTTTCACATAAGACTTTTTCATTGGGAGGTGGTGATGCCACCATCCCTTGAAGTGTTTATTTGAAGACTGGATGTGGCACTTGGTGCCATGGTTTAGTTGATTTGATGGTGTTGGGTGATAGGTTGGACTCGACCATAGAACCACAGAATCAGTCAGAGTTGGAGGGGACCACAAGGATCATTCAGTTTCAATATCCCTGCCATGGTCAGGGACACCCTACACTAGATCAGGCTGGACAGAGCCTCATCCAGCCTGGTCTTAAACACCTCCAGCCATGGGGCCTCAACCACCTCCCTGGGCAACCCATGCCAGCCGCTCACCACTCTCATGCTCAACAACTTCATCCTCACATCCACTCTGAATCTTCTCACCTCCAGTTTTGCTCCATTCCCCCTAGTCCCGTCACTCCCTGATAGCCTCAAAAGTCCCTCCCCAGCTTTTTTGCAGGCTCCCTTCAGATCCTGGAAGGCCACAAGAAGGTGACCTGGGAAGCCTCCTCTTCTCCAGACTGAACAGCCCCAACTCTTTTAGTCTGTGCTTACAGCAGAGCTGCTGCAGCCCTCTGAGCATCTTCGTGGCCCTTCTCTGGACACACTCCAGCATCTCCAAATCCCTCTTGTAATAGTGGCTCCAGAACTGGATGCAGTACTCCAGGTGGGGTCTCAGCAGAGCACAGTAGAGGGGGAGAATCACCTCCCTGTCTCTGCTGGACATACTTCTCTTGATGCAGCCCAGGCTCTGGTTGGCTTTCTGGGCTGCAAGTGAACACTGTCGGCTTCTGTTGAGCTTCTCATCTACCAGCACCCCCAAGTCCTCTCCTCGGGGCTGCTCTCCAGCCACTCACTGCCCAGCCTGGATTTGTGCTTGGAATTGCCTTGACCCAGATGCAGGACCTTGCACTTGGTCTTGTTGAACTTCATGAGGTTGGCTTGTGCCCACCTCTCCAGCCTGACCAGGTCCCTCTGGATGGATCCCTTCCCTCCAGCCTGTCTGCTGCACCACACAGCTTGATGTCATCAGCAAACTTGCTGAGGGTGCACTCAGTGCCTCTGTGCATGGCATCCACAAAGATGTTGAACAAGACTGGTCCCAGGACTGATCCCAGAGGGTGTCCCCTTGTCACTGGCCTCCACTTGGCCATGGAGCCATTGACAGCCACTCTGTTGGTGCAGCCATCAAGCCAGTTCTTCATCCACCTCGTAGTCCACCCATCAAACCCATGTGTCACCAGCTTGGAGACCAAGATGTGGTGCAGGACAGTGTCAAAGGCCTCAATGATCTCAAAAGTCTTTTCCAATCTGGTTAATTCTGTGATTCTGTGTAAATCAAGTAAGAACAAGCAAGATTTTCCTTTCCTTCCTTCTCTGTCCAAATGTATCTTGTATTAGCTCCCCTAATTTATGTAGACCAATCCGAGCTTTTACTCTAACCCTCAAGCATACATACTCATTAGGGCTCCATGGCATTGTTGTCTGGTAGAACCATTGCATCCCCTGGAGGACTTTTGCCTTGAACTCAGAGAAGATTTTCAAGCCTTATCCTCTAAACCACAGTTAACACTCGTGTGACAGCTGTGAACTGGATGATTTGTTAGTTTGCTCAGTTATTTTTACATCCTGTACTTGCTGGATATCATAATGGTTGTAGAGGGTGGTCAAAACATCAATGCTACACCAGTGTTCCACGTGGCCTGGCCTGGTGGAAGCCTGATGGAATTCTTACTTCAGTGGCAGATTTCTGGTTCCCAGGTAGAGTTTGCAAATGACAGGAATTCTCACGCTGTCTGCTTAGTTCAAACCCGAGGTAGTTCTGCTGTGTGTTTTTTTTCTTCTGGCATCCCTCTAATTCAGAGGCTGCAGAACCAGATGTTTCCTTTTGTGCTGCTACCAATCACAGGAAAGAAGAAGAAGAAGAAAAAAACCAACTAACCCAAGCCCAACAAAAATAATGTGCAAAAAATTTGGCAAGTGACAGCTTGACTGCAGAATTTTGTAATGCTGAGCCTGTCAACTTCATATTAAAGTAGTTCCAAAACAGGATGTTGCAGTGCATGCCTAATATCCCTTTTCTGCCGCACCCCAGAACAATTTCTGTTGCTATCCCAGCTACGAATTGCATTAAAAAGCAGCAATCAAGTGCCACGAAGAAAGATTGTACCTACATCAGCAACAATCAAGGCACAGGTTTCACCCCTTTGGCTGTAAGAGTTGGACACAGGATCACAGAATGGTAGGGGCTGGAAGGGAACTTGAAAGATTATCCAGTCCAACCCCTCTGCCAGAGGAGGATCACCTATACCAGATCACACAGGAACACACTCAGGCAGGTCTTGAATAACTCTGGAGAAGGAGACTCCAGAACACCCCTAGGCAGCCTCTTCCAGTGTTCTGTCACCCTCACAGGGAAAACCAGAAATTCATTGTATTTCCATGTAAATTCCTATGCCTCAGCTTCCAAACATTGCCCCTTGTCCTGTCAATGAGGGCATCACCCAGCAGAGCCTGACTCCATCCTCTTGGCACTCACCCTTTATGTATTTATCAATGTGAATGAGATCACCCCTCAGGCTCCTCTGCTCCAATCTAAAGACCCCCAGCTTCCTCAGTCTCACCTCATAAGGAAGATGTTCCACTCCCTTAATCATCCTTGTGGCTCTGAGCTGGACTCCCTCAAGCCCCTGAGGCCCTTCTTGAACTGAGTGGCCCAGAAATGGACACAATATTCCAGACACAGCCTCAGAAGGGCAGAGCAGAGGGGCAGGAGAGCCTCTCTCAACCCACTAACCACAGCCTTTTTAATCCACCCCAGAATGGCATTGGCCTTTTTGGCCAGAAGGACACATTGCTGGCTCATGGTCAGCCTCCTACCTACTAGAACTTCCAGATCCTTTTCCTCTTCAATGCTTTCCAACAGGTCAGTCCCCAACCTATGCCGATCCCTGGGGTTGTTCCTCTACGCTTGCCCTTGTTTCGTTAAACTTCTCTCTGCCCAGCTCTCAGTCTGCCTAAGCCTTGCTGAAACACAAAGGCGTTCCACTTTGTGATACTGTGCAGCGAGAGCTCTCCTCCCTCTGACAGTTGTGTCACTACAGTGGCAGAAGGAAAATCATTCTTTAATCAGACTCCAAGTGGGCAGACTTGCATAGTGGAGCTAGACCTTACTAATTGCTGGTCCTGTAGTCTAAATAGAGCCAGGAGAAAAATCAGCATCATCGTGCGCTCAATCCCATGGCAGTTCACGCTGCCCGCAGTTACAAACGTTTGCCTTAGTCTGTTCTGCCGCAGTCTCAGTCCCACTTTTGGGACAGAGCTATCAGCAAAGTTTGGAGGCATTTCTGGACCTTGTCTCCTCGTCTATGGGATGCTACAATTCGTGCAGCCTGGGGGGTGATGGTGAAGCGCCTGAAAAAAGCTCCACAGTTTGCACTTTTTCTAACAACAAGCTGCTATTTATTATTGGCAAGAACAGAGCACAGAGCTTTAGAATTCAAGCAAAAAAGACCTCTGGCAATGAGGAAATGAGCCTAGACATTTTTCATGAATGGGGCAGAGCTGCTTAACTCTGACTGGCTTGTTTTCCTTTCTTCCTATTCACATCACTCAAGTCCCACCTTCCTGCCTTAAAAGGCAGCTCGTTCCCTGGCAGCAAGACAAGTATCTGTTTGATGTCAGCACCCTTTTATTTGCTTAAAAGCATCTTTTTTTCAAGGCAGTAAATTGAAAATGACTACCGAGTCGAGAACTAGCCAATTTCCAGCACTCTTTGCAGCGCTGCTCTGCTTTCACGTTGGAGAGATATCATTAATTTTCTAATGAATAATGAGATCAGAGAGCTTGCATGCTGCATTATGTGTAGGAAAATGCTTATGTAAATCAGGATGGCTGCTGTAGCTTCCCAGGGGAACTTTAAAGCTTATCATATCATTAAATCTGATAACAATTCTTTTTTTTTCCTCCCCTTTTTAATTTTTTTCCCTCCCTTTTTATTGTTTTTTTTTTAGTAACGCAAGAAGAAAAAAAAAAAAAGATCTATTCACTGCCTGGCTGTAATAATATGTTTATGGCATGAATTTCAAGGCTTATCATAGCATTAAACCTGATAACAATTATTTTCCCCTTTTTTTCCTTTTTCTCCCCCCCTGCCTTTTTTTCCCCTTCCCCCCCCCCCCCCCCCCCCCTTTTCCTCTTACTTTTTGACTAATGCAAGAGAAAAAAAGAACCAAACAGGTCTATCCACTGCCTGTTCATAATAATATGTTTATAGTATGAACTTTAAAGCTTATCATAGCATTAACTCTGATTACAATTATTTTTTCCCTTTTTTCCCCCCTTTTTCTTTATTTTTATCCTTTTTTTTTCCCTCCCCCCCCCCCCCCCCCCGCTTTTCCTTTTACTTTTTGAGTAATGCAAGAGGAAAAAAAAATAATACAACTCTATTCACTGCCTATTCATAATAATATGTTTATGGTATGAATGTCAAAGCTTATCATAGCACTAAACCTGATAACAATACTTTTTTCCCCCTTTTTTCCCCTTTTTCTTTTTTCCCCCCTTTTTTTCCCTTCCCCTCCCACCCTTTTCCTTTTACTTTTTGACTAATGCAAGAGAAAAAAAATACAGGTCTATTCACTGTCTGTTCATAATAATATGTTTATGGTATGAACTTTAAAGCTTATCAGAGCACTAAACCTGATTACAATTAATTTTTTTCCTTTTTCCCCCCTTTTTCTTCTTTTTTATCTTTCCCCCCTTCTTTCTCCCCTTTTTTCTTTTATTTTGTGACCAATGAAAGAGAGAAAAAAAATGTAGGTCTATTCACTGATTGTTTGCAATACTATGTTTATAGCATGAACTTTAAAGCTTATCACAGCATTAAATCTGATAGCAATTGTTTTTCCCTCCTTTTTCCCCTTTTTTATTTTTTTACCCTTTCTTCCCCCTTTTTCTTCTGTTTTTTGACTAATGCAAAAGGGAAAAAAAATAATACAAGTCTATTCACTGCCTGTTTGTAATAATATGTTTATAGTATGAACTTTAAAACTCATCATAGCATTAAATCTGCTAACAATTCTTTTACTTTTACTCTTTTCCCCTTTTTGCCTTTTTTAGCCTTTTTTTCCCACTTTTATGTTTTGAATAATGCAAGAGGAATAAAAATAATCAATATATATTCACTGCCTGTTTGTAATAATATGTCTATAGTATGAACTTTAAAGCTTATCATAGCATTAAATCTGATAACAATCATTTCCCCCCCCTTTTTTTTCCCTTTTTATTCTTTTCCCCCTTTTTCTTTATATGTTTTGAGTAATGCAAGAGGAAAAAACATAGTACAGGTCTATTCACTGCATGTTTGTGACAATATGTTTATGGTATGAACTTTAAAGCTTATCCCAGCATTAAATCTGATAACAATTCGTCCCCCCTCCCTTTCCCCATTTTTAGTTTTTTTTTTAACCCTTTTTCCCCCCATTTTTCTTTTATTTTTTGACTAATACAAGAGGACAAAAAAATAATACAGGTCTATTCACTGTCTGTTTGTAATAATGTGTTTATAGTATGAACTTTAAAGCTTATCATAACATTAAATCTGATAACAATTCCTTTTTGCCCCCTTTCCCCCCCCTTTTTTTTTTTTAACTATCATTTCCCTTTTTTCCGTTTTCTTTTATTTTCTGACTAATGCAAGAGGAAAAAAAGTACTAAAGGTCTATTCTCTGCCTATTTGTAATAATATGTCTATGGTATGAACTTTAAAGCTTATCATAGTGTTAAATCTGATAATTCTTTCCCCCCTTTTTTTTCTTTTTTCCCCCCTCTTTTCTTTTTCTTCCCCCTTTTTCTTTATATGTTTTTGAGTAATGCAAGAGAAAAAAACATAGTAAAGGTCTATTCACTGATTGTTTGTAATAATACGCTTATAGTATGAATTTTAAAGCTTATCACAGCATTAAATCTGACAAAAATTCTTCCTCTCCCCTTTTTCTGTCTTTTGAGAGTGACCTCATTGCTGTCTACAGCTACCTGAAGGGAGGCTGTAGCCAGGTGGGGGTTGGTCTCTTCTGCCAGGCAACCACCAACAGAACAAGGGGACACAGTCTCTAGTTGTGCCAGGAGAGGTCTAGGCTGGATGTCAGGAGGAAGTTGTTGTCAGAGAGAGTGATTGGCATTGGAATGGGCTGCCCAGGGAGGTGGTGGAGTTGCTGTCCCTGGAGGTGTTCAAGCAAAGCCTGGCTGAGGCACTTAGTGCCATGGTCTAGTTGATTGGACAGGGCTGAGAGCTAGGTTGGACTGGATGATCTTAGAGGTTTCTTCCAACCTGGTTGATTCTATGATTCTAATGGAAGAAAAAAAAACATAATTAAGGTCTATTCTCTTCCTGTTTGTAATAATATGTTTATAGAATGAATTTTTAATGTGATAACAATTCTTTTCTCCCCCTTTTTCTTTCTTTTTTTTTTTTTTTGAGTAATGCAAGAGAAAAAAAACCACAGTAAAGGTTTATTAACTGATTGTTTGTAATAATATGTTGATAGCATGAATTTTAAAGCTTGTCACAGCATTAAATCTGATAACAATTCTTTTCCCCCTCCTTTTTCCCCTCCTTTTTCTTTCTTTTATTTGAGTAATGCAAGAGGGGAAAAATTAATAAAGGTCAATTTGCTACCTGTTTGTAATAATATGTGTATAGTATGAATTTTAAAGCTTATTATAGCATTACAGGGTCACAGGCTCACAGGATGTTAGGGGTTGGAAGGGACCCAAGGAGATCACCCAGTCCAACTCCCCTGCCAGAGACTACACAATCTAGCACAGATCACAGAGGAACACATCCAGACAGGCCTTGAAAGTCTCCAGGGAAGGAGACTCCACAACCTCTCTGGGGAGCCTGAGTCAGTTCTCTGTGACCCTCACAGTAGAGAAGCTCTTCCTTGTGTTGAGGTGGAACCTCTTTTGCTGCAACTTACACCCTTTGCTCCTTGTCCTATGACAGGGAGCAGTGAATAGAGCCTGTCCCCCCTCTCCTGACCAACCCTCAGGTGTTTATAAACATTTATTAAACCCCCTCTCAGTCTTCTTTTCTCCAGACTAAAAAGTCCCAGGTCCCTCAGCCTCTCTTTCTAAAGCAGTGCTCCAGTCCCCTAATCATCCTCATGAAACAATGGTTTCTTTCTGTTCCTTCCAGATAGTGGCTCCTCTAAGACAGAAATTGTCCTCTGGAAGAGCATCTTAGTTGCCAGTAAGAAGGCAACTCAGTGGTACAGCCTTCTAACTAAGGAGTCCCAATTACATGGAATTTATGTGTGAGGAATCCAATGATTTCTGCATGTCTCAGCGGTGGTGTTTAGATGGAAACAGAAGTAGAAGAGGAGAAAGAAGGAATGGTGAGGCTAGGGGAATCCATCAGGGCATCAGGATGCAGAAAGGGGCAGTAAGGATGGAGGATATAGTTTGCATTTTAGTAGTGCTTTTTTTGTTTTCAGATTTCAGAAACAGTTTTAAGATGTTTAAAATCTGATAACAATTCTTCTCCCCCCCCCCTTTATTTTTTTGAGTAATGCAAGAGGGCAGGGATCCACTCAGAGGGACCTGGACAGGCTGCACAGGTGGGCCCAGGCCAACCTCATGACATTCAACAAGGCCAAGCGTAAGGTCCTGCAGCTGGGTCGGTGCAATCCCAGGCACAGATACAGGCTGGGTGGGGAATGGCTGAGGAAGAGGACTTGGGGGGGTTGTGGGTGATGAAAAGCTCAACATGAGCTGGCAGTGTGTACCTGCAGCCCTGACACCCAACTGTGTCCTGAGCTGCATCAGAAGTGTGGCCAGCAGGACAAGGGAGGGGATTCTCCCCCTTTACTCTGCCCTCCTGAGACCGCACCTGGAGTACTGTGTGCAGTTCTGGAGCCCCCAACACAAGACAGTCATGGAACTGTTGGAGCCAGTCCAGAGGAGGCCACGAAGATGCTCAGAGGGCTGCAGCAGCTCTGCTATGAAGACAGGCTACAAGAATTGGGGCTCGTCAGTCTGGAGAAGTGAAGGATTCAAGGATACCTTATAGTGGCCTTTCAGTATCTGAAGGGGGCTACAGGAGGGCTAGAGAGGGACTATTCACAAGGTCTTGTAATGACAGGACAAGGGGTAATTGTTTTAAACTGGTAGAGGGGAGATTTAGACTAGACATTAGGAGAAAGTTCTTTCCAGTGAGAGTGGTGAGACACTGGCACAGGTTGTCCAGGGAGGTTGTGGCTGCTCCTTCCCTGGAGGTGTTTAAGGCCAGGTTGGACGAGCCCTTGAGCAACTTGCTCTAGTGGGAGGTGTCCCTGCCTACAGCAGGGGGGGATGATCGTTGAGGTCCTTTCCAACCTAGACCATTCTATGACTCTATGAAAAAAAAAATAATAGAGGTCTTGTGCAAGTTTGAAGCTAGCTAGAATGTTCTGGTGAGAAGGACTAGATTACAGGCTGTGAAAGGAAAACAAGGCTGATGTCTACTTCACTCATAGGCTTGCTGAGATGTATAAGAACAAGAATCCAAACATAGATAAGGGACTTCTTCTGCTTGGGAGTTCCAAGCTGCATTTCTCTCTCTAGCCTCTCTGCCATCTCTCTGATTAATCCACTTCGTTTCCTGACCCCCTGGCTGAACCTTCATTCTTCTTTGGGACTGGGGTAAGGTTCAGAGGGGTGGGAGAAGGTGGAAGGGCAGTTGGGAGCCCCTCCTGGGGGCTCAGGTTTCTGGGAGGGCTTTTGTGCTTCTGTGTTACTTTTTACATTGTATATTTTGTCTGTAACTCTGTATACAAACCCTATGAGGAGAGGCTGAGGGAGCTGAGGATGTGCAGCCTGCAGAAGAGGAGGCTCAGGGCTGACCTCATTGCTGTCTACAACTACCTGAAGGGAGGCTGTAGCCAGGTGGGGTTGGTCTCTTCTGCCAGGCAACCAGCAACAGAAGAAGGGGACACAGTCTCTAGTTGTGGCAGGGGAGGTCTAGGCTGGATGTTAGGAGGAAGTTGTTGTGAGAAAGAGTGATTGGCATTGGAATGGGCTGCCCAGGGAGGTGGTGGAGTCACCATCTCTGGAGGTGTTGAGTAAAAGCCTGGCTGAGGCACTTAGTGCCATGGTCTAGTTGACTGAATAAGGCTGGGTGCTAGGTTGGCCTGGATGATCTTGGATGTCTCTTCCAACCTGGTTGATTCTGTGATTCTATGTACTGTAAATATCTGCTTGTATATGAACTAAGCTGTAGATAT
The DNA here is from genome assembly GCF_015220805.1 of Pogoniulus pusillus. NCBI lineage: Eukaryota > Metazoa > Chordata > Aves > Piciformes > Lybiidae > Pogoniulus > Pogoniulus pusillus. Next base: position 21,007,641 of record NC_087267.1, read on the forward strand.
AAGCTTCATTCAAATTTCCAGAGCTGGCTGAGTCTAGTCTGGGTGATTTCCAAAGTGGGGGGGGCAGGGAATACCCAAACCACCACAGGTCTATTCACTGCCTGTTTGCAATAATATGTTTATAGTATGACAGAGAAAGGAAGGCTACAGGATCATATAGTAGAAAATGCAATTAGAGATTCCCGAGGCTTTGCAGGCTGCACCCTGCATCGAGGGAAGCAGCAGCCCATATACTGACATAGCTGAACCTTATGGATCATGTGAAATGTCATGAAAACATTGCAATATTCCAACCATTGTGGTTGGTGTGGACCTTGCTTTTTCCAAGCTCCCTGCAGCAGACTCCAAAGCTCTTCTAGCACATTACTCCCAGTGACCTTAGAGGCACCTTCCTCATATTCCCATCCCTTCTTTCTTCCCATGTTAATAATGAGCTCAAAGAAATTAAAGGAAAATGTCCATCTTCCTTTTAATTTGGTTTTAGCAACAGGGATGCTCTTGGGTTGTACTGAAATGGATGATCTTGGAGGTGTCTTCCATCCTGGTTGATTCCATGATTCTATGATAAAGACACCAGGACATCATTTTCCCAGGGGGACTGCTCCATGGATTCTGGTCACCATGTTCACCACCTAGAAAGCTTGCAATTAATCTTCCTGTTTCCTTCCTCTACTGTGTGTGCTGAACAAACAACATTTAATATTCTAGTACCATTTAGGAACAAGTTCTGTAGCATGAGGGTGGTGGAACACTATAAAAGGTTGCCCAGGAAGGTAGTTGAGGCCACATCCTGGGAGAATTTCAAGGTAAGTCTCGGCAGGGATCTGGGCAGCCTGATTTGATTGATGATGCCCCTACTGACTGCAGGAACTGGATGACCTTTGGAGGACCCTTTCAACCCAGCCCATGCTATGATTCTATGATTAACTCTGAGTGTTAGAGTGTATATTGTGGTAACATCATCACCTCCTCTACAAGCCAAAAGCTTCAATGTTATGTTTATTTTCTTGAGTTGAACACATACAGAAGTATGCCTACTGTCACACTCAATGCTCAGGTCTCCCAGAGAGCCCAGCCTGGGGCTCAGGTAGCCCTGTTGGACTGGATCTGCACAGAGAGGTGTCTCGTGGGGTGGGAGCCCTGTGTGTTATCAGGGAAAGGCAGTGGTTGGGATAATTGCTGCGGCCTGAAAAGATACCACTGGAAAAAAAAAAACCACTCCTGGAGTTTTTAAAGGGGGCCTGTGGAAGACATATAAAGGAACTTGGTGCTTAACAGCCCTTTATACCTTTAAAGTATCCTTCCTTATACTTCTTTATGTGTTGCCATAAACTTCTCCTTTAGCAATTACTGCATCTCCTCCCACTCCTTATTCATTAGACCACAGCTGAGCCTTAGGGGATGAGGTACATTCCTACTGCCATAGAAACCTTCCAGGTGGAAAATACCCTCAGGATCACCAAGTCCAATCCATATCTCTACTTTACAAGGTGCACCATGAACCATATCTCCAAGCACCACATCCAAAGGACTTTCAAACACATCCAGGGTTGGTGACTCAGCCACCTCCCTGGGCATCTCATTCCAATGCCTGAACACTCCTGCTGGGAAAAGATGTTTCCTTATGTCCAGTCTAAACCTACCCAGTCACAGCTTGAGGCCATTCCCTCTTGTTCCAGCACTAATTGCCCGGGAGAAGAGAGCAGCAGCAGCCTCTCCACAAGGTCCTTTCAGGTAGCTGTAGACAACAATGAGGTCTCTCTCAGCCTCCTCTTTTTCAAACTAGCCATCCCCAGCTCCTTCAGTTGCTCCTCATCAGATTTATTCTCCAGGCTCTTCCCCAGCTTCATTGCCCTCTTCTGCATTCACTCCAACATCTCCACATCCCTCTTGCAATGAAGTGCCCCAAACTGAACACAACACTTGAGGTGTGGCCTCACCAGAGCTGAGTCCAAGGGGACAGTCACCTCCCCACTGCTGCTGGACACAGCATTTCTAATCCAAGCCAGGATGTCATTGGCTTTCCTTGCCACCTGGCCACACTGTTGGCTTGTATTGAGCTGTTTGTTGACTACAACTCCCAAGTCCCTTTCTGCCAGGCAGCTTTCCAGCCACACTGCCCCAAGCCTGTAGTGTTGCTTGGGGTTGTTGTGGCCCAAGTGCAGGATCTGGCATTTGGCCTTTTTGAAGCTCATCCTGTTAACAGAAGTTCATCCTGAAGCTCATCCTGCCCATGGATCTATCCAAGTCTCTCTGTAGAACTTCCCTACCCTCAGGTAGATCAACACTGTCACCTAAGCTGGTGTCATATTGAAGCTGGATAATCAGCCATGACTTATTTAGCAGCAGCTAATAATCTTTTGCATTTTGTAGCATTTTCTCCCCTGAATCCAACAATATTCCAGTGTCTGAAGGGGGGCTACAAAAAAACTGGGAAGGGACTTTTTAGGTTCTCAGGGAGTGACAGGACTGGGGGGAATGGAGCAAAGCTGGAGATGGGTAGGTTCAGAGTGGATGTGAGGAGGAAGTTGCTCAGCATGAGAGTGGTGAGAGCCTGCAATGGGTTGCCCAGGGAGGTGGTTGAGGCTCCATCCCTGGAGGTGTTTAAGACCAGGTTGGATGGGGCTCTGTCCAGCCTGCTCTAGGGTAGGGTGTCCCTGCCCATGGCAGGGAGGTTGGAGCTAGATGATTCTTGTGGTCCCTTCCAACCCTGACTGATTCTATGATTAAAAAAAAAAAAAAAGAACAAATAAGAGATGCTGTGTCCTGGGAATGCAAAGATGAATTTAAGAGGAGGCATCTTCCATCAAAGTAACCCAATGTGGCATATCTTGCTTCCCATGACAGAGGATTGCAGAGGCTTCCATCACAAGCTCCAGGTGAGTATGACTGAGAATTAAGATTACTGTGCTGATAGGAAGAGAGGAGATTCCTTCAAGAGGATGTTTGGGGAACTTGAGCATCTTCCCCATGGAAAGAGATTGAGAGCCCTGGGGCTGTTTAATATGGAGAGGAGAAGTTTGAGAGGAGATCCGATCAATGTGTACAAATATCTGAGGGGTGGATGGGGCCAATCTCTTTTTGGTGGTCAGCAGCAATAAGAGGAGCAATAGATACAAACTGGAACATAGAAGGTTTCACCTCAACACGAGGAGAAACTTCATCACAGTGGGAGTGACAGAGCCCTGGAACAGGCTGCCCAGAGAGGTTGTGGAGTTTCCTTCTCTGGAGACTTTCAAAACCTGTCTGAGTTCATTTCTGTGTGAACTACCCTGGGTGATCCTGCTTTTCACAAGGAGGTTGGACTGTATAATCTCTGAAGGTCCCTTCCAACCTCCAAAGTTCTCTGATCCTGTGATTCTTATCCTAGATGATTCCCTCTTCCACATTAAACATTAGCTACATGTTTTCCCACCTTTATTAGAAAGGGGGGATGAATGCATCTGTTCCTCAGGGATGATGAACTGAAGTTGGCTCTGATTCAGGAAAGAGAAAAGAAAACAGAAAAACTATTCAGCACAGCACTTAAACTGAGACATGAGTACCAGGCTGAATAGAGACAGAGTTAAGCCTCTGTTTAAATGCTTTCCTGAACAGGGGTCGTTAGCAGCAGCTCTCCCCCAGAACAATGGATTATTACTGATGGAAGTAACCTGCATTCAGATGGGCATCCAAACTTTTGGGTGCTTTCTTTAACTTCACTATTGCACGCTGCTACTTGCAGGCCAGTTCGCTGCTGCTGCTACACACTTTGAGATCCCAAGAGAAGGCTCCCAGCAATGTGCCAAGAGAGCCATTCAACTCTCAAGTGCTGCTTTGGAGGGCAATGGCATGAGATGGAGACTCGAAAGTGGTGTTGAGGCAGGTGGAGGACTCCCTTTGAACTCGAGGAGTAAAAAACAATTTTTTTTCTCTTTGAAAAGCTTAGAATCATAGAATCAGTCAGGGTTGGAAGGGACCACAAGGATTATCTAGTTCCAAACCCCCTACCATGCTTAGGGACACCCTACCCTAGAGCAGGCTGGCCAGAGCCTTATCCAGCCTGGCCTTAAACACCTCCAGCCATGGGGCCTCAACCACCTCCCTGGGCAACCCATGCCAGCCGCTCACCACTCTCATGCTCAACAACTTCCTCCTCACGTCCACTCTGAATCTCCCCACCTCCAGCTTTGCTCCATTCCCCCTAGTCCTGTCACTCCCTGAGAGCCTAAAAAGTCCCTCCCCAGCTTTTTTGTAGGCTCCCTTCAGATCCTGGAAGGCCACAAGAAGGTCACCTGGGAGTCTCCTTTTCTCACGGTGAAGAAACTTGCTCAATTGATTATAGACAGCAACAGTGGGGAAAAAAAGTCACAAAATGAGAGAAATAAACATTTTGATTTCAAAATCAATCTGATTTCAATGTCTTAGCATGTTTTGTTCTGCAATCGGTGTCAATATTTGATCATTGCCTGTTAAATTGTGAATAAGGTGAGTTTATGAATAAAAAAGTAGAGTTCTACAGAACACACAGATTCAGACTAAACTCTTTTTGGACAGTTTCCTTTCCTCGATGTAAAAGTTTCCACGTATCCTTCATACACAGATTCATAGATTTGGAATCATAGGATCATAGAATCAATCAGCTTGGAAGAGACCCCCAAGATCATCCAGTCCAACCTAGCACCCAGCCCTATCCAGACAACTAGACCATGGCACTAAGTGCCTCAGCCAGGCTTTGCTTGAACACCTCCAGGGATGGTGACTCCACCACCTCCCTGGGCAGCCCATTCCAATGCCAATCACTCTCTCTCACAACAACTTCCTCCAGTCTCCAGCCTAGACCTCCCCTGCCACAACTTGAGACTGTGTCCCCTTGTTCTGTTGCTGGTTGCCTGGCAGAAGAGACCAACCCCCACCTGGCTACAACCTCCTTTCAGGGAGTTGTAGACAGCAATGAGGTCTGCCCTGAGCCTCCTCTTCTCCAGGCTGTACACCCCCAGCTCCCTCAGCTTCTCCTCACAAGGCTGTGCTCCAGGCCCCTCACCAGCTTTATATCCCTTCTCTGGACACATTCCAGCACCTCAACATCTCTCTTGAACTGAGGAGCCCAGAACTGGACACAGCACTCAAGGTGTGGCCTGACCAGTGCTGAGCACAGGGGCAGAATAACCTCCCTTGCCCTACTGGCCACACTGCTCCTGATCCAAGCCCGGATGCCATTGGCTCTCCTGGCCACCTGGGCACACTGCTGGCTCATCTTTAGCTACTCTCTATCAGTACCCCCAGGTCCCTTTCCTCCTGGCTGCTCTACATCCACTCTGTCCCCAGCCTGTAGTGCTGCTTGGGGTTGTTGTGGCCGAAGTGCAGAACCCTGCACTTGGTCTTGTTCAATCTCATCCCACTGACATCTGCCCACCCATCCAGCCTCTCAAGGTCCCTCTCCTACCTCTAAAAGGCTCTCCTACCCTCTAAGAGATCCACACCTGCTCCTAGCTTGGTGTCGCCTGCAAACTTACTGATGCTGGACTCAATCCCCTGGTCCAGATCATCAACAGGACTGGGCCTAGGACTGATCCCTGTGGAACAGCACTAGTGACAGCTGGATGTGGCAGTCCATTCCAAGGGCAAATCACTCTCTCTGTGAATGCTTCAGATCTTCAGATATCTCCTCAAATTATCATAGCATGACTAAAAAACTGCTGTGCCACCAGTGGCAGCATCTTCTATGGGGTGAGTAGCACTAGCCACATCCTGGATGCACGTGAGGGAATTCAGAGGTTGCATGGGCACTGTTTCCCATTTCTGAGGATCTAATTTCGACTTCTTACTTACTTTTTTACTCTTTTGAGCTATCAGCCTTCAGTTAGTACCTGTTTTCAAGAATTTCTCTTCACCTGAGGGACAGAAATGACTAATTTTCAGTGCGAGAGATGAGATTTGCTGCATCTCAAGAGCTCAAGATGAAAGTTCAGTAAAGACTACTACGAGATTTACAAGCACGTGGCAGGAAGCACATGTATTTTGTTTCTCATTCTGGATGTAAATCAAAGACATCTACACAGAGATACTATGGAGATGCTGCCCAAGTGGACATGATTTTCTTCTTCCCTGCAGAGAAAGAGAAACTGCAGGTAGATGACTGCTGTGGAGGGGAAATCAATAGATGTGAGATGATATTTTTTCCCAAACTAATATTGTTTATTAATGTTGCTATTCAGAACTCTCACCACCCCTGACCACTCATGTTTTAATAATATTTTGGTTCTTACACGGTCATGGAAGCATTCTATGGATAATATCTAGATCTAGTAATAACCAGAAAAATTTAGAAACATGAATTGAACTGGAAGAGAAGGTTCCACGGTCAAAGGCTGCTTGCGGTCAATACGCCACTTGCCCAGTAGATGGGCTCGAGGAGCTCTTTCTACTCATGGCAGAAGGCAATGGAGAATTACAAAGAGGCATTTAAGCATTTGCTCACACATTATTATTACCCACTTGCAGAGCTTAGCCACAGTCCAGACAGTGCCCAAATGCTTTCAGGGGACTCTGTCTTGTCAGTCGTTGAGACTTGAATCTTGCTGGCTTCTGGGAAAGGATGCAGACAATCTCTGACCTTGTCTCCTGGCTTCTTCTGGATGATCTCTGTATATGTTCAGAACTGCTAGGCAGGACTTTCAGGTGTAGAAGCAGGATGTTGTGCAGTCTCAGCACAATGTCACGCTGGCCTTACCACCTCCCCGGGCAGCCCATTCCAGTGTCCAATGACTCTCTCAGTGAAGAACTTTCTCCTCACCTCGAGCCTAAATCTCCCCTGGTGCAGCCTGAGGCTGTGTCCTCTCGTTCTGGCCTCCTCTTCTCCAGGCTAACCAATACCAGCTCCCTCAGCCTCTCTTCATAGGGCTGTGCTCAAGGCCTCTCACCAGCATCGTCGCCTTTCTCTGGACACACTCAAGCATCTCAATGTCCCTCCTAAACTGGGGGGCCCAGAACTGAACACAGTACTCAAGGTGTAGTCTAACCAGTGCCTCAAGCTATGTCGGGGGAAATTTAGGCTCGAGGTGGTGGAGTCGCCGTCCCTGGGGCACTTCAAGGCAAGGTTGGACGTGGCACTTGGTGCCATGGTCTAGCCTTGAGCTCTGTGGTAAAGGGTTGGACTTGATGATCTATGAGGTCTCTTCCAATCTTGGTGATACACTGATATTGTGATACTAATAGCAGTCATCAAATATCCTTCTACTGCAACCTGTATTTTCCTTCTACTGCAACCTGTTTCCTCATGTGTTTAAGCATCGACATCTTCAGCTGCTGAGGCTGATTGTTTAGTGTTTTTTTATTAGGACAAATTTCTGTATTGAGGCTTACACACAGCTTTATAACCGCTGGGTTTAAGACAGTTGTCTGAAAAGCCATCTTCCTGGAGGCTCCCTAGTCAGGTGTGACAACCTCCAACTCCTCCTGCCCTGTTATCCTAGGGCTTCAAAGTTAAAAGTATCCATGGTCAGTGTCCATGCTGTCTCATTCTGGGATTTTGCAGCCTCAGTGAGCAGGAGGCTACTACTAGGGGCTGTTTTTTTTTGCCCTGATGCCACATTTGGAACAACAGTGAAGCAGCTGTGTGGAGCAGAGAGTGAAGAACATGGGGATGGAGGGTGGTTGGGAATAAAACTTCCATTTGCCCTGTGTTAGAAGCATTGGAAATATCTTATCCTAACTCTGACTGCCCCCACAGCAACTCCACTGACACAAATAGATGTGTAGCATTGCATTAAAGCATTACATCATCAGGACAAGTCCTAATGGGCTTATTTATGGCCAAGGCAGAGCAAGATGGAGCTAGATTCTGATCTCTGCTTACCTGGTGTAAATTGGGGGTAACTGTAGAGATAAACTGGCATAATCAAGATTAGAGTCTGGCCTCTTTGTTTGTAACTGTTTTGGGAAGCAGCTGGCTTTTAGAAATTAAGGATGGCATATAAATCACAGGTAACAAAGTGCTTCTGGGCTCCAGCCTTGAGCAGCTTCTGACCATCTATCTTTGTAAAAGCGATGGTTCTCCATGCAGCTGTTTTGTGTCCAGAGGCTTTCTGCCAAATGGAGTGGACAATCCTACATCTCCTACAGCCTCAAGGAAGCAATGATACTTGTGCAGCACAGGAAATCAGAGAAGAGGTAGCTTGGGAAATGCTATCTGATCAGAGATGGGACTCTAATAATGGGAAGCTGCTGACCACCAAGCAGCCATATCTCATCTGCTTAGCTCTGGAGGGAGGATAGTGTTGGGCGAAATGTAGCTCTGATAACAAAGTAGATCCTTCAGTGAGATATGGCACGGTCACGACTACAGGCACAGCTCTCTGAACACAGCCAAGGCAGAGCAGAGTAAGCAGATAGGTGCGAGTAAACAGGTCTCATCCACTCGTAAACACCTTGAGAGGAGGGATGCAGAGAGATTTGTTGCTCTAGTCTATTAGATGTGCCTTTATTTTTTTTTAAGGCCATGATATTCTGCATACAAAATAACCCAAGGCTACAGCAACTTTGGATATGTGCATCTCAGGATGATGATGATGACAATGGTGACAATGATGATGGTGGTGGGATACTCAGGGCTGGGGAGTAGCACATTAGACTCACTAGTTCCCTATCTGAGAGCAGTAGAAGAATATGAGGGTGTTTAAATTGAGGTTACACTGAGCAGCAGATCCTTGATACTGTTGTTACAGATCAGCTAGTTCAAGGTGAATATAGGCTTCATTTTTAAGTAGCACATTTGAGGAGTAGTTTAATGATTTTTTTTTTCTGTTATAGTTGCTAAAAGATGATGTCTGTCTATCTTGGACCAAATAATTTTCAAGTGATACAAATCATAGAATTACAGAATGGTTTAGGTTGGAAGGAACCTCAAAAATCATCCAGTTCCAACTCCCTGCCATAGGCAGGGACCCCTCCCACTAGAACAGGTTGCTCAAGGCCTCATCCAACCTTGCCTTGAACACCTGCAGGGAAGTTGTGGATCACACATCGAAGATCACATTCTGTGCTTCTGTGATCCACAACCTCCCTGGGCAACCTCAGTCAGTGTCTCACCACCTCACTGTAAAGAACTTCTTCCTAACATCTAGTTTAAATCTCCTCTCTGCCTGTTTAAACCCATTAGCACTCATCCTGTCACTACCTCCCACTAGAATAGGTTGCTGAAGGCCTCATCCAACCTGGCCTTGAAGATCCACAACCTCCCTGGGCAACATGTGCCAGTGTTTCATCACCATAAGGAACTTCCTTCTAACATTCAGTTTATATCTCATCTCTGCCAGTTTAAACCCATTACTCCTCGCCCTGTCAATACAAGATCTTGTCAATAGTCCCTCCCCAGCCCTCCTGTAGGCCCCCTTCAGATACTGGAAGGCCACTCCAAAGCCTGCTTGAAGTCTTCTCTTCTCCAAGCTGAAGATCCCCACCTCTCTTAGCCGGTCCTTATAGCAGAGCTGCTGCAGCCCACTGGGCATCTTCGTGGCCTCCTCTGGACTGGCTCCAGCAGTTCCATGTCCTTCTTGTAGTGCGGGCTCCAGAACTGCACACAGGACTCCAGGTGGGGTCTCACAAGAGCAGAGTAAAGGGGGAGGATCCCCTCCCTTGCCCTGCTTGCTACACTTTTCTTGATGCAGCCCAGGACCAATGTGGGCAAAAAGTCCTGACAGCCAAAATCTCCCACGATTAACACATCTTGTGAGTAACTGAGCAGACACAATCTCATTAAGAGAGGTAAGGTCATCCCTTCAGTATTGAATGGTGCTTTAATGGTTCTTTGTATCCATTATGCAAGAACCTTCAGATAACAATTCTTCATTCCTTTGATGCTTCTCCATGTACCCCCAGTCTCCAGAGAGGAGGCTTCTTGTTCTATAGAGGTGTCTTTCACATTCATCCAAATGCAAGTTGTGAAGATAAATGCAAGTAGCACTGGTCATGAGTGCCCAACAGCAGCTCAAAGTGCCATGTCCTGAAGCTATCGGCATTTGTAGGAATAAAAGCTAAAGTTCTAAGGATGTGAGGTCAGCAGCAGCCTGCTATTGTACCTTGCAGAAAGGTTCAAAGTCGTAGAATCAAGAATCACAGAATCGTAGAATCAACCAGGTTCAAAGAGACCCTTAAGATCATCCAGTCCAACCTAGCACCCAGCCCTAGACAATCAGCTAGACCTTGGCTAGGCCAGGCTTTTCTTGAACACCTCCAGCGACAGTGACTCCACCACCTCCCTGGGCAGCCCATTCCAATGCCAATCACTCTCTCTCACAACAACTTCCTCCTAACATCCAGCCTAGACCTCCCCTGCCACAACTAGAGACTGTGTCCCCTTCTTCTGTTGCCGGTTGCCTGGTGGAAGAGACCAACCCCTACCTGGCTACAGCCTCCCTTCAGGTAGTTGTAGACAGCAATGAGATCACCCCTGAGCCTCCTCTTCTCCAGGCTTAGTCACTTAGGATGGGCTTAAAACAGACTTGGAAAGAAACCTATATTCCACCTTACTGCCTGCAAGTGCATTTCCCTGCGCTTGTCTGGTTGTGTTGGAAGTGCCTGTCTCAAATATTGGGCTATACTGATACTGCTCTATTCATTAACCCACTAGAATTATGCAGCAGAGGGGTACCTGCTCTACCTAAAGCATATTGAATTGGAGGTTTTATTCTGTCATGAGGGAGTAGTACCTGGCAGGCTTTGCAAAGGACACAAGATGATTCCTTCCTAACATAAGAGCGTCAGGAGCCAGGCATGCCGGTGGAAGGCAGTGCTGCTACAACAGAGGGAAGAAGTTGCTGACAAGCAGAGAAACCAGAGAGGGTGTGATAGGAAAGAAAAATATTTTGAAAAATGTTGTTTGCAAGTGGGGGCAGAGTAGCTATTAGAAAAATCAAGGCATTAAGCATTTTTCCTCTTCTCTAAGAAAATCATTTCCAAAGGGTGGAGCCGTAAAATACCTCGGTATTATAGCTAGCATTTCGGTAAAATATTGTTGCAGGACAGAGGTCTCTGCACATGAAATCTCTTCTGACTTGCTATCTCTCATAGACATTCTGGCACTGCTTCATTAAAGGGATGAAAATTCAGCCTGCAGTGGATGCCAGCTGCAGCTTGAGCATTTAAATGCTTCCAGTTTCATGTGAGAGAGATGCCTTTTTGGGGTTGGTGTGTTTTTTTTTTTTTTTTTTGTTTGCTTGTTTGTCTTTTAAGGGGGAAAGGGAAGATGAAATTTCCTGTGGAGACCAGGAAGACCATGTGAAGGAGCCCTGTGTCTCCTATACAGGTCATTACCTGAAGGGTATGTTATCTGCTCAGGGATTGCTCAGAGCCTGGTGATGCTTGTCTCCTTTCTTGGTGGAGGAGGGGGGGGTGAAGTACCAGGCACTGTGGGCAGGATGCTCCTACAGCAGAGGGCACATGCAGAAAGCCCTACAGAGAGAGACATTAAGAGGGTCACCTTCTGGAAAAGGGGTCTCTTCTTTCAGAGAGGGGCACAGCATGGCTCTAAGCAGAGGGCACATGCAGAAAGCCCTACAGAGAGAGACATTAAGAGGGTCACCTTCTGGAAAAGGGGTCTCTCCTTTCAGAGAGGGGCACAGCATGGCTCTCAAGGCTTTAGTCTTCATCTCTGTGCTGAGCTTTCTGCATCTGTGCAGCTTTCCCTCAGCTCTGTATTTCAAATCCCTGTATGCAAACAGCCTGGTGGGACGGGAAGCTCTGCAGGGCACAACTGTGTGCTGTTACGCATCCAGCACTGGGAAACCCTCAGTTGGTCAGGCCTCTGGGCACTATTCTAAGGTGGATAGCAAATAAGAGTATTGACCTGACTGTTTTCTAAAGCAGAAGCTTGGCAGATGACAGAAGAAATACATAAAGATAAAGTGACCTTGCGTTTTTGAAAGCCAGCCCTGTTATTTGCTTTGAAAGGCACTGATTGCCTGAGTGACCCTGTGAAGTTCTGCAGACGTGTCCTGCCTGGAAATGCCAAAACAGGTTGTACACTGTATTTTTAACCCAGTTAAGGTTTTGTTGAAATAAAGAATACCAATCAAAGGCTGTTAGGACAGAAGGGCACATTCCTTTGGCTGATGTTGACTTCACCAATATCTCTTGTATGAAAGCCTGAGTTGACAGAGAATCGGAGGAGAACTCCTGGGGTGAGTGGGGATGAGTGAAGTGTGGCCAGTAGGACAAGGGAGGTTATTCTTCCCCTGCACTCAACACTGGCCAGGCCACACCTTGAGTCCTGTGTCCAACTCTGGGCTCCTCAATTCAAGAGAGAAGTTGAGGTGATGGAACATGTCCAGAGAAGGGCAATGAAGCTAGTGAGGGGCCTAGAACACAGCCCTGTGAGGAGAGGCTGAGGGACCTGGGGGTGTACAGCCTGGAGAAGAGGAGGCTCAGGGCTGACCTCATTGCTGTCTACAGCTCCCTGAAGGGAGGCTGTAGTCAGGTGGGGGTTGGTCTCTTCTGCCAGGCAACCAGCAACAGAAGAAGGGGACACAGTCTCAAGTTGTGCCAGGGGAGGTCTAGGCTGGACGTTAGGAGGAAGTTGTTGTGAGAGAGAGTGATTGGCATTGGAATGGGCTGCCCAGGGAGGTGGTGGAGTCACTGTCACTGGAGGTGTTGAAGAAAAGCCTGGATGAGGCACTTGGTGCCATGGTCTAGTTGACTGGATAGGGCTGGGTGCTAGGTTGGCCTGGATGATCTTGGGGGTCTCTTCCAACCTGCTTGATTCTATGATTCTATGATAAGGGAACCACATATGTCAGCATCCCTGGCAAATGGATGTCATCGGGGGTCAAGTTCTCAATCTCCATAGAGGACCCTTCAGTGTCCAGTGACTAGTCAAGGGGAGAGTCAGACACCCTTTAGAGCACACAAACAACACTGCACAGAGTGTGTCAAGGAGAAGTGGAATATGATATATGGGGCTGGGAGGTGCAAGTGAGCTGCTGTTAACTGCTGTGGTAAAATGGGAGGGGATGCAACCATTTCCCTGCACCAGATTCTCCCCTTCATCTCAGGAAATATTCTCCTTGATCATCACTCTGCCCTGGTGAAGCCTCATCTGGAGTACTGTGTCCAGTTCTGGGTCCCCAGCTCAAGAAGGATAGGGAGTTGCTTGAGAGAGTCCAGTGCAGAGCCACAAAAACGATTAAGGAAGTTAAACATCTTCCTCACAAGGAGAGACTGTGAGCTTCTTACCTTGGGACTTCTCACCTTGAGGAGATGACTAAGGGGTGACCTCATTCATGTTTATAAAGCTGTAAATGGTGAGTGCCAGGAGGATGGAACCAGGCTCTTCGTGGTGATGTCCAGTGACAGGACAAGGGACAATGGGTGAAAGCTGAGGCATAGGAGGTTCCACATGAACCTGAGGAGGAATTTTTTCCCTGTGAGGGTGACAGAGCACTGGAACAGGCTGCTCAGGGAGGTTGTGGAGTTGCCCTCTCTGGAGATATTCAAAACCCACTTGGACACATTTCACTGTGATCTGGTCTAGGTGATCCTGCTCTGGCAGGGGAGCTGGACCAGATCATCCTTCAAGGTCCCTTCCAGCCCCTGATATTCTATAATTCTATGATGATTCTATGATCACCCTCAGATATGTGTGCTGGCATTTACTAATTGCAGCTTGTTTCTGGGCCAAGGCTGGGGAAATTTCACACTAAGATTTGAGCCCATATGAAAGTGTAGTTCATATGTGTGTAGCAAAACAGAGCGGAGTGACTTTTTTTTCTTTCCTCTTGGTGGCAAATAGGAATTTTATTGAGGAAAATGATGGTTATATTGTCTAGAAACTGGTCACAGATCTGAATGATATTTGCTGAAATGATTGAGAGTATTTATATATATCTATAATATATATGAAAGCATATCTATTAGTATATTTATTACCTATAATTATAGATACTGTATATATTATATAAATATCTGTATATATTATATATATAGGAACAGTGTGGCCAGTAGGACAAGGGAGGTTATTCTTCCCCTATATTCAACACTGGGCAGGCCACACCTTGAGTGCTGTGTCCAGTTCTGGGCTCCTCCATTCAAGAGAGATGTTGAGGTGCTGGAAGGTGTCCAGAGAAGGGCAACAAAGCTGGTGAGGGGCCTGGAGCACAAACCCTACGAGGAGAGGCTGAGTGAGCTGGGAGTGTACAGCCTGGAGAAGAGGAGACTCAGGGCAGACCTCATTGCTGTCTACAACTACCTGAAGGGAGGCTGTAGTCAGGTGGGGGTTGGTCTCTTCTGCCAGATCTAGGGGGACACAGTCTCAAGTTGTGTCGGGGGAGGTCTAAGCTGGATGTTAGGAGGAAGTTGTTGGCAGAGAGAGTGATTGGCATTGGAATGGGCTGCCCAGAGAGATGGTGGAGTTACTGTCCCTGGAGGTGTTGAAGAAAAGCCTGGATGAGGCACTTAGTGCCATGGTCTAGCTGATTGTCTAGGGCTGGGTGCTAGGTTGAACTGGATGATTTTGGAGGTCTCTTCCAACCTGGTTGATTCTCTGATTCTATATAACATTATATATACATGTATGTAATATTTTAAGATATGCTGACAAAGCCAAAGTAAAAATATATGTGTCCCCCTCTAAATCTATTAGCATCCTGGATGTGGGAGAGAGAAGTTCGAGCCTTACGTTTTCCTCAGTTGATATGTTCCTATATCACTTTCCATCATAATTTCATAGTTGAGGTACTTTGGTTGGTGATGTCCATAGCTGCTCCTTTGGCAACCATCCTGCTCTGTCAGTAATGCTTAAATATTTATCACTCTAGGGGACAAGGGCAGGGAAGGAGTGAAAAAGTGATTGTCAGCTGAGGTTTCTGCTGGCTTATGCCACAATAAAGACCAGCAACAGCACCTTGATGAGTATCCTACAGTGTGCCTTTGTCTTTCCCTGCTTACTCACTCTTTAGTCCCAGGAGACAAAGTTCATTTCCTCAGTTTTCAAGGTTTTATCCTTTTTCATAATGCCCTTTCCCCTGATTTTGGCAAAATGATTGCCTCAGTTGTGGTTTGTGAAGCATTATTGGAGAAGAGGACACAGAGGAAGGAACTCTGCAGTGTCCTCCATCACTGATGTCTGGAGGAGGCAGCCAGTTGCCGGCCAGGCACTGTCACCAACTCAGCACTTAGAGAAAGCAGCAGAGATGGATGGAAGCTTTATGTCCTCTGTCCCCTCTTGAAGTTTTCACCACTATGCTCTTTTTCAGCCCTTATTGCCCTTTCTTTTCCTTAAAGTTTCCACCTTCTCAGTGACAACACTGAAACACCAAGAACCTGGGAATCTTCCTGCCTTTCTACTACCAATTCTTTGTTTTCTTGGCTGTGCCACCCTCATCCCTCCGACCCATGATGTCTGGCCAGCCTTCACAGCAGGAGCTGCTCCTTTCATAGAATCATAGAATCAACCAGGTTGGAAGAGATCTCAAAGATCATCCAGGCCAATCTATCACCCAGTCCTATCCAGTCAATTAGACCATGGCACTAAGTGCCTCATCCAGGCTTTCTTCAACACCTCCAGGGGTCTGTGGGGTCACTAATGCAGTGCAGCTCCATTTATCACAGTGCCTCAGGGTGATTGATAAAAAGAGATAAGGCATCACTACACATAAAAAGGGAAAATTTCACCCTGATTTGAAGAGCTGACAAAATAATTTTCATTTTTAATTACTGAAATGCATCCATGCCAAGGCTCACGTGATGTGTTGGCTGAGCCTAGAAACAGAGGTCCCAGTATATCACTGGATGTGCATCCTGCATGGCTAGAGGGACCCAGCATGTATCATAGAATCAACCAGGTTGGAAGAGTACTCCAGCACCATCCAGGCCAACCTAGCACCAAGCCCTAGACAATCAATTAGACCATGGCACTAAGTGCCTCAGACAGGCTTTGCTTGAACACCTCCAGGGATGGCTACTCCACCACCTCCCTGGGCAGCCCATTCCAATGCCAAGCACTCTCTATGCCAACAACTTCCTCCTAACATCCAACCTAGACCTCCCCTGCCACAACTTGAGACTGTGTCCCCTTCTTCTGTTGCTGGTTGTCTGGCAGAAGAGACCAACCCCACCTGGCTACAACCTCCCTTCAGGTAGTTGTAGAGAGCAGTGAGGCCAGCCCTGAGCCTCCTCTTCTCCAGTGTGCTAGTTTGAAGCAAGCTGGAATGTTTTGGTAACAGAACTAGATAACGGGCAGTGAAATGAAAACAATTGATGTCAACTTCTGTCACAGTCTCGCTGAGAGCTCTGGGAAGAAGAAGAAAACATTCTCCATTTTGTTTCTCACTCTTGCTTTTGCCTTAGACCTGGTCACATCTCATTAACCCTGCTCCTACTAACCTTGCTGCCTAACCTCTTGGCTGCACCTCTTTTCTTCCTGAGAACTGGGGTAAGGTTGAGAGGGGCCGGGGGGAGGTGTTGGGGTGGTTTGAGAGCCCCTCCTGGGGACTCAGGTTTCTGGGAGGGGAGTTGTGCTTTTGTATTGTTTATCCTTTGTATATTTCTGTATATAATTGTATATAACTGTATATATTGTAAATAGCTGCTTGTAAATTCTGCTAACTGTAAATAAATTGCTTCATCTATATTCCCAGGGTCCGTCTGAGTTAGCTGGGGCAAATTCAAAAGTGTGGGGGGGCGGGGTAACCCCCAAACCATCACATTTTTAATTGGCGCCCAACGTGGGGCTAGATATTTTTGAGTGACTGGAAATTAGCTCTGGGAATTAAGATGAAGCTAATCAAGCAGCTATTGTATTTGGTTGGTGCATGTGGGGGGGCGGGGTAACCCCCAAACCATCACATCCAGGCTGCACACCCCCAGCTCCCTCATCCTCTCCTCACAGGGCTGTGTTCCAGGCCCCTCACCAGCTTTGTTGCCCTTCTCTGGACGCATTCCAGTATCTCAACATCTCTCTTGAATTGAGGAGCCCAGAACTGGACACAGCACTCAAGATGTGGCCTGACCAGTGCTGAGTACAGGGGAAGAATAACCTCCCTTGTCCTACTGGCCACACTGCTCCTGATACAGGCCAGGATGCCATTGGCTCTCTTGGCCACCTGGACACACTTCTGGCTCATCTTCAGCTACTCTCTACCAGTACCCTCAGATCTCTTTCTGCCTGGCTGCTCTCCAGCCACTCAGTCCCCAGCCTATAGCACTGCTTGGGGTTGTTGTGGCCAAAGTGTAGAACTCTGCACTTAGCCTTGTTCAGTTTCATCCCATTGGCCTCTGCCCACCCATCCAGCCTGTCCAGGTCCCTCTGCAGGGCTCTTCTACCCTCCAACAGCTCCACAGCTGCTCCTAGCTTGGTGTCATCTGCAAACTTACTGATGCTGGACTCAATCCCCTGGTCCGGATCATCAACAAAGGTACTGAACAGGACTGGGCCCAGCACTGATCCCTGGGGCACACCACTAGTGACAGCTGCCAACTGGATGTGGCACCATTCACCACCACTCTCTGAGCCCAGCCCTCCAGCCAGTTCTTGACCCATATCAGAGGCTGAAAACCAGTCTGAAAGGGAAGAATGCAGATGAATGGTAGTTACTGGTGCTTAATGATTTAACGGTTGTCTATTGCACAGTGGAAACTATGTGCACGATCTTAGCCTGTGGAAAATGTGAAGGAAACCAGGTTGCCTTAGAACCTCATCAGAAAGTGGCAGAAGGGCAACAGTTTTCACCTTACACTGGCCAGGATGGGCAACTCAATTTGCACACCCAGCATCCTTGACTCAGCTGGAGTGTTTTCATCTCAGGTTGCTTGAGCCCCCTGATCCTCTCATTGAATTAGATAAGAAATCCACCAACCTGCAAAGGAGTGCTGCAGTTACACCACCTGCCACATCAAGGTAAGAATGTCCAAAGCATGCAAGTGACTTATGAGACCAACTTCAATTTGCAGTTAGACTTTGTGGCTCCAAAGCTCCTTAATTATATTGGGAAATTAGACTTCAGGCCAAATTGTGTTTTGGTGGTGTAGTGTTTTCTTTTTGTCTTTTACATAAACCCAGACTTTCTTACCATGAAAAACAATGGGATACAAACTCTGGAGTTCTTTGGGCAGCTCCAAAAGCATTATTCATTTATTTCTCTTTTTGAAGGGGATGAAAGAGTAACAAATCTGTGTTCCAGAGGGGAAAAAAAAAGAGTTTTAACTGTCAGACATAGATTAAAGCAGAGGTTATGGAGTAAGAAGAGGTCAGACACAGGTACCTTTTAAGAGGCTAAATAACGATTGCACTCATCTGAGGGGTGGTCTCCAGATCTGCCACTCTTCTGTGTGGCATTCCTGGGAAGGCAAGAATGAACTTGTCTGAGAGAGGTGAGAAATGCTCTGCCAGAGACATTGAAATCCTTCAGCTGAGTTCTTTCAGGTCCCCTGTTCCTGCAGGTATTTTGTGGTGGCAATGTTTCTGCAAGCTTGTCAGAGGTGGAAACAGCCCAGGTAGGGTATGCTAATCAGTAAGATAATCTAGAAGGCTGTTTACAAGCACCATAATGGAAACAGGTTTCCATGACCTGCTCTTTCTTTATTGCTGTGCTTTTGGCTTGACCTAGCTCAGGGCTTGTGCCAATGCATGGTTGGGAACATTGTGCCCAGTTTGGGAGGGGGCTGTAGGTTAATGAAGGAGGGGGAAAATTTTGGTGGCTATCTGTAGTGGCAAATGTGCTACAGAAGGGGGTGCCAATGTCTTCTCCAGTCTGGCACCTCCACTTTTCTCCTTTCCCAGACATTTTCACACCAGCAGAGGAAACTAAGAAGGAGAGGGAAAAAAATAGAGTGGGTTAAGGAACATGGATGTGGAGATCGCCGCTTACCAGACAGCCCAAAAACCTCTTAGAGCCTCTCCATAAGGCCAGAGATGGCAAGAGGAGGAAGGCTCCCTTGGGCAACCACAAGAGGTATCAGCTGGAAGCCTTACAGCTACCTAACAAACAGGTTCTTGAGCACCAGGCAGCATCCTTGTGCCATAGTGACCAAAAATGCTTTCTCTGCAGCACACCAATGTGAGCTGCCCTGCATGGGACACGGCTGAGCAAGAGGCACCTCAAAGAACCCTTAACATCAAAACAAGCAACACTCATGTGGAACCACTCTGATCACATCCTTCACCCCCACACCTCATAACCATCACCCCTTTTACTTCCCACTCCTCTTCCACAGGATGGAAACAAACGGCAAGGAAGATACCATTAATGAGGTGCAGAGAGATGGATGCTTTCCCATTCTGCACATATGTTAAGTAGAGGCTTGAGCAGAGCTCCAGGAGAAAATGTATAATATTGCCTCGGCCAGCTTAAAAAAACAAAGTGCCTAAACTTCCAAAACCAACAATAACAAAACCAAAAAGTGTTATTCCTCATGAATACTATGGTATGTGTTGCCCCTCCAACCCACACTAGGAAGGGAACTGTGGTAGAGAGATACTTTAAGGAGATTGTGGTTTATATTACAGCTGCTAAGATAACAAGGAGCTTTCAAAAAGAATCTCAGCTAGTGCAGCTTGTTTTACAATGCCAAACTCCAAGGAGAGAGAGGGAGGGGGGGGAAAGTAAGTTTGTTTTCCACGCTGCCCCTTTATCTTGATGTCAAATATATCCCCTGGGAAAGGAAAACATTTAACCAGCAGATCCCATGGACACACACACACTCATGTGCCTTTTTCCCTTTAAGCTATGGTGGTGGCTGAAGCGTGGCACCGTTCAGTACTGCTGCTGCTGGAGGAGCTGGAGGTTTGGCAGGCAGGGAAAAGCCCACGAAGAAGATGGTTCAGTTGCAATAGTTAATAGTTGCAGGTGCTGGAGCTAGGTTGTGGTCTGGGGTGGTGAGACCCATGAGTCACCAGCTGCAGGTGAAGTGATTTGATTATAGTTGAGAGCACCTCCATGAGGGGTGGAGACAATTGTGCAGACAAAAGCATAACAAAATCCTGCCCTTGTAAAGCTCTCTGGATAGCTCACTGAAATAAGAGGCATACTTTCAGCAAGCAGAGGCCATGAGCTGTTGGCACAGCTTCTCAGGGGAGTGCTGAGGGGGGCTTCATTGACTCCCTGCACTACTGTAAATGACTTGATCTAACTCAACCAGGAGCTTTGTCCTTAATTACCAACATTATTGGATTCTGCAAGAAAAGGCTGGATGAGGTACTTAGTGACATGGTCTACTTAGGGCTGGATGACAGGTTGGACTGGATGATCTTGGAGGTCTCTTCCAACCTGGTTGATTCTATGATTCTGTACTGAAACCTCCTGATCTGGAAATCTGTTACACAGCACTGTTATCTATGGGATGTGTACACAGATGCAAGCTCTTCCCTCATTATTCCTCAGCCTGACCAATAAGGCTGTGTTTCTCCAGAGCTCTAGATCACAGCTCTGATGGTTGTCATGATGTTTACTTGGCCAGAAGCAGGGTGAAACCTCACATGGAGTACTGCATCCAACTCTGTAGCTATCAAAATAGGAAGGACATGAACTTGATGGAGTGGATACAGAGGAAGGCCACAAAAATGATCAGAGGGCTGGAACACCTCTGCTATGAGAACAGGATGAGGGTGCTGGGGTTGCTCAACCTGGAGAAGAGAAGGCTCTGGGCAGACCTAATCGGTCTCCCATCTTCTAATTACTCCAAACTATTTACCCTAGTAACCAATCATAAAAAAAAGAGAGTTTTTAACTGGAGAAAACATATTTGATAACCAAGGTATTTTACTTCACATCTCATTTTAATGAGATGCTTCCTTTGACTATTGCCCTCTCTCCTCCTCCTAATGTTGAAAGACTCACAACTCACAGCGCAACACTTTTTTCCCCTTCTCCCACCTTGAATACACTTGAAACGCAACCAAATCCAAATCAACCCCACAGATTTCTCTCTCACTCAGCATTTTCCTGTTTTTTGGGGGGCTCATTTTCTGGAAATGGGACCAGTACCTCAGAAGATGTAAATCAGCAGCAGGGTTTTGCAGCCAAAAGAATTAAAGTTACAATGAGATGAATAAAATTTCTGTGGCTTCCATCAGGTTTTCTCTCTAGGCAAGACCATTCAACTTCCAACAAACTTGAATATATTTTGATTTATTTATTTTATATTATTTTATTTATTTATTTATTTATTTTTTCCCACTGGACAAACACGTGATGGACTAGACTCCAGATCTATCTTCCACACTCACTCAACCACTGATTTTGTCATTTCAGCAGACCACTTGCCATCTGAAACCCCGTCCTACTAGGGCACAAATCTTGCCAGGCTGGTTTAGCCCTTGCTCTCCTCCTCCTGTTGTGCTGGGGTCTGGGAGTGAGTCAGATGAGCAAACAGTAAGGCAAGGCCTTGAGGGCTAGGGGGCTTAGCACCACGTGTTAGGTGTCCTGTGCTACTCTCAGTGTGCCTGCTTGGTCAAAGGAGGCACAAAGCTTTGAATTTATTGGCCAGAATAATAGAATCATAGAATCAGTCAGGTTGGAAGGGACCACAAGGATCATCTAGTTTCAACCCCCCTGCCATGCCCAGGGCCACCCTACCCTAGAGCAGGCTGACCACACCCTCATCCAGCCAAAGGAGCTCACCCTGTTCAGAGGCCACTCTACACAGCCGGTAGATCTCACCAGCTTTAAGTCAATGCAAAAGAGGAATGCGTGTTTGGGTGCCAGGTAATGAAATGTCACCAAAAAATCAAGGTAATAGAATCATTCAGGTTGGAAAAGAACCTTGAGATCATCAAGTCCAACCATTAACCCTACTCTATCAAGTCTACCACTAAACCGTATTGCTAAGTACCACATCTAAATGACCTCTACCATCCAGGGTTGGTGACTCAAACACCTTCCTGGGCAGCTTCTTCTAATTCTGGGTCACTCTCACAATGAAAATATTTTCCTAATATCCAGTCTAAACCTCTTCTGGTGCAGCTTGACGCTGTTCCCTATGAGGACAGGCTATGGGAGTTGGGGTTTTCAGCCTGGAGAAAAGAAGACTTCAAGGAGACCTTGTAGTGGCCTTACAGTATCTGAAGGGGGTCTACAGGAGGGCTGGGGAGGGACTATTTACAAGGTTCAAACAGGTCCTAAGCCCACTGCATGGCCTACATCTTGCTTTATCTGATCAAAGGCTGATTGTTGTTTTTTTTATGAGTCACATCATGCAGAGGTCTGACGATTTGACTGAATCCAGGAATGTGTAGTCTCCAAAATCCCACTGCACCCAAGAAAGATAGAGTGTCCTTCTTATTTATGGGAACTGCCATGGTGGAGACTTTGTTTATCACATCCTGTGTAATGTGATGGTGACCATCCTGCCACTGCACTCCCAGAAACTGAATTTCTCTGGCAGGTCCTTTGATGCAGGTCAAAGAGCAGGTCTCTTTTAATGGCAAAACCTGCTTGCAACAGAATGTCAATGATTTTGTTACCTTTCTCGAAGACTTCCTCAGCAGTTTGGCCCCACACAATGATGTCATCAATGAATAGGATGTGTTCTGGAGCTTTACCTTTCTCCAGTGCATTGTGGATGACTGAGTGACAGATGGTTGAGCTGTGTTTCCACCCCTGAGGCAAACGGTTGAACTGGTACTGGATTCCCCTCCAGGTGAGCGCAAACTGAGGCCTGCACTCCTTTGCTATGGGAATAGAGAAGAAAGCATTAGCAATGTCTATGATTGCATACCATTTAGCCTCCTTTGAGTCCAGCTCATACTGGAGTTCCAGCATGTCTGGCACAGCTGCGCTCATGGGTGGAGTCACCTCGTTGAAGGCACGAAATTCAACTGTCAGCCTCCAGTCTCTATTAGGCTTGCGCACAGGCCAGATGGGACTGTTGAAAGGTGAATGAGCTTTCTCGATGACAGCCTGATTCTCCAGTTGATGAATCACCTGATGAATGGGCAACTCATCCCTCTCACTACAGAGATTTGGTAATTCTGTTTTAGGGAGAATTACCCTCATCAGAGATGTTGAATAAATTCCAACAGTTGTATTATTTCCTGACTTACTGAAAACAGAGCTGGAAAGAGTTTCAGTAACATTACAGCCAATCCAGCCAAGAAGATCCTCTCCAAAATAAAAAAAACCCCCAAAACATTACTTTAATCTTCCTCCGCACTAGAGCAAGCAAGAGGGCACCGATTTTGATGGTACAAAATAGAAAATAAAATGTAATATAGCTTAGTTCTTAATCTCCAGACTTAATTAGCAATCAATTAAATTTAATTAGCACCACTTGGAAGCACCAAACTAAAGATGGGATGGTTTGGATGTTACCCACCCCCACTCCCCCCACCCCCCATATGAAATCACCCAGACTAGACTCAGCTAAACTGGAAATTAAGGAATGAAGCTTTATATTTACAACTTAGCACAATATACAAGCAGATATTTACAATATACATACAGCTATTGTGGCCATTTGAGCTACATTTCTAGCTCAGACACAGGGGAGAGGTGAACATTCCAGGGATAGGCCATATAATGGCAGCAATGGATAAGTTAATATTATTCCATTGGAGCATCAAGAGCTTTATGCCTTGATGCTTGTTCTTTCCCCTTGCTGGCCTCTGCTGCTTGAGCTGTGCCTGCCTGCTATCTTCCCCACTGCTGTTTTGGTTGCTGCTGCTTTGCTGCTTTGCCACCGCTTGACCCCTTCCCCATCTTCATTAAGGTTATTATACCCCTGTAGTAGTTTATTTTTCCTTATACTGTTATATTTGAATTATAAGAAACACAATTTCACTTTTCTCTGACTTTCCAAAAAAAATCCATCGTGTGGTGATTTTACCCTACCAGGGGAGGGATCCACCTTAACCCAGGACAGCTATATCTAGCAATATATGAGTTAAAAAGAATACAGAAACACAACAGCCTTCCCAGAAACCAAAGTCCCCAGGAGGAGCTCCCAACCACCTTTCCACCTCCCTTCCACCCCTCTATCTTAACCCAGACTTTGCCTTATGATCAAGATGAGTTTGAAGAATCAGCCAGGGGGTTAGAAAGCAGAAGGATTAGTTACAGCAGGGTAGGGAGAAAAGTGCAGGCAGCCAGAGCCAGAGAGCAAGTGCGTTATCTATGTTTCTGTTCTTGGTTTTATACATCTCAGGAAGCCTCTGAATGAAGTAGCCATCACCATTGTTTGTTTTTCACAGCCTATAATCCAATTCTCCACACCAAAATATTCCATCTAGCTTCAAACTAGCACTCTGATTTCCAATTACTTTGCATATTTCTGGTGGGAAAAAATTATTATATTATGGTGTGGTGGTAATGATGATCTGAGAGAGCTGGGGTTGTTGAGCCTGGAGAAGAGAAGGCTCAGGGCTGACCTCATTGCTGTATACAACTACCTGAAGGGAGGCTGTAGCCAGGTGGGGGTTGGTCTCTTCTGCCAGGCAACCAGCAACAGAAGAAGGGGACACAGTCTCAAGTTGTGCCAGGGAGATCTAGGCTGGATGTTAGGAGGAAGTTGTTGCCAGAGGGAATGATTTGCCATTGGAGTGGGCTGCCCAGGGAGGTGGTGGAGTCACTGTCCCTGGAGATGTTCAAGCAAAGCCTGTCTGAGGCACTTAGTGCCATGGTCTAGTTGACTGGACATGGCTGGGTGCTAAGTTGGACTGGATGATCTTGGAGGTCTCTTCCAACTTGGTTGATTCTATGATTCTATGGTCTCTCAGTGAAGATACATTTACCTTTTGTCTGCCTCATTTACAGACTGTCTGCTGTTCTCATAACATCAAAATGACTTCAAAGTGCAGCACAAACTCCAGGCTGTTCATTCTGCTGTAGAAAACTTGGAGCATATAGAAAGGTCTTAGGATTTTGGAGTCTAATCACTTTGAAGGACTACAGCAGCTTAATGTACAAAGATAACGCACAGATGCTTTGCAAGCAGGTGTGAAATCTCTGTGGGGGTTATCACATTCTATCTGATCTGCTGTCTACTAGTTTGATAACTGCAGGAATTGGACCACCTCTCCTGTGAAGAAAGACTGAGAGACAACAACCCCATCATTAAGCTACAGACTTGGGGATATATGGTTGCAAAGCTGCAACTTTGAAAGGGACCTGGAGGTATTGGCTGGCAGTTGACTGAATATGACTCAGCAGTGTGCCCAGGTGGCAAACAAAGCCAATGGCATCCTGGCTTAGGATAGAAACACTGTGGCCAGCAGGGACAGGAGGTGATCATCCCCCTGTGTTCAGCACTGGTGAGGCAACACTGGAGTGTTGTGTTCAGTTCTGGACCTCTCACTACAGGAAGGACATTGAGGGGATGGAGCATGTCCAGAGAAGGGCAACAAGGCTGTAGAAGGGCCTGGAGCACCTGGGTTTCAAGCTGTGCCAGTGGAGGTTCGGGCTGGATACTAGGAAATATTTCTTCACAGAGAGGGTTCTCAAACACTGGAATGGTCTGCCCAGGGCAGTGCTGGAGTCACTGTGCCTGGAGGTGTTTAAGCAGCCTGTGGACCTGGTGCTTAGGGACATGGTTTAGTGTCGACCCTTCAGTGCTAGGTCAAGGGTTGGACTGAATGATCTTTGAGGTCTCTTCCAACCAGATGTTTTCTGTGATTCTGTGACACCTGAGGCTGGTTAGTCTGGGGAAGAGAAGGCTGAGAAGGTATCTTATCAATGTATGTAAATATCTGAGGTGTGGGTGTCAGGATGAAGGTACCAGGTTCTTTTCAATGGTGCCCAATGATAGGAACAATGAACACAAGCTACAAGACAGGAGGTTCCACCTCAACACAAGGAGATGCTTCCTAACAGTGAGAGTGATGGAGCCCTGGCACAGGCTGCCCAAGAGAGGTTGTGGAGTCTCCTTCTCTGGAGACTTTCAAAACCCACCTGGATGCATTCCTGTGTGACCTGCCCTAAGTGATCCTGCAAAGATAACGCGCAGATGCTTCGAAAGTATGTGTGAAATCTCTGTGGGGATGATCACATTCTATCTGTTCTGCTGTCCACTAGTTTGATAGCTGCAGGAATTGGAACATCTCTCCTGTGAAGATAGACTGAGGGAAAACAGCCCCATGGTAAGCTACAGACTTGGGGATGTGATGGAGCCCTGGCTCAGGCTGCCCAAGAGAGGTTGTGGAGTCTCCCTCTCTGAAGACTTTCAAAACCCACTTGGGTGCATTCCTGTGTGACCTGCCCTAGGTGATCCTGTTTTGGTAGGGAATTTGATCTCAATGATCTCTGGAAGTGCCTTCCAACTCCCAACATTCTGTGATGCCATGTGATTACAACTGAGAACGCTGTAGTACTGTGCTTGTGCAGGGATTTTCTTCCTCGCTCTGGATAGTTAGTGGATCTTGTGTCCATCTTTTTCTTTATTATTTGGAACATCTAATTGTTCATTCACTTCTGTGGCTTGGTACACCACTGCAGAGATCAGTTTTCAGGAAATATCTTTTTGATACTGCCTAATTCTGACACTGGCACCTTAATTTTGATAAACAGCCACTAGGTGAGAACTGTACTTAAAACCCTTGTGCAGCCAGGATTTAAACACTTTATCCATGCATTAACACATTCAGGCAGCTTAAAAATTATATTCTTGGGAGTTGCTTTGGCAAAATGTCCATCTGAGTCCTTGGCCTTGTGGTGATTTATCTGCTCTAGCTGTTTGTACTGGATTTAAAAGGGAGCGCCTGGTTCTGTGATTGCCAGTCATTCATTCCTAAGGAAATACTTTTGTAAGGATAAGGGGCTAAAGGCCAATTTTTCAAAGACTTGTAGGCACACAAAGATGCAGATAGGCAGGAAGAAAGTCTTCTGAAAGGCTGCTGAGGTGTTCTTGAAAAATCCTGTGGGTCTTTGCCTATGCCTTTAGGTGCCCACATGCCTTCAGCAGTCTTTTTTTCTCTAGCCAAAGGGAAGGCCTCCAGAGCAGCTGTACCTCAGAGGCTCATTCAAACAGGCATAAGGAGCACAGAAGCTGCTTCCTTCTCCCTTCTTGCAGTCTCAGGATATGATTAAAGTGGGTGGGAAATCTGAGGGAGCCCCAGAAATACCATTTATTGGCAGTGCAACTTGAATCCTGTCATTTCTCTATAGCTGCCTTAAATTATGTTAGTAGGTCTGCCAGGAGTTACCCTGCACAGGGGCTGCGCAGTGTCACACCCCATGCAGCATACCACATAAGCATTGCAATGAACATGCAACGAGCAAGGTTTTGCAGGCTGGCCTCCACTTCTGCTGGAGGTACCTTTTGTTGGAGAGGTTCCTTACCTGAGGCATGCAGCTGCTGACAGGTTAGCTCCCTACATCCAAGTTTGCAAAGGGAAAGACTGTGCTTACCAGCAGCAGTGGGATGTGAAGCTTGATGTTCCCCACCAAATGCAAAGCCACTGCTTACAGTGAAATTCAAATGCTCACTGATGGGAACAAAGAGAAAATGTAAATGTTTATACTTGACATCCTGCAGCCTACAATAGTGATAAGCAAACCAATTGTTACATTTTTAAAGGCAGGCTTAATAAATATTTATTCTGGGCACCAGGGTGCAAATCATTTACATGACTGCACTGTGATTCCAGCTAGGGTTGAGATGTCTCCTTGCAGAGCTACTGCTCCCATTCAACATGTGCTTTAGTTTAACAAACCTCAAACCAATGGAAGTAGCTCTTTCTCTGATACCGTTGTAAAGTGATGACTCATTTTCCTCTGTGTGCTTCAGCATCCTCCAAGAAACATTAATGAATGCCTAGAAATGCTCTGCTCCATGCATGCCACGTATTGGACTTAATTACTATCCTCCTTTTGCAGAGGAACTTGGTGGTAAGTCAACAGGATCATCAGATGGTTTAAACTGTCCTAATAGTTAGCAGATACATGCTAATTTACAACATGTGAAGGTCCACTTACAGAGCTGCTTCTGCAGTACAGGTCTTTTAACATGAACCTTTATTTGTAGTCCACTGGTTAAAATTGATAACACCAGAGGAGAAGGGAGAGTAGAGGAAAAGGGACAGTGAACATAGGAGACAGGTAAATATATCTCAGGATTTTTTGTGCCACAGAAGTGAAATAGATCATGAATGTATCCTCTGTACAGATACCAGAGCAGAAGAAGATTGCAGAAAGAATCACAGCATCACAGAATGTCAGGGGATGGAAGTGACACTCTTTACATCTTTATGAACATGAATGAGGTCATCCCTCAGGCTCCTCCTCTCCAAGCAGCAGAGTCCCAGCTCCATCAGACTCTCCTCGTAAGAGAGATGTTGCCTTCTCTTAATTATTTTTGTGGCTCTGTGTTGGACTCTCTCAAGCAGTTCCCTGAGGTCCTTCTTGAACTGAGTGGCCCAGAACTGGACACAGTATTCCAGATGCAGCCTCACCAGGGCAGAGTAGAAGGTGAGGAGAACCTCTGTTGACTTACTAACTATAGCATTTCTAATACACCCCAAAAGGGCACTGGCCTTCTTGACCAGAAGAACACATTGCTGGTTAATGGTAAACCTTCCATTCACCAGGACCCCCAGGTCCTTTTCTGTTTCACTGCCTTCCAACAGGTCAGTCCCCAACCTATACTGATCCCTGGGGTTTTTCTTTCCCAGGTGCAAGACAGAGACGTGGACAGGAGCTTGGCCTCATTCTTGGGCTAATCAGGCTGCAAGCCTTTGTAGCTCTCTGCTCTTTTCTCCTTGCACTCACTTTACTGGCAGAAGCTGAGAGTCTTGGGTGAGAAGTACCAGACCAAAACAAGGTGCTGCTTATAAAAACTTATCATTTCTTGGAGGCTTACAGGGTGGCATTGAGGGGTTCTGTGCAAAAACACTGGTGCTCTGACCACAGCATCACAGGGCATTAGGGGTTGGAAAGGAACTCCAGAGATCATTGAGTCCAAGACCCCTGCCAGAGCAGGACCATAGAATCTAGCTCTGGTCACACAGGAAGACGTCCAGACAAGGGCTTGAAAGCCTCCAGAGAAGGAGACTCCACGACCCCTCTGGGGAGCCTGTTCCAGTGTTCTGTGACCCTTACAGTAAAGAAGTTCTTCCTCATGCTGGTCTGGAACTTCCTTCTTCTCCAACAAATCAGGGTTAAGGAATGGGTGAAATTGTGAGGCTTTTAATAAGGCCAACTTAGACAGCCTGGGGTTGTCACCTTAGGCAGATTGTGGTTGTCACCTTAGACTGCAGTTGTCACCTTAGACAGACTGCAGTTGTCACCTTAGGCAGACTGCGGTTGTCACCTTAAGCAGCCTGGGGTCATCACCTCAAACTGAGGTTTGTGCTTTAGACAGCCTGGAGTTGTCACCTTAAGCAGCCTGGAGTTGTCACCTTAGGCAGCCTGGGGTTGTGACCTTAGACATACTGGGGTTGTCACCTTAGACATACTGGAGTTCTCACCTCAGGCAGCCTGAGGTTGTCACCTTAGGCAGGCTGGGGCTCTCACTTAGACAGCATGGGGTTGTCATCTTAGGCAAACTGGAGTTGTCATCTTAGCCTGAGATTGTCACCTTAGATACACTGAGGTTCTCACCTCAGGCAGCCTGGAGTTGTCACCTTAGACAGGCTGGGGTTGTGACCTTAGACTGGAGTTGTCACTTTAGGCAAACTGGGGTTGTCACCTTAGACTGAGGTTCTCATCTTAGACATACTGGAGTTCTCACCTTTGACATACTGGAGTTCTCACCTTAGTCAGCCTGGGGTCGTGATGTTAGCCTGGGGTTGTCACCTTAGGCAAACTGGGGTCGTGACCTTAGCCTGGGGTTGTCACCTTAGGCAAACTGGGGATGTCACCTTAGACTGAGGTTCTCACCTTAGACAGACTGAGGTTGTCACCTTAGGCAGCCTGATCTTCTCATCTGTCCTCAAAACGTGTGACACTATAACCAGATAATAGTTGATTTTCCTCTAGTTCACTTTGTTGTTTTTTGCATTTTACTTTTCTAGGGTTTTGGTTAATATTCCTGTAAGGGATATCTTTGTGGTCCTGTGAAACCCTTGGAGAGCACAGAAAATTGTGTGAAGAATTTCAAAGTTTTCCTCAAAGAGGTAAAATTCTAAGACTGCTACAGGCCACCTCTCTTGGGAAACCTGAATTTATGGTTGTCAGAAGAGGAAGAGGAGGCAAAGTCCTTCCAGCACAAACAAACCAGGTATTTGGCTGTTTGCACAAGTCCACCTACACTCACTTCTTTATGCACTTGGCTTTGGGTTCTATTGAGGAGAAGGAATATGTTTTTTGATGGTCTCTCCTTGACAGAGTGTCCTAGATCATATTAATGATCATCTTTGGCTTTAAGCACTTACATGCCTGAAAATGTTTTCAACAATCACAACCAAAGCCTTAGTATCAAGTTTCTTTGCAATACAAGGGTAATAATTGAGTAAAATACATGGTGTGCACAGAATTACACAGAACCACAGAATATTAGGGGTTGGAAAGGACCTCTAAAGATCATCTAGTCCAACTCTTCTGCCAGAGCAGGATCACCTAGAGTCACACAGGAACACATCCAGGAAGGTTTGGAAAGTCTGCAGAGAATTAGAATTATAGAATCATAGGGTTGTCAGGGTTGGAAGGGACCACAAGGGTCATCTACTTCCAACCCCCCTGCCATGCCCAGGGACACTCTACCCTAGGCTCCACAACCTCTTCAGGCAGCCTGTTCCAGGGCTCTGTCACTCTTAGAGTAAAAAAGTTTCTCCTTATGTTCCTGTGGAACTTCCTCTGCTCTATCTTGCCCTTGTCCTCTTATTGGATGTCTCTGAGCAGAGTCTGACTCTGTCTTCCTGACACTGCCCTGCACACCTTTATCAATGTGAATGAAGGCAGCCCTCAGGCTCCTCTGCTCCAAGCTCCCTCAGCCTGTCCTCAGCAGGCAGATGTTCCATCTCCAGCAGCTTTGCAGCTATGTGTTGGACTGTTTCAAGCAGTTTCCTGAGGTCCTTCTTGAGCTGAGGGGCCCAGAAGTGGACAGAATACTTCAGATGCAGCCGTGCCAGGTTAGAGAGGAGAACCTCTCTTGATCTACTAACCATAGCCTTTCTAATACACCCCAGGTTGCCCTTGGCCTTCTTGGCCACAACAGCACATTGCTGACTCATTGCCATCTTTCCATCTGCCAAGACCCCTAGGTCCCTTTTCTCTGTGCTGCTCTCCAACAGGTCATCCCCTAACCACCACTGGTCCATGAGGTTGTTCTTTCCTAGATGCAAGACTCTACACTTGTCCTTATGGATTTCATTCTGTTTCTCCCTTCCCAGATCTCCAGCCTGCTCAGGTCTGTCTGAAAGGCAGTAGAGCCTGAAGTGTGTCAGCCATTCCTCCCAGTTTGGTCTCCTCAGCAAACTTGCTGACAGTTCCTTCTGTGCCCTCATCCAGGTTGTTGATGAATATATTGAATAGTACTGGTCCCAGTACTGACCCTCCAACTAGACTCTGCATCTGTGCTTCTGGATGTCAAACATATTCCTGAAAAGGAAGCAGGGGAAAGGGCCCAAAGGTCTTTGATTTTTATTAGAATGTAAAATGTTTATCAGGTTAGAGAATGGTGAAATGAGACTTTGCATTCTAATCATAGAATCAATCAGGTTGGAAGAGACCTCCAAGATCATCCAGTCCAATCTATCATCCAGCCCTATCCAGTCAACTAGACCATGGCACTAAGTTCAGCAGATGACAGAAATGTGTGTGTCTGTAGGGGGTGCTTCCTGGGATATGTTTATTTTCTTGTTTCTGATATTACTCCTTAGTCACCAGAAGATGAGGCAAAGCTCCATCCTTCCTTAAGCTTTTGCACAAAGGCGAAGCTTGCCAGCATCAGTAAGCTTCCAGCCTTATTTGTATCAGTCCTAACTTCGGAGACTTTCTTAGAGAAGCAATATATTCTGGTTTAATGTTCAGCTTAGTTTTTGTGTCTAAGTGTAAACAAGGATTAGGAAGTTCCTAGAGACATTGATTAAAAAAAAAAAAAAGAAAGAAAGAAAAAGGTAAAAATCACAAACTCACAGAACCTCAGAGGCTGGAAGTGACCTCTGGAGATCATCCAGTCCAACCTCCCTGCCAAGCAGGATCTCCTAGGGTAGTCTGCACAGGAATGCATCCAGGAAGCTTTTGAAAGTCTCCAGAGAAGGAGACTCCACAACCTCTCTGGGCAGCCTGTTGCAGGACTTTGCCACCCTCACTGTACAGAAGTTTCTCCTCATGTTGAGGTGAAAGCTTCTGTGTTTCAACTTGTAGCTGTTGCTCCTTGTCTTATTGCTGAGTGTGCTAGTTTGAGCCTAGCTGGGATATTTTGGTGAGAAGAATTAGGAAACAATGGTGATATCTTCTGCACTCGTAGGCTTGCTGAGATGTATAAAAACAAGAACACAAACATAGATAACAGAGTTTTGCTCTCTGGCTTTGGGCTGCACTTCTCTCTCTCTCTCTCTGACTTACTGCCTAACTAATCCCTCTGCTTTCTAACCCACCTGGCCAATTCTCCAAACTCACCTTGAACATAAGGCAAAGTCTGGAGTAAGGTAGAGGGTTGGGAAGAAGGTGGAAGGGTGATTGGGAGCCCCTTCTGGGGACTCTGGTTTCCGGGAGGGCTGCTGTGTTTCTGCATTACTTTTCAACTTATATATTTCTGTCTATAACTGTATAGATGATAAATATCTGCTTGTATATTGTGCTAAGCTGTAAATATAAAGCTTCATTCAATTTCCAGATGAGCTGAGTCTAGTCTGGGTGATTTCTAAAGCATCACACTGAGCACCACAAAATGAGATTGGTCCCATCCACTTGACACCCATCCCTCAAAAAACGAAAAGGGTAAATAATGGACTATTGGAATCCAAAGGTATAACAAAACATAAATCTCTGTTTCCATTTGTTTGCTAATTGGGGTAAAAAGCCAGGGTATAAACAAGTCTTTCTTCTTGCTGTCCTTGGTTTTGTTCTCCTTGCAATTTTCTTCAGCAGCTTCACACTGCTCCACTTATCTCTGTCCTAACCTTCTTCTCTGGCACAAACCATCAGGGAGGTAATGGGATAGGGAGGAGGGAGTGGGTCCGGTTGCTGGGAACCTTTCTGTGTTTTGTCCCAGGTGGTTGAGAAAGAATTCACAGGGATCCCTGTGAGGATCCTTGCATCCAGGACAAGGAGCAAGGGATGTAAGTTGCAGCACAAGAGGTTCCACCTCAACACAAGGAGGGACTTCTTTACTGTAAGGGTCACAGAGCACTGGCACAGGCTCCCCAGAGAGGTTGTGGAGTCTCCTTCTCTGGAGACTTTCAGGGCCTATCTGGATGTGTTCCTCTGTGACCTGAGCTGGATTGTATGATCCTGCTTTGGCGGGGGGGGGGGGGGGGGGGGGGGGGGGAGGTTGGACTCGATGATCTCTTTGAGTCCCTTCCAACTCCTAACGTCTTGTGAGCCTGTGTGAATGTATCCAGGCAGGTTTTTTTTTCAGTTTGTATCCATTGCTTCTTGTCTTATTGCTACTGACCACCAAAAAGAGATTGGCTCCAGCCACTCGACACCCACCCCTCAGATATTTGTACACATGGATCAAATCTCTCAGTCTTCTCCAGACTAAACAGCCCCAAGGCTCTCAGTCTTTCTTCATGGGGGAGATACTCAAGTCCCTCAGTCATCCTTGTGGTTTGCCGTTGGACTCTTCCCAGCAGGTCCCTGTCTCTCTTGAACCAAGTTGCTCAAAACTGGATGCAGTATTCCAGGTTTGGTCTCACCAGTGCAGAGCAGAGGGGGAGAAGAACCTCCCTGGGCCTGCTGGCCACACTTTTCCTAACGCACCCCAGGAGAGAGAAAGAAGAAGAGGAAAAGGAGTTTTCTTTCAAATGGCAATCCAGCAGTGCCTGGCTGGACGCCCCTCACCCAGACCCCACCCAAGCATTGGAGGGGATGCTTCTTTCAGCTTGGTTACGTGTTCGTGTAGCAGGGCAAGTGCATACGTGAAATGAGCTTCTGCTGAAGCCTTAAGTCTCCAGGGGAATTTTCTAATGATCATTTTCATTTAACAGGCACAAGTTGTTAGCCTAACCTGAGAAAGTCTTTTAATTTGTGTATGCCAATTCTACCTCCCTTTTTTTTTCCTTTTTCTTTTCCCCCCCTCCCCTTTTTTCCTCTATGTCATGGGTTTAGTTCCCTCAGCTAATGCACTTTCATCATGAGACTGGGCAAGTGAATGCCAGCGTAATGATATGGAGCTTGTTTGGCCCTGACAAAGAACATAGAGAGAGGCTGGATGGCCTAAAGGACAGGCCAAGGTCTCTATTCAGCTCAAATGATCTCTCTCCTTGCATGCCACCAAGTTCCACAGAAGAAAGGCTGCATGACTGAGTTGCACCTCAGGATGGGAGCGGTGGAGTTTGGCAGGAACTTGGCTGTGCCCCACAATGCCCCCCAACCCCGAGCTCCTGTTGCAGGGTTTTTGCTAAATGGGGGTCAAAACAGAGAAACAATCAAGGGTTAAGCCCTTGACTGAATATTTTAATCGCTGTTTCCTAACACCAAGCAGTCACAGAGAGGGAAAACATCCTTTAAAACATAGCAGACAGGTTACAAGGAGATTGCTGAGACTCAGCTGCTGCAGCTTTGGTGGAAAGCAGGGGGTGGCATTCTGGCTTTTAAATGTTTTCCCTTCAGTGGGTTTTTTTTCTCTCCCCTTCCCCTCCTTTTTTAGGCTGGTTTAATAACCCTCTAGTAACTTACTCCATAGCTTCTGTGTGCAAATAGCTCCAACTGAGCCAGGGAAAACTACTCCTGCAAGAATATGATTAAAGCCTTTTCTACCTTGGCCTCCCAGAGCACTCCACAAAGGAAGCTGGTGTTCCTGCATATGGTCAGTTTCCTGCATCAAGCCAGCACAAATGCCCTCCCATGCCTCATGTCCCACTAGTTCAGTCACTGATAGGTCCTGAACCAAACTTCCTAACTCCCAATTGTCCTATATTCATGGAATCACAGAATTGTCAGGGTTGAGAGAAACCTCAAGGATCATCTAGTTGCACTTATCCTACCATGGGCAGGGACACTTTACACTAAATCCCCAAGGATCAGTGCTGGGCCCAGTCTTGTTCAATATCTTTACTGATGATCTGCACCAAGGGATTGAGTCCAGCATCAGTTTGCAGATGACATGAAGCTAGGAGCAGGTGTTGATCTGTTGGAGGATACGAGAGCCCTGCAGAGGGACCTTGCCAGGCTGGATGGGTGGGCAGAGGCCAATGGGATGAGATTGAACAGGGCTGGGTGATAGGTTGGACTGGGTGGTTTTGGAGGTCTCTTCCAACCGGGTTGATTCTATGAAATCAGGTTGCCCAGAACCACACCCAGCCTGGCATTAAAGATGTGCAGGGATGGAGCTTCTACCACCTCCCTGAGCAACCTGACCTATAACTTGCCTTCAATTTTGCATTTGTTGCAGCCCACCAAACCCTCTTCAACTCAAAGAAGCTCCACTCACAAAAGAGCAGATTAAAAATCACTGTGGGCACAAAAGATATTGGGGTGGAGTAGAAATGGCAGCAGATGAAAGCTTAGAAGACCCCATTAGGACTCCTGTCTTTTAACAGTGATCAAAACAGGGAATTATTGTGGCTTAAGACCTCAGGTGGTAAACAGAAATGCTTTGTAGCATGCAAAATATCTTCTATTTTTCTAATTTTCCTCAACATTTATTTTAAGGAAAAAGAAAGGAAGAAAGGAAGAAAGGAAGAAAGGAAGAAAGGAAGAAAGGAAGAAAGGAAGAAAGACAGAAAGACAGAAAGAAAGAGAAAGCAAGCAATTAATTTTTGTTTCACTGTCAGTAGACCTCCTTTCAAGAAGCAGAAGGAACAGAAAAAGTGAAGTATAATAAGAAATGCAGGGCCCTGCACCTGGGGAGGAATAACAGCAGGCACCACTCCAGCCTAGGGGTTGCTCTACTGGAGAGCAGCTCCACAGAGAAAGACTGATGGACAGCAAGTTCTGCAAGGGCCAGCAATGTGCCCTTGTGGCCAAGAGAGCCAATGACATCCTTGTCGCCAAGAGAGCCAATGACATCCTGGGATGCATCAGGAAATGTGTGTCCAGCAGGACTGGAGAGGTTCTTCTCACTCTCTGCTCTGCCCTGGTGAGGCCAAACCTGGAATACTGTGTCCAGTTTCAGGCTCCCAAGTTCAAGAGAGACAGGGACCTGCTGGGAAGAGTCCAATGGCAAACCACAAGGATGACTGAGGGACCTGAACATCTCCCCTATGAAGAAAGACTGAAGGACCTGGGACTGTTTAGCCTGGAGAAGAGAAAGCCAAGAGGGGATTTGATTACAGGATCATAGGATGTTAGGGGTTAGAAAGGACCCAAAGAGATCATCGAGTCCAACCCCCCCTGCCAGAGCAGAACAATACTATCTAACAGAGATCACAGAGGAACACATCCAGACAGGCCTTGAAAGTTTCCAGAGAAGGAGACTGCACAACCTCTCTGGGGAGCCTGTTCCAGTGCTCTGTGACCCTTACAGTAAAGAAGTTCCCCATTGTGTTGAGGTGGAACCTCTTGTGCTGCAACTTACACCCATTGCTCCTTGTCCTATCCCAGGGAGCAGTGAGCAGAGCCTGTCCCCCACTCCTAGCCAGCCCTCAGATACTTATAAACATTTATCAAATTCCCTCTCAGTCTTCTCCAGACTAAGCAGCCCCAGGTCTCTCAGCCTCTCCTCATCAGCCATGCCCTCCAGTCTCCTACCCATCCTCGTAGCCCTCTGCTGGACTCTCTCCAGCAGATCCCTGTCCCTCTTCAACTGGGGAGCCTGTTGCGGAGGGGCATTCTCTCTACCTACGCCTATTTGGCAGAGGTGAGAAATTAATTTGAGGTGATATAAATTTTATATAAAACCATAATTTATTAAAATTAATATTTATGAACCAGTATGTATTAATATTTAGTTCTTTTGTGCAAGGTTATAAACATGATTAGGCTACACAGGGATTTGGTCAATAACTGGCAAAACATTTGAACTATAAACAGAGAGAGGTTTCCCTTTTGGCTTAGTGCCACTTAGGAACTTATGCTGTTTGCCCAGCAGAGGGGCTGAAACTCTGTCTGCTCTAAGGTGGAGATAACTTATATTACAGAGGAATTAAAGCTTACTTAGAAGCTTTAAGTAACTATTTAATTATTTAATTAATTATTAATCACCCTCCCGGGGTTGTGTCACAGCCTTTGCCCAGTGTCCAGACTTCCAGGGGTCTCTCTGTGGACTCTGTGAGGCTGGAATCTTCCCAACATGAGGGGAAATGGAAAATCTTCCCAGTCTCTGGGGTAAACAGGTTTCTTTTTCTAACCTTTGGTCTCCTGGTGTGGGACGATCTCTGCCTCGATGCTGCTGTCTTCTTCTGGATACTGCATCCAGGGATTATCATCTGGCAGGATTCCAGGAGCAGGAGAAAAATGTCTGTGAAGTTTCTGGCACGGACTTCTTCACATGGGTTCAGGCTGTGGGTGTGTGGGTGCAGACAGTCCAGAGGTCTGCTTTCCTGGTTCTCTCCAGGCTGCTGGGAGACTGAGCTCTGTAAATGAATGCTAGGCAGCTTGCAGATATGCACAGCTGGCTTTAGGAGGTTCTATTGGCTCCTTATATATATGTGTGTGAGCAGGCATGAATGAGCTCTGCATCTAAAGTATGCAGTCAGGTGAGCTGCGAATGAATCAAAGCATGAGGTCTGAGCCTCAGAGAGCGTCAGAGCTATGCAATGGCATCCGAGCGTATGTATGAGTGGCTGAGTGCTTCAGGTGAAGGTCAGAACTATAGCTGATCCTTGCAAGTGGGTCAGAGAGCTGAGCTGTGCTGCAGGCAGGGTCAGAGAGCTGGTCTGAACAGATCTGAACACGTATTTCTCCTGTGCATTCCTCTTTATAGACTGTGGGCTGAGATTAATGCGCCCTTTGGCCACCAGAGTGACCAATCAGGTTGGCAGTAAGCCAAACATTACCATAATAGGTAGGAGCTGTTTGCCTGGACTCTCACAAATATGGGGATCACATGGGCTTGCCCCAGGGATACACAAGTTGTGTGTGTGTGTGTGTGTTACACAACCCTGTTTACAACCAGGGGTCCTGGCAGAAAATTATGTCCAGGCATGTAGGGGCACAAAGAAGCCTCTGTTTGGGCTGACAGACCCTCCACAACAGAGCCTGAATGCATACTCAAGATGAGGTCTCACCAGGGCAGAGCAGAGGGGAAGGAGAACCTCCCTTCATCTGCTGGACACACTCTTCCTAATATACCCCAGGATCCCATTGGCCTTCTTGGCCACAAGGGCACATTGCTGTGCCATGGTTAACTTGTTATCCACCAGCACTCCCAGGTCCCCTTCCACAGGACTGCTTTCCAGCAGATCACCTCCCAAGAAGTTATCAGGGATCAGGGTATGTATGCAATAAAGTCTCTCTCAGGTTGCCAAAGCAAGCACCCTGTTCAGATATTTCTTTTAATTGAACAGAGGTAGGATGTGTTTTGATAGGATTGGGTTTTCATCCTGCACCTAGCAAGTATCTTCTGCGTATGCTTTCATTAAGAACTGCCATGAGCTGTTAGAATCTGTTGATTTGGGGTGTTTATAATTTTTAAAAGCTCTGTGTGCTAGTTTGTGCCTGGCTGGGATATTATGGTGAGAAGAATTAGATTATAGGCTGTGAAAAGGAAACAATGGTGATGTCTGCTTCACTCATGATTTGTCATTGGAATGGGCTGCTCAGGGAGGTGGTGGAGTTGCCATCCTTGGAGGTGTTCAAGAAAAGCCTGGATGAGGCACTTACTGCCATGGTCTAGTTGACTGGACAGGGCTGGGTGATATATTGGACTGGATGAGCTTGGAAGTCTCTTCCAACCTGGTTGATTCTATGATTCTATGATTGCTGAGATGTATAAGAACAAGAACATAAATACAGATAAGAGAAAATCTCTCTGGGCTTTTTGGGCTGCACTTCTCTCTCTAACTTGCCTGACTAATCTTTCTGCTTCCTAACCCCCATGGCCAACCCTCCAAACTCACCTTTGAACGTAAGGCAAAGTCTGGGGTAAGGTAGAGGAGGGGGGAGAAGGTGGAAGGGTGGTTGGGAGCACCTCCTGGGGACTCTGGTTTCTGGGAGGGCTGTTGTGTTTCTGTATTACCTTTTAAATGTATGTATTTCTGTATAGACTGTAAATATCTGCTTGTACATTGTGCTAAGCTGTAAGTATAAAGCTTCATTCAATTTTCTAGAGCCACTGAGTCTAGTCTGGGTGATTTTCCTAAGTGTGTGTGTGGGGGATGCAGGTAACACACAAACCATCACAATCTGTGATTTTTTTAGTTATTATTATTATTATTATTATTACTATTGCTACTATTGCTGCTATTGTTGTTATTACTGCTGTTATTACTATTAGTATTATTACTATTATTATTATTACTATTTGAGGTGGTCTTCATGCCTCACTCTGGGAAAAGCTGAATTTTATAAAAGGGGAAAAAAAGGTCAAATTTTATAGAAGATTAGAACTGCAAGCACTTAATTTAATCTGAAGTTTTAGAACAACAACAACAAAAATGCCTCTCACATTAAATAGAAGGGATGACCTGCTTTTGCTTTGAGAGTAATAAAAAATGCTACCCAAGAGATATATTTTTTCCCATAATAAAGACATTCTCAAGGGTATTGCCTTCTTGTTGCTAATCTTCTAAATTCCCAGAGGTGGAATAATCAGCATCTTCTGTACAGAGCACACCTATGAGACTGTACATTGCTTTCACATTGCTGTAATTCTGAAGGTGCATTGGTGATTTTGCTGGGAAGAGAATGAACCCATTGCAATTTCAGCTGTGGTACTACCATAGCTGTAACACACACAAATACTGGTTGAAGGTCCAATATTTTCCTTCAGCTTTTTTGCATGATTTTTTTCTGCAGAGTGCTGCTCTCTCTCCTTTGGCTGAAAGTTTTCACTTCTCAGCATCATTGACCGATGAAAAAGAAATGTGTAGAGTCTTGCACTTGGGAAAGAATAACCCCAGGGATCAGTATACACTGGGGACTGACCTGCTGGGCAGCAGCATAAAGGAAAGGGACCTGGAGGTCCTGGTGGATAGAAGGATGACCAGGAGCCAGCAATGTGCCCTTCTGGCCAAGGCCAATGACATCCTGGGGTGGTTTAGAAGGGCTGTGGTTAGAAGGTTGAGAGAGATTCTACTCCTCTGCTCTGCTCTGCCCTGTCAAGGCCATATTTGGAATAGTGTGCCCAGTTCTGGGCCCCTGTGAGGGATTATGCAGGGAGGGATCCCGGTGGTCCTTTCCAACCATGGCAATTCATAGTGATTAGATGTTGTGCTGAGGGATTTGGTTTAGTCAAGAACTTGTCAGTGTGAAACTGATGATTGGACTTGATGATCTTGAAGGTCTTTTCCAGTCTAAGAAGTTCTGTGATTCTGTGATCAATAATCTGTATTAATTTTGATCTCCAGACGATGATTTTTAATAACCATGAAAAGTGTTTATTAACATTAAAACTCACCAGAAACTTATTCACAAGGTTCAAAAATGCTCAGGTTGGAAATTTATACAGGCAGGGCACAGGTAAAACCAGAGCATTTATTTCTTCAAGTGGCAAATGCAAATATGATACTGGAAGAGGCTTTTAAGTATTTACTCACAAAATTATTGTTACCTGACTTGCAGAGGCTAGCCACAGTCCCAGACAGTGCCCAAATGCCTTCAGGGAACTCTGTCTTGTCAGCCACTGAGAGCTGACTCTTCCCAGGCTGCTGGGGAAAGGAGGCAGGCAATCTTTGACCTTGTCTCCTGGCTGCTCTGGACGATCTGTGTATCTCCAGGACTTCTTGTCTTGGCAGGAGACTTTCAGGTGCAGGCAGGATGTCTTGTGAGGTGCAGTCTGAGCACAATGTCACGCTGGCTATGCAGGCTGATCGCCTGCAGGCATTTAGACCCTGTTCCTGGTAAGCTCTCCAGGCAAATTCAAGATGCAAAATGAGGCAGCAGCAGCCCCCCATGCTACTTGCTTATCTCTTTTATCAATATCCATCATGAGGCCAATGGGGCATGGGACATAGATTAGCCAATCAGAATGGCACTTTGCCAAACCTCACCATATTAGGTGAAGCCAGGGCTTTTGCCTTCCCCTCCCATGGTTGCCTCCCCCCAGCACAGAAGTAGAGGGAGCAGGAGAACATGTCTGGGCAGACCAGGGCATGGATAAGCCCGTGTTTGCCCTATCAGGCCTACCACCACAGCTCCCCAGCTCAAGAAGGATCTCAAGGGAACTGCTTGAGAGAGTCCATGCAAAGCCACAAAAATTATGAAGGGAATGGAACATCTACCTTATGAGGAGAGCCTGGGTGATCTGGGGCTCTTTAGTTTGGAGCAGAGGAGCCTGAGAGGTGACCTCATTTGTGTTTATAAAGATATAAAGGGTGAGTGCCAAGAGCATGGAGCCAGGCTCTTCTCAGTGATACCCAGACACAGGACAAGGGCCAATGGGTGGAAGTTGAGGCATAGGAAGTAAACATGAGAAAGACTTTTTTCCTTGTGAGGGAAATAGAATGCTGAAAAAGGCTGCTCAGGGGGGCTGTAGAGTCTTCCTCTCTGGAGATATTAAAAACCTACCTGGATGTGTTCCTGTGTGATCTGGTATAGATGATCCTGCTCGGGCAGGAGGATTGGACTAGATGCTCTTTTGAGGTCCCCTCCAGGCCCTAACCTTCTTTGATTCTGTGATTCTTATTTGTGTCAAGTTTGATTAGTCCTAACATATCCCAGGCATCAGTATGGGAGCTCCTCAGAATTTTACTACAAGTAGGATCAAGTTTAATGAGGTAGTAGCCAAAGGCATGAGTTTATATGAGTTTACTGTAGGTGGTATATAAAGCTTTGAGCACCATTTGCTCTAAACGTTTGCTCATGCATCAGATACTCCCACATCATATTATGCCCTTGCTGCCATATCACTTTTGGTGCTGCCTTGACCCCAGGGTACAGGACTTTGGTGGAGCTTCTGCATCAAACACAAGGTACAAAATTAAACAACTGTTTGCTTCTTTCAAAACAACACAGTGTAAAAACTGCTTCCTCTTAGCTACCTCATGAGGTGTGCCTGAGCCATGCTCAAGAGACACTTCTCAGGCAGCTATTTCAGATTGAGCAAACTCCTTCCAGAATGTGATTAAAAAAACCCATGATGTGTCAGCTGCACTTAAAGTAATCATTTAACTAATGAATTTTAATTGCCTCGATGTTCAAATGGTGAGCACACGTTTTTGCTGAATTACAGCTTCTGTTGGGAAATGAAACTTCACTGATTTAGAACCATAGAATATTCTGGATTGGAAGGGACCTTGAAAGGTCATCTAGTCCATGCAGTCAGCAGAGGCATCCTTAACCAAGCCCTGATGAGCCTCACCTTGAATACATTCAGGAATGGGGTCTCAACCACATTAGTGAGCAACTTGTTCCAGAGGTGTCTGTTATCGATCCCTTCTGAGATAAGGTAGCCAGCAGCTGGTGGGAACCAAGGTCAGCATCCGCCTGTTATTAGCCTTCTTCACTTTGCATTCCCACACCTAAAATCTGTAAAGTGCTGTTCTTGATGGTACCAATTTTATCTTAGGTGTGAAAGGGCATCTTTGTTTCCTGGTTAGCTCCAGAAAATGCCTCATGGAGTGACTTCTGATCTATTTCTATCAGTCTTGTGATCCCCACACACATACCAGAATAGTCAACAGAAACCTTTCACTGCAAATATTTGAACTTCACAATGATTTATGGGGAAAAAAATGTCATCAGAGCTAATGTTCCTGTTCCCTGAGGAATGTAAATTGTGCAGCCAGGTTTCTAAAACAAATCACAAATCACAGAATCACAGAATCAATCATTCTGGTTGGAAAAGACCCTCA
Organism: Pogoniulus pusillus; assembly: GCF_015220805.1. Lineage (NCBI taxonomy): Eukaryota > Metazoa > Chordata > Aves > Piciformes > Lybiidae > Pogoniulus > Pogoniulus pusillus. Next base: position 21,050,539 of record NC_087267.1, read on the forward strand.
GGCTCACCAAGTCGAGCAGACATCCCTAATCTACAAGCTTCACCCTAAACCATATCTTCAACCTCCAGTATCTGAAGGGGGTCTACAAAAAAGCTGGGGAGGGACTTTTTAGGCTCTCAGGGAGTGACAGGACTAGGGGGAATGGAGCAAAGCTGGAGGTGGGGAGATTCAGGCTGGATGTGAGGAGGAAGTTGTTGAGCATGAGAGTGGTGAGAGCCTGCAATGAGTTGCCCAGGGAGGTGGTTGAAGCCCCATGGCTGGAGGTATTTAAGGCCAGGCTGGATGAGGCTCTGGCCAGTCTGATCTAGGGTAGGGTGTCCCTGGGCATGGCAGGGAGGTTGGAACTAGATGCTCCTTGTGGTCCCTTCCAACCCTGATTGATTCTGTGCTTCTAAGCACCACATCCAAACAACCTTTAAACACATCCAGGGTTGGTGACTCAACCACCTCCCTGGGAAGCTCATTCCAATGCCTGACCACTCTTTCCATGAAAAAAGTCTTCCTAATGTCCAGTCTATACCTACCCAGTCACAGCTGGAGGCCATTCCCTCTTGTTATATCACCAATTACCTGTGAGAAGAGACCAGCACTAACCTCTCCACAAGGTCCTTTCAGATGTCTGTAGACAGCAATAAGGTCTTCCTTCAGCCTCCACTTTTTCAAACTAACCATCCCCAGATCCCTCAGTCACTCCTCATCAGATTTATTCTCCAAATGAGCATTCCAGCTAATTCCTGGAACTGTTCTGAGACAGAGCTTTGCTTTGAATTTACCTCGCAACAGAAAAGCTTCTCTGTAAAAAGTTCACCACACTGTGATTCTGTGCTTCCTGCAAAGACCAATAATGAGGGAGCTGCAGAAGCAAAACTGATGTCCTAGGAGCAGTGAATGAGAATTTGCTGAAAACTTGCTGTAATTTTCTTGACAACAGAGAGGTTTGTCTCTCAGGTAGCTGTAAGTTACTCTTACCTCACGAATGCCAACTGAGGTAGAGATTGGTCCATAAAGAATTGTGCCAATAATTGCTGTGAGTATTGGTGTACCTAATAAAATTGCATAGCTTTTGCCTTTCTTTCCCTATTTCCTCCCCCCCCCCCCCCCCCCCCCCCCCCCCCCCTTATTTTTATCTTGTTTTCATGATGTAAGCCACTTTACTTTGCCTCCTGTTGAAAACTTGATCTAATTCCAGGAACATCTGGAAAAAAAAATAGTTTTATCTTTTCTGCTAGTAAAAAAATAAAAACAGCCCCCTCACAAATTCTCTGAACTTACTGTTAGCTCTCTGCTCCAAAAATAAAACGTACAGTACATAACAGATTTGGTCTGACACCATTTTCCCAGCTGGAAGGATGGAACTTTTGAATTGGTGTATAAATAAATAGAGGTTTGATCCTGCTCTTAGAATCATCGTAGAATCATAGAATCAAGCAGGTTGGAAGAGATCTCCAAAATCATCCAGTCCAACCTAGCACCCAGCCCCAGCCAGTCAACTAGACCATGGCACTAAGTGCCTCAGCCAGGCTTTTCTTCAACACCTCCAGGGATGGTGACTCCACCACGTCCCTGGGCAGCCCATTCCAATGCCAATCATTCTCTCTGCCAACAACTTCCTCCTAACATCCAGCCTAGACCTCACCCGGCACATCTTGACACTGTGTCCTCTTGTTCTGTTGATGGTTGCTTGGCAGAAGAGACCAACCCCACCTGGCTACAGCCTCCCTTCAGGTAGTTGTAGACAGCAATGAGGTCTGCCCTGAGCCTCCTCTTCTCCAGTCTGCACACCCCCCGCTCTCTCAGCCTCTCTTCACAGGGCTGTGCTTCAGCCTCCTCACCAGCTTTGTCTCCCTTCTCTGGACACATTTCAGTATCTCAACAGATATGAAAGAAAGAAAAAAAAAAAAAAGGAAAAAAAAGAAAAGAAGAATTTAGTTCTTTGATTAGGAAAAAAAATCTTCCTTTCTAACAACCCAGTAACAGAAAAGCCTTCTTCATTGAGCACAGTTTAGAAGGGAGGTACAAACACACTGTGATAGGTTGGACTGGATGATCCTGGAGGTCTCTTCCAATCTGGTTGATTCTATGATTCTATGATATCCTCCTGCTGCTGTTGAGGAAGATCACAGAATCATAGAATGGTTTAGGTTGGAAAGGACCTCCAAAGGTCACCCAGTCCAATCCCCTCTTCAGTAAGCAGTGACATCTGCAACTAGATCAGATTGCCCAGAGCCCTGTTCAGCCTCACTTTGAATATCTCTAGAGATGGGGCCTCAAGCTATGTCCTTGAGCAACCTGTTGCAGTGTTCCACTATGCTCATCATAAAGAACTTCTTCTTAGCATCCAATCTAAATCTATTCTGGTCCAGTCTGAAGCCTTCTGCTTCTTATCCTATAATTCCAGGCCTTTGGAAACAGTCTCTCTCCATCGCTCTTGTAGGTCCCTCTCAGATACTGGAAGTCTGGTATTAGAATCATAGAATCATAGAATCATAGAATCATAGAATCAACCAGGTTGGAAGAGACCTCCAAGATCATCGAGTCCAACCTATCACCCAGCCCTAGCCAGTCAACTAGACCATGGCACTAAGTGCCTCATCCAGTCTTTTCTTGAAGACCCCCAGGGACGGTGCCTCCACCACCTCCCTGGGCAGCCCATTCCAATGGGAAATCACTCTCTCTGTGAAAAACTTCTTCCTAACATCCAGCCTATACCTACCCTGGCACAACTTGAGACTGTGTCCCCTTGTTCTATTGCTGGTTGCCTGGGAGAAGAGGCCACCCCCCACCTGGCTACAATGTCCCTTCAGGTAGTTGTAGACAGTAATAAGATCACCCCTGAGCCTCCTCTTCTCCAGGCTAAACAGGCCCAGTTCCCTCAACCTCTCCTCATAGGATTTGTGTTCCAGGCCCCTCACCAGCTTTGTTGCCCTTCTCTGGACATGTTCCAGCACCTCAACATCTTTCTTGAATTGAGGGGCCCAGAACTGGACACAGTACTCAAGGTGTGGCCTGACCAGTGCTGAGTACAGGGGAAGAATAACCTCCCTTGTCCTACTGGCCACACTGTTCCTGATGCAGGCCAGGATGCCATTGGCTCTCTTGGCCACCTGGGCACACTGCTGGCTCATCTTCAGCTTACTATCTATCAGTACCCCCAGGTCCCTTTCCTCCTGGCTGCTCTCCAGCCACTCAGTCCCCAGCCTATAGCGCTGCTTGGGGTTATTGTGGCCGAAGTGCAGAACCCTGCACTTGGCCTTGTTAAATCTCATCCCATTGGCCTCTGCCCACCCATCCAGCCTGTCCAGGTCCCTCTGCAGGGCTCTCCTACCCTCCAACAGATCAACACCTGCTCCTAGCTTGGTGTCATCCGCAAACTTACTGATGCTGGACTCAATGCCCTCGTCCAGATCATCAATAAAGATATTGAACAGGACTGGGCCCAGCACTGATCCCTGGGGAACACCACTTGTGACTGGCTGCCAACTGGACGTGGCACCATTCACCACCACTCTCTGAGCTCTGCCATCCAGCCAGTTCTTGATCCAGCACAGAGTGAATCTGTCCAAACCATGAGCTGCCAGCTTGGCTAGGAGCTTCTTGTGGCAGACAGTGTCAAAGGCTTTGCTGAAGTCCAAGTAGACTACATCCACAGCCTTCCCCACATTCACCAGGCGGGTAACCTGATCATAAAAGGAGATCAGGTTGGTGAGGCAGGACCTGCCCTTCCTAAACCCATGCTGGCTGGGCCTGATCCCTTGGCTATCCTGTAGGTGCTTTGTGATGGCACCCAAGATGACCTGTTCCATCACCTTGCCTGGCACTGAGGTCAGGCTCACAGGTCTGTAGTTTTCTGGCTCCTCCTTACGACCCTTCTTGTGTATGGGAATCACATTGGCCAGCTTCCAGTCTTCAGGGACCTCTCCAGTGAGCCAGGACTGCTGATAAATGATGGAGAGTGGCTTGGCCAGCTCAGCTGCCAGCTCTCTCAGCACCCTAGGGTGGATCCCATCCGGTCCCATGGACTTGTGAGGATCCAAGTGACTTAGCAGATCCCTTACTGCTTCCTCATGGATTAGAGGGGGACTGTACTGGTCCTTGACTCCATCCACCACTTCAGGAGTCCAGCTGTCCTGGAGACAACCTGTCCCACTAGTGAAGATAGAGGCAAAGAAGGTGTTAAGCACCTCTGCCTTTTCCTCATCCTTTGTCACTCTATTCCCCTCTCTATCTAACAAGGACTGGAGGTTGTCCTTGGCCCTTCTCTTGCCATTCATATATTTAAAGAAACACTTTTTATTTTCCTTGGCAGCTGTGGCCAGCCTGAGCTCCAAGTGGGCTTTTGCCTCTCTAATTTTTCCTCTACAAGACCTAGCAATCTCCTTGAACTTCTCCTGGGACACCTCCCCTCTTTTCCAAAGGTGATACACTCTCTTTTTAATCTTTAATTCCTTCAGCAGCTCCCTGCCCATCCAGCCTGGCTGCCTCCCTCGTCGGCTCATCTTCCGGCTCAGTGGCACTGCCTGCTCCTGTGCCTTCAGGAGTTCTTTCTTGAAGCAGGTCCAACCTTCCTGGACCCCTTTGTTTCTAAGGGCTATTTCCCAAGGAACTTTCTGAATTAGTTCCTTAAATAGGCTGAAGTCTGCCCTTCGGAAGTCCAGTGTGGAGGTTCTGTTGATGCCCCTCCTGGTTTCTCCACGTACTGAAAACTCTATAATTTCATGGTCACTGGACCCCAGGCAGCCTCCAACCACCACATCCCCTACCAGCCCCTCTCTATTTGTGAGCAGCAGGTCAAGCAGGGCTGCCCCCCTGGTAGGCTCACGTAACAGCTGGGATAGGAAGTTGTCTTCCACACATTGCAGAAACCTTCTAGACTGCTTCTTCTCTGCAGTGTTTAAGTCCCAGCAGATGTCTGGTAGGTTAAAGTCGCCCACCAGAACAAGGGCAGGTGATCTTGAGGCAGCCTCCAGTTGCTTAAAGAGTAATAAATCAACCTCTTCTTCCTGGTTGGGTGGTCTGTAACAGACTCCAACCAGGATATCAGCCTTGTTGGCCTTCGCCTTAAGTCTCACCCATAATGACTCAACTTGATCATCTTTGATTTCTACCTCCACGACATCCAGAGCATCCCTAATGTACAGAGCCACTCCCCCGCCCTTTCTCCCTTGCCTGTCTCTCCTGAAGAGTCTGTAGCCATTGATTACAGCACACCAGGTCTGCTCGGAGCCTTCTCTTGTCCAGGCCAAAAAAACCCAGCTCCCTCAGCCTGTCCTTATAACAGAGGTGTTCCAGCCTTCTGATCATCTCTGTTGCTCTCCTCTGGATCCACTCCATCAGGTCCATGTCTCTCCTGTATTGAGGGCTCCAGAGATGGATGCAGTAGTTCAAGTGAAGTCTTACCAGAGAAAAGTGGCAGAATCACCTCTCTAAGTTGCATTAGATCTTGCCATGAGGACCTTAAGTGTTGGTGAATCATCTAAGCATCTATTTAGCAATAAGAAGTGCTTAGGAATTGAGGCTTATCTTGTGTTTTCAGATTAAAGAAAGCAGGAATTCAGATTGGGAGTTAACTTTCGATAATTGTATAGTATTAATTTTCACAACTTGAAAATAAATTGGAACAAAATTCAGCCACCAGTCTGCAAATACAGAAACTGGAATTAAATGGGAACAAACAAATTCTTCGAGGCTGAGAGATCACAGGAACAGGCTGGCCAGAAAGGTTGTTTCTAGAGATGTTCAAAACCTGTCTGAATGTGCCCCTGTGCAACCTGCTGTAGGAGGATACATTAGCAGGAGGGTTGGACTAGATGACCCTGGATGTCCCTTCCAGCCTCTACCATTCTGTGAATTCGTGATGCTAGGAAAAAGTGATTTGCAATGAGGGTGGTTGAGCATTAGAACAGGTTGCCCAGGGAGGTAACTGAGGCCCCATCCCTAGAGATATTTAAGGTGAGGCTCAACAGGGCTCTGGGCAACCTGATCTAGCTCAGGATGTCCCTGCTGACTGCAGAGAGGATTGCACTAGGTGACCTTTGGAGGTCCCTGCCAACCTAGACCATTCTATAATGCTATGATCCTGAAGCTGTCAGCATGTCTATTCTACCTCTCAAGGTAGGCTTCTCATCCCAAACTGTCTCATCTCTGAGTCCAAACCAGAGAGATGCTCAGAAAATCTGGCACTCAGAAGCCCAATGGACTGATCTTTGTGGGATATATCTTCACTGTTCTTAGCTCAGTCATTACAAATGCATACAGAAGAAGGGAGAGGTGGGAGAAATCAAAACCACAAGCAGTCACCCAACAGTTTTCAAGCCCCACCTAGACATAGCACATAGCCAAGTGGCTTTGAGGAGCCCTCCCCACCAGTACATGAGGTAACTTAGTTGTTATGGAACTCCCTCAGTTCTATTTCTTGGGTGCTGGCACACCTTTGATTGAAATATTTCAGTTTAAAGCAATACACTGGTCTGGGCATGTAATATATTTTATGGAGCTTAACATGCTCCTGCCATAACACTTCTGTCTCCTGCAGTGTGTGAAGCTGGAGCAGAAATCTCAAGAGAATGAGCTTACTCATGAGCTATCTGCTAATTCTGGTTTCCGGTGGTGCTGGAAATAGTCTGAGAACTGCCTTTCTAGCAGTTTCAGGGAACTTGGCTCCTAGCCACTGCTAGAAAAGCACAAGCTGTGATCTAAGTGAAAAGAAAAGGAGGAATGAAAAATGCCCCAGACTCTCAGAGAGCTCGATAAGTGCCAGAAGCTTGCTGCCCTTCAGTCTTCTGCTCTATGTCCTTCCAGCCAGGTGAACTGGCCACTGGTTTTGGCTGCTGGAGACATGCCCTTTGTGAGAGTGGGCACCTAGTAGAAGGCACAGTGATCTGTAAGTAGGTGCTTTGGGGACCTCATACAGTTGCTCTGGGGAGTTTTTATGCCAATGGCATAAGTGGCAAGCCCAGGACTCTTGTTACAGCCCTTCAATAGTGGGTCCCCACAACAGAGACTCCTGATACTGTTGTTTCTCTCCCCTCTTCCACCTGCAGAGGTGCTGTGACAGTGTCTTTTCAATTGCCCTCTGACTCCTTGCTCTGCCAGCTACCTACCCTACTTCCCAGGTCTCTATCTCACTAATGGGTCCAAGAAGACAAGGCTCTGCCTTTTAGCAAATAGTGCCTCAAAAGGGTATTCTAGTGCATTCTAGTGCAAATAGTGCCTCAAAATGATGTTGGTCATTGGCACAGATGCCTTTGCCACCTTCAAGAAACTCCCCAGCCTTTATGAAAGTAATCTCAGGCCTATAGAAAGCAATCCCTGCTTTCAAAGCTAAAGGCAAAAGTCCTGTTCAAAAGAACTGCTGCCCCCTGGGCAGCCCATTCCAATGCCAGTCACTTTCTTTGCCAACAACTTCCTCCTAACATCCAGCCTAGACCTCTCCCAGCACAACTTGAGACTGTGTCCCCTTCTTCTGTTGCTGGTTGCCTGGCAGAAGAGACCAACCCCACCTGGCTACAGCCTCCCTTCAGGTAGTTGTAGACAGCAATGAGGTCAGCCCTGAGCCTCCTCTTCTGCAGGCTGCACACCCCCAGCTCCCTCAGCCTCTCCTCACAGGATTGTGCTCCAGGCCCCTCACCAGCTTCATTGCCCTTCTCTGGACACATTCCAGTAGCTAGATTATGTGGGATTAAAATTAGAGAGGCTAAGGCCCAGTTAGAACTTAGGCTGCCACCTCTGTGAAGGATAATAAAAAGCACTTTTATAAATTTATCAATGCTAAAAAGAAGGGCAAGAAAAGCCTCCACTCCTTACTGGACCAGGAGGGGAACACCATACCTGACGACGAGGGAAAGGCTGAGGTCCTGAATACCTTCTTTCTCTCAGTTTTCAACAGTGAGGAGGGAGGAGTTCAGGGCAAGTGGCCTCTTGAACTGGGGGATGGGGTCAGGGAGCGGTGTGTTGCCCTGGAAATTCATGAGGAATTAGTTCAGGACCTGCTGAGCCATCAGGACACCCACAAGTCCATGGGACCAGATGAGATCCATCCCAGGGTGCTGAGAGAGCTGGCAGCTGAGCTGGCCAAGCCACTCTCCATCATTTTCCAGCAGTCCTGGCTCACCGGAGAGGTCCCAGGAGACTGGAAAATGGCCAACGTGGTCCCCATCCACGAGAAGGGTCGGATGGAGGAACCTGGGAACTACAGACCTGTCAGCCTGACCTCAGTGCCAGGGAAACTGATGGAGTAGGTTATCTTGGGGGTGATAAGAGCACACCTGAGGGATGGCAAAGGGCTCAGGTCCAGCCAGCATGGGTTTAGGAAGGGCAGATCCTGCCTCTCCAACCTGATCTCCTTCTATGATCAGGTGACCCGCTGGGTGGATGTGGGGAGGCCTGTGGATGTGGTCTATCTGGACTTCAGCAAGGCCTTTGACACTGTCCCCCACAGCAAACTGCTGGCTAAGCTGTCAGCCCATGGCTTGGATGGCAACACTCTGTGCTGGGTTAGGAACTGGCTGGAGGGCTGGACCCAGAGAGTGGTGGTGAATGGTGCCACATCCAGCTGGTGGCCAGTCACTAGTGGTGTCCCTCAGGGATCTGTGCTGGGCCCCATCCTCTTTAACATCTTCATAGATGATCTGGATGAGGGCATGGAGTCAGTCATCAGCAAGTTTGCAGATGACACCAAGCTGGGGGCAGATGTGACTGGGTTGGAGGGCAGAAGGGCTCTGCAGTGGGACCTTGACCACCTGGACAGATGGGCAGAGTCCAATGGGATGGGGTTCAATAGCTCCAAGTGCAGGGTGCTGCACTTTGGCCACAACAACCCCATGCAGAGATACAGGCTGGGGTCGGAGTGGCTGGAGAGCAGCCAGACAGAGAGGGATCTGGGGGTGCTGATTGATATCCACCTGAACATGAGCCAGCAGTGTGCCCAGGTGGCCAAGAGAGCCAGTGGCATCCTGGCCTGCATCAGGAATGGTGTGGTCAGCAGGAGCAGGGAGGTCATTCTGCCCCTGTACTCTGCACTGGTTAGACCTCACCTTGAGTACTGTGTTCAGTTCTGGGCCCCCCAGTTTAGAAGGGACATTGAGATGCTTGAGCGTGTCCAGAGAAGGGTGACGAGGCTGGTGAGAGGCCTTGAGCACAGCCCTGTGAGGAGAGGCTGAGGGAGCTGGGATTGGTTAGCCTGGAGAGGAGAAGGCTCAGGGCTGACCTCACTGCTCTCTACAACTACCTGAAGGGTGCCTGCAGACAGGGGGAGGTTGCTCTCTTCTCTCAGGTGGCCAGCACCAGAACAAGAGGACACAGTCTCAAGCTACACCGGGGGAAATTTAGGCATGAGGTGAGGAGAAAGTTCTTCACTGAGAGAGTCATTGGACACTGGAATGGGCTGCCCGGGGAGGTGGTGGAGTTGCCATCCCTGGAGCTGTTCAAGGCAAGATTGGATGTGGCACTTGGTGCCATGGTCTAGCCTTGAGCTCTGTGGTAAAGGGTTGGACTTGATGATCTGTGAGGTCTCTTCCAACCTTGGTGATACTGTGATACTGTGATACAGTATCTCAACATCTCTCTTGAATTGAGGAGCCCAGAACTGGACACAGCACTCAAGGTGTGGCCTCACCAATGTTGAGTACAGGGACAGAATAACCTCCCTTGTCCTACTGGCCACACTGTTCCTGATCCAGGCCAGGATGCCATTGGCTCTCTTGGCCACCTGGGCACACTGCTGGCTCATCTTCAGCTACTATCTACCAGTACCCCCAGGGCCCTTTCTTCCTGGCTGCTCTCCAGCCACTCTGTCCCCAGCCTGAAGTGATGTTTGAGGTTGTTGTGGCCAAAGTGTAGAACCCTGCACTTGGCCTTGTTCAATCTCATCCCATTGGACTCTGTTTGTAGCGAGCACCTTTAGGAATCTCTGTTCATGTGGCACAATGCAGTACTGCGTCCAGTTCTGGGCCCCTCAATTCAAGAGAGATGTTGAGGTGCTGGAATGTGTAAGGGGCCTGGAGCACAGCCCTGTGAGGAGAGGCAGAGGGAGCTGGGGTTATTAAGCCTGGAAAAAGGAGGGTCAGGGTTGACCTCATTGCTGTCTACAACTACCTGAAGGGAGGCTGTAGCCAGGTGGGGTTGGTGTCTTCTACCAGGCAACCACAAATAGAACAAGGGGACACAGTCTCTAGTTGTGCTGGGACAGGTCTAGGCTGGATGTTAGGAGGAAGTTGTTGGCAGAGAGAGTGCTTGGCATTGGAATGGGCTGCCCAGGGAGGTGGTGGAGTCACAGTCCCTGGAGGTGTTCACGCAAAGCCTGGCTGAGGCACTTAGTGCCATGGTCTAGTTGATTTGCTACGGCTGGGTGATAGATTGGCCTGGATGATGTTGGAGGTCTCTTCCAACCTGGTTGATTCTGTGATTCAAATGATTTTCCAGTGTCTTGTGTTGAAGAACACCATGTCCTGAATTTCTCACTGCATTTAATTTTTATGTTCTTTATGTTGCAGCAAGTTTCCTCTACACACACATATAAAAAGTCTTTGCAAGCATCTCTGGGAACAGCAAGTAACAAAAAAGTGCCACAAGAAATTCTCTGTAACAAGCCTGGAAGCTGTAATGGATTTTCATGAACCCTTTGAAAAACAGTGAAGATGTCAGCAGATACTGAAGTGTTTACAGTCAGCATGGATACCCAATATTGTATTTGGTCATACAGAGAGTCCTAGCACCCATGAGGGCAACCTCTGCAGCACCGGAGCACCAGAGATTGTTCCTCCTTGTTTGCAGATGGTGCAGTTGGTGCTAGACAAGAGAAAGTGCAGGGAAAGTCTCAAGAGAAAGAAGTGAGGTAGACTCCAGTTCCTGTTTATTTGCAAGGGTAGACACCAGACATCAGGCACACAGAGCAGCTGTTCCTTAATTGCCACTGCTGAAGTATCCAAGCCTCTCCTAGCTGCTTATGTATTGATCCTTCCTTAAGCTCCATGTAACAGAGAAGTACCTGGGGATCCCATTTTACAGGTCCAGCACCAGAATGCACCCGAGTCAGTTCAAAATGTTAAGGCTATGCAAGTGGATAAAGAGGCAGAGGGACATCTAGTGGGATTTCCTCTGTCTTTGCATTTGCAGGCCATCAGAGATCTTCCCATAGGTTTGATTTACCTGTGACCACATCAGGGAGAGGTCTCTGCAAGCATGGAGTGAAATGCTGAGATTCCCAGGGAGGGGATTTAAGAAAGCAGACATTGCCTTAAAGCTCAGTGGATGTCCAGCAACTTGTTGAGCTAAGCTATCTTCTTTCACATCTTAGCCTGAAGTGATTTTCCCAGTGCTGTGATTGACATCCAGTAACAGCAATGCCTCTTCAGATCAACACCCAGCTTTCTGAATCACCTTCTCTTTGTGAAGGTGCTGAGGCTTGGCTTTGCTTCAGGCTGTGGACCTTGTGCTTTTGGGGAGAAATAATAACACACAGCAGTACAGGTTGGGGGCTGCCCTGCTGGAAAGCAGCTCCACAAAGACCTTGGAGTGCTGGTGGACAGCAAGTTCTGCACGGGCCAGCAAAGTGCCCTTGTGGCCAAGAGAGCCAATGGCATCCTGGGGTGCATCAGGAAAGGTGTGGCCAGCAGGGCTAGGGAATTTCTTCTCACTCTCTGCTCTGCCCTGGTGAGACCACAACTGGAATACTGTGTCAAGTTTGGACTCCCCACATCAAGAGAGACAGAGACCTGTTGGAGAGAGTCCATCAGAGAGCCACAAGGATGCTTGGGGCACTTGAGCATCTCCTCTATGCAGAAAGAATGAGAGTCCTGGGGCTGTTTATTCTGGAGATAAGACAACTGAGAGGGGATTTGATCAGTGCCTCTAAATAGCTGAGGGGTGGGTGTCAAGTGGCTGGGGCCAATCTCTTTTTGATGGTCAGCATCAATAAGACAAGGAGAAATGGATACAAACTGGAACACAGGAATTTTCACCTCAACATGAGAAGAAACCTTTACAGTGAGGGTGACAGAGCACTGGAGTAGGCTGCTCAAAGAGGTTGTGGAGTCTCCTCATCTGGAGGCTGTCAAAACCTTTCTGGATGCATTGCTGTGCAAACTACCTTAGGGATCCTGCTTTTGGCAGAGAGGTTGGACTGGATCATCTCTGGAGATCCCTTCCAATCTCTAAAGTTCTGTGATTCTGTGACCTTAGGAAGATTCAGAGTCTGATGTGAAAGGTGGTAAGAAGAGCTGTGACTAATCTGATTTCTGCCATGGAGATCACTTTGACAAACTCCAAGCAGTAGTGAGTTTGAAGGCATTTTGAAGGGTATCTTCATTTTAAAAAGGACCGGCAATTTACACTGGAAAAAAAGAAGTGTGATTAGGGACTTATTTCTTGCCATGACTGATGGCTGAGTGATTACAATGCATCACACTGCCCTTCTCAGCTGGTGTAGAACACCACAGCCTCATCCACTGAAGTCGTCTGGCTACAACAGCTCATACCAGCTCAGAATCTGAAACTAAACAACTGTGTCCATGCAGCCAGTTTCCAAGATCTTCATTCTCTGCAGATGTCCTCAATTTCTTTGTGACAGAGAATCATGATTGCTTTGATGACTCACTTATGAAGCCCTTATAGTACCTGACTTTGTCATCATGGGAAATGAATGGAGCTTCTTCAATTTAAGAGAGATGTTGAAGTGCTTGAGTGCATCCAGACAAGGGCATCAAGGCTGGTGAGTGGGATGGAGCACAGCCTTTTGAGGAGAGGCTGAGGAAGCTGGGGGTGTTCAGCCTGGAGAAAAGGAGGCACAGGGTTGACCTTGTTGCTGTCTACAACTCCCTGAAGAGAGGTTGTAGCCAGATGGGGTTGGTCTCTTCTGCCAGGCAACCAGTGACAGAACAAGAGGACACAGCCCCGAACTGTGACAGGGGCAGGTTTCAGCTGTTTATTAGGAAGAAGCTGTTCACAGCAAGACTGATTGGCATTGAAATGGGCTGCCCAGAGAGGTGGTGGAGTCACTGTCCCTGGAGGTGTTTAAAAGTAGACTGGAGGAGGCAGTGACATGGTTTAATTAATTAGAAGGTGTTAGGTGATAGGTTGGAGCCAATGATCTTGAAGGTCTTTTCCAACCTGGTTAACTCTGTGATTCTTCAGAGATGCAGTAAATGCACTAGGAGAGACTTCAGAGAGGTTGCAGACACAGTCTGAACAGCTCTGAAAGCCCAGTACATGTTTACCATCACACAGAGGGCATCATTTGTGCACATGACAGTAATGCCTAGAAGTCCAAGGATAGCCAAAATGCACCTGCAGGCTCTGTTAGAAGAAGGTGAGTCTGAATTCTGGCTGTTCTTACACTGCACACTAATCATTAGTGAATTCAACCTACAGAGACCTGAGTGCCTCAGACATTCGACTAGGCAGAAAAATGACAGGGAGCTTTGCAGTGCACTCAGCCAGTTCTGAATGAACAGCTCTTCCACTGTGATGGGAGAGTGGAGGCTTCTGGATGCTCCTCAAGCAGCAACATGGAAGGGGAGTGGAAGGTCTTCTGCACTGGTTTTACCCAGCCCCTGCTGTCTCTTCTTCGGTCACAGGGTGGCCAAATGAATAAATGTTTGCAAGGTTAGCTCTGTAATTTACCTTCTTGAGGCACCACAATCAGAGCTTACGCTTTTCCTCTGACTCTCCTTTGATGGTACCTGCATGTATGACACTTGGTGTGGTCAGAAGTGCTGCAGAATCCAGCAAGAGGGCTGCCTGTTTCAGGAAACACAGCTTCTTTGCTGAGGGCTCCCCTTACCGAAACTCACCCACAAAGAAAACTGAGCATCCTTCATTCTGGCCCACGTTTAATTGAAGAGCTGACAGATGTATGCTAAAATTTAGATGCATTTTCCTTTCACTTGGCTTATCCTTTGAAATTGTGAACATACCCTGCCTGACAACACAAAGGAATTTTCCCATGGATCAGCTAAAGCTGACTCACATGAAAGACTTGCCCAAAGTGGTCATGCCCTCTGAGCAAATACCACAGGCATGAGGATCTCTGCTCTTGGCCTAACAGCACTGTTAGGATTCCAGCCTAACCCAGCCTAGGAAGGCAGATTTTATTGGAGGAGGGGAAGTCACCTACCTGTGACCCAGCCAATCTGCTCTGCTATTTATTCATGTTGCTAGCTTGTAAGGAGGTGAACGTTTTGTGCTGTCACTGCACATTGCGAGAAATTCCCTGCTCTGCCTCTGAAACACACCAAAGAGCACTCACTGTTTGTTTAAGCAGGTAAAGCACACAGCAAAAGTAACTGCTGTGACTCAAAGGGGAAAGCAAATCATTTGCTCACTAAAGCTTTCAGCCCTGGGGTTTGTGCTGGAGTGAAGAATCTAGCGGAAGCTAACACCCTTCTAAGACAAATTATTTCCTCTGCTCAAACTGCTGAGCATGTCACAGATCAACAACCAGCAAGGCTTGCTTACTCATCCCTGCTCTGGACTTCTGGAGTGGTTTGCTCCTCTTCTAATACTGCTGCTCTGGCTGCCCTGGCTTGTTGGAAAGACAGGCACACATTAAGCAAAGCATCACAATCACCCATGAAGTAGTGATGCAAACAGAAATACAGGTTTAGACCACTCAAAAAAACCCAAACCAACAATCCAATAACAAACTCCATGAAAAAAAAAGGCAAAATAAACTTAACCATGATCAGGGAGACACAGAAGAAGTTAAAGCTTCTGGCCAATGTGGTGCTGATACAGAAAACCCATTTTGAACTAACTTTTGCATTCTCCCTCTGCATTTTTTGTTTGTTCTCTGCACTTTTTGCTTGGTCAAATTAAAACAGCTGTGCTAGTTTGAGGCTAGCTGGGATATTTGAGTGAGAGGAATTAGGTGATAGGCTGTGAAAAGGAAACAATGGTGAAGGCTACTGCACTCATAGGCTTGCTGAGATGTATAAAAACAAGAACATAAATAGAGATAACAGAGTTGCTCTCTGGCTCCAGCTGCCTGCACTTCTCTCTCTAACCTACTGCCTAACTAGAATCATAGAATCAGTCAGGGTTGAGGGGACCACAAGGATCATCTAGTTCCAATGTCCCTGCCACACCCAGGGACACCCTGCCCTAGAGCAGGCTGCCCACAGCCTCATCCAGTCTGGCCTTAAACACCTCCAGGGATGGGACCTCAACAGCCTCCCTGAGCAACCCATTCCAGGCTCTCACCACTCTCATGCTGAACAACTTCCTCCTCACATGCAGGCTGAACCTACCCATCTCCATCTTTGCTCCATTCCTCCAAGCCCTGTCACTCTCTGACAGCCTGAAAAGTCCCTCCCCAGCTTTTTTGTAGGCCCTCTTCAAATACTGAAAGGCCACAATAAGGTCACTTTGGAGCCTCCTCTTCTCCAGACTGAGCAGCCCCAACTCTTTCAGTCTGTGCTCACAGCAGAGCTGCTGCAGCCCTCTGAGCATCCTCATGGCCCTTCTCTGGACACACTCCAGCATCTCCACATCCCTCTTGTAATGGGGCTTCCAGAACTGGATGCAGTACTCCAGGTGGGATCTCAGCAGAGCAGAGTAGAGGGGGAGAATCACCTCCCTCACCCTGCTGGACACACTTCTCCTGATGCAGTCCAAGACTAATATTGTCCTGAAACTAATCCATCTGCTTCCTAACCTCCCTGGCCAATTCTCCAAACTCACCTTGAATGTAAGGCAAAGTCAGAGATAAGGCAGAGGGGTGGAAAGGAGGTGGAAGGGTGATTTGGAGCCCCTTCTGGGGACTCTGGTTTGTGGGAGGGCTGTTGTGTTTCTGTATCACTTTTAACTTGGATATTATTGTCTATAGCTGTATCTATTGTAAATACCTGCTCATGTATTGTGCTAAACTGTAAAAATAAAGCTTCATTCCTTAATTTACAGATTGGCTGAGTCTAGTCTGGGTGGTTTTCACAAGCGTGGTGGGGCAGGTAACACCCAAACCATCACAACAGGCAGGACAACATCACTTAGAAACATAGTGTCATAGAATCAGCCGGGCTGGAAGAGACATCCAAGATCATCCAGCCCTGGCCAATCAATTATCAATTATTAGACCATGGCACTAAGTGCCTCATCCTGGCTTTGCTTGAACACCTCCAGGGATGGCGACTCCACCACCTCCCCGGGCAGCCCATTCCAATGCCAATCACTCTCTCTGTGAAAAACTTCCTCCTTGCTACTGCCACCTTTCCAATACTGTCATGAGAAAGTCTTGATTTTAAACACTCAGCCTTCCAGGAAGGCATTTTATTCATTAGTGACTTGTCCCTCACAATCCACTTCAACATGTCTGATTGCTCTTAAGGAAGGTTTGGGCTTAAGTTATTTCTTATTTTCCATTTGTCTCTGATTTGCTCCACTTCTGTGCTTGAATCTGGATCTTCAGCAAACCTCTGTTTGTGATCTGTGCCAAGATGGAGCCAAAGTCTCTTCCCACATTCCTAAAAGGTGTCACACCAAGGGCAGCAGCCTCAAAGCTATGCAAGAGCTTTGCTTCAATGGGAAAAGTCCGGTGGGATTCAGGTGGTTGTGTATAAGAGTAAACAGTGCACTTTGTGGTAGCATCTGTGTTATTTGTTGCAAATTATGTTCCATTTCACACTGCTTCCACATCCTCTCTTTCCAATATCCAGCAGATATGTGGTTTTTTTTTTCCCAATGGACAAATGTGTGACATTTATAGGAAGCTGTTTGGGAGAAAACCTGAGGTTTTTCCTCTCTGGGCTGAGGATAGTTGTGGCTTCTGACACTGGAGAGAGCTGTTTGAGTTTGGGATTATCCTATTAGATGGATGTTTCTCATAAAACTACCAGCAGTCAGAGAGCTTATCTGTATTACCACCATGCAATGTCAGAGCTAACATCCCTTCAACAAGAAGAGGGTAATTCCTGAATGTCATAATTCATTTCCAACTTGCCACAGACCCAGTTGTAGTTGAGATTCCACAACTGCCACAGCTGATCTGAATGAGGGCTGCCCTGCCCTTTCTCACTCTTCTTCTGCAATCCACAAAGTAAGCTAGTCCAGCCTGCTAAACCTGCAGCAAACCACTTCAAAATGTCATCAAATAGGTTGCTTCCAGCTTATGAAGCTGGAATGGTTCTGTATGGTCATGATAATCATCAGTGCTGGTGCAAATAAAAGGACAAAAATACATAGTTACAGGCAGAAATGAGCCAGGGCCAGAGCAGCTCTTAAATTAGCTGAATGGGATCTGTGCCTTGTTAAGGGCAGTTGCACTTCATAAGGTATGTGCTGCCTCTACTCCCTTTGCATTGAAAGTAGCTGTTGTGTGGCCACTGCATGAGTCACTTCCAGCAGCTTATCTGACCAAAAACTCATTCAGCAACAGCAAAGAATAGAGTTCCTTACATCATAGAATCATAAGAGTCATAGAATGACCAAATGCTTTGAGTTGGAAAAGACCTCCAAAGGTCACAGAATCATAGAAGCAACCAGGTTGGAATAAACCTCCAAGATCATCTAGTCCAACTCCCTCTGCAGTCAGCAGGGGCATCCTCAACTAGACCAGGTTGCCTCACCTTGAACATCTCCAGGGATAAGGCCCCAACTATCTCATTGGCCAACCTATTCCAGTGTTCCACTACTCTCATGGTAGAGAACCAGGGCTCCAGTATGACTTGTATATAGGAGGCTGACAGCCACACTGAACACGACTAGGAAGAATGGGAGTAGGTAGCTATGAAGAACAGACAGCAGCTCAGTCTCAGTCTGTTTCAGCTGAGAGAGGAGGCTACAGGCTGAAGGCATAGCTCACCATGATACTGGTGAGGAGGTGCTCATTCGTCTGATTGAGCTGCTGTGATGTGTCAGGGCACTGGACTGCCAGCCTAGTTGGGTAGCTTTCTATTGAGCTAGTTTCAGTGGCTCACAGGAGTGAAAATGCTGAAGCACACAGCTGGGAGATGATGAGACTGAGCAATGTGGGGAGAGGAGCAAGATGTAAGAGCGAGTGCCCTCCCCTCTGTAGTGACTTCAGATGCTCTAGAGATGAGGTTTAAAAATGATAAATGAGTGTGTTGATAGGTAGTTTTAAATTAAGTGGGTTTAGTTATCTGTGAGTGCATCAATCAGTGCTCCCTTCTGCTAGAGGTGCATCGTGTTTAAATCAGTGGGCACCAGTACAGACTGGGAGGTGGTCTGCTGGAAAGCAGCCCTGTGGAGAAGGAGCTGGGAGTGCTGGTGGACAAGAAGCTATCCATGGCACAGCAATGTGCTCTGATGGCCAAGAAGGCCAAGGGGATCCTGGGGGGGCATTAAGAGGAGTGTGGCCAGCAGATAGAGAGAGGTTCTTCTTCCCCTCTACTCTGCCCTGCTGAGACCTCACCTGAATAGTGCATCCAGTTTTGGGATCCCCAGTTCAGGAGGGACAGGGATCTACTGGAGAGAGTCCAATGGAGGGCTACAAAGACGATGAAGGGTCTGGAGCATTGCCCTGTGAGCAGAGGCTGAGGGACCTGGGGCTGTTTGGTCTGGTGAAAAGAAGACTGAGAGGGGATATGATCAATATTTATTAACATCTGAAGGCTGGGGCTCAAGAGGGAGGGGACAAACTCTTCTCAATTGTGCCCTGTGATAGGACAAGGGGCAATGGATGGAAACTACAGCTCAACATGAGAAAAAAACTTCTTTACTGTAAGTGTCACAAAGCAGTGACACAGGCTGCCCAGAGAGGTTGTGGAGTCTCCTCTGGGGACTTCCAAGTCCTATCTGGATGTGTTCCTGTGTGACCTGCACTAGATTCTGCAGGTCCTTCTCTGACAGGGGGTTGGAGTGGATGATCTATATGGAGGTCCCTTCCATCCCCTACCATCCTGGCAGAATTGGGATGATACAGGACAGGGAGAGGATGATTGACTGGGTTAGGGAGAGAAACACTAAGGGTCAAACTGCCTCCTGTTGGCTTTGCTAACTGGGAAAACATTTGTGCAGCAGCATACATCAGGGACCATAGCACTGCCTCTGGTTACCCACCCATCACAAGGAGATCATCTTTCCACCACAGTTCACATGGAAAGTGTGCACCCCCTGCTCACTACTCCTCCTCACAAGATGCAAATTAGATGTGAATGTCCACTGCCTTTTCTTCTAAAGGAGATGGAGGATGTAGTATGCCAACATCATTGCTCTCATGCCAGCCATCAACCATGCCTGCCCTGGTCCAGCACAGAGCTGGTCCCTGGAGAGCTAACTATCAGATTTTCTTGGCAAAAGTGCATTGGCAGAGTGAATTCTGTATGGGATCACAACGTTGTGCCTCATTTCCTTTGGAGTTTTTGATCCCATGCCAAGAAGCCCCAGAGCTGGATTTGCTGCATCACTGAAAACTAACCCTAGAATGTTTTTCAAATGGAAGCCAAAGTTCAAGGCTTTGGTCATCATCAAACCTCACAGGACAGGCAAAATCTACATAATGACCACTCCAAAATATTATTCCTTTCAGATCTTCTTAGATCATAAAGGTTTATTTATGTTAAAGTGTGGGCCCCTTTCTGGGCTTTTTGTTTTTCTGACATGAAAGCAGAGGATGCTGCATCGTGTTCTGCTGCCTAGCTTCTGCTGTGCTTTCTGGCAGGCTGACTGGCACACACCAACAGGGCAAAGGCACTTTTCTACTCTTCAGGAAGGGTGACTGACAGGTGACATCTGGGAGACCTCACCAACACCACTGTGCTGGTGGTCAGGAAGAAGAAAAAGCTGTTGGCATTTCTGAGCTAACGGAGGTACAGTTCAGACCATTTAAGACAACAAGTGAAGTGAGGGGTGTAAGATGACTCTTGCTTTTGATAGACCTCCTGATGCCATTGGGAAAACAGAGAAGCTTTCATGCCACCCAAGATGTTTTCTATATGCTAAGGATCTGAAACTGGACAAAAACTTTTCCAAGCTACTCCTCCCTTTCTACTCCGCTCTGGTAAGGCTGCATCTGGAGTACTGTGTCCAGTTCTGGGCCCCTCAGGTCAAGAAGGACCTCAGGGAACTGCTTGAAGGAGTTCAGCACAGAGCCACAAAGCTGATGAAGGCAGTGGAACAACTCCCTGCTGAGGACAGGTGGATGATGCTGAGACTTTTTAGAAGGAGCAGAGAAAAGGACAAGCTGAGCGAGCTGGGGCTTTTTAGTTGGAGCAGAGAACTCCCTGCTGAGGACAGGCAGAGGAGCTGGGGCTCTTTAGTTGGAGCAGAGGAGAACTCCCTGCTGAGGACAGGCAGAGGAGCTGGGGCTCTTTAGTTGGAGCAGAGGAGAACTCCCTGCTGAGGACAGGCAGAGGAGCTGGGGCTTTTTAGTTGGAGCAAGAGAGAACAACTCCCTGCTGAGGACAGGCAGAGGAGATGGGGCTCTTTAGTTGGAGTAGAGGAGAGGACAGGCTGAGGGAGCTGAGGCTTTTTAGTTGGAGCAAGAGAGAACAACTCCCTGCTGAGGATCAGCAGAGGAGCTGGGGCTTTTTAGTTGGAGCAGTTGGCACTCTCATTCATGTTGATAAAGATGTGAAGGGTGAGTGTCAGGAGAACAGAGCCAGGCTCTGCTCAGAGATGTCCAATGACAGGACAAGGGGCAATGGGGGCAAGCTGGAGCAGAGGAAGCTCCACAAGAACATAAGGAAAAACTTTTTCCCTGTGAGGGTAACAGAGTCCTGGAATAGGTTGTGGGCTACTCAGAGAGACTGTGGGGTCCCCTTTTCTGCAGCAATTCCAAACCTGCCTGGTTGTGTTCCTGTGTGGCCTGCCCTAAGTGATCCTGCTCTGGAAAGGGGGATTTGGGCTGAATAATGTTTTGAGGTTCCTTCCAACCCCTAACATTCCTGTGGTTCTGTGCTTTTCTGTGGAAAGTCCTGTTTTGCCATAGGGTGGCAAATCTATGAGCTTGTGCTCATGATCACCCCAGTTTATTCTCCAGTGTTTGGTACACTTATTTATTTGTTTGTTTGTTTTAAATTGTGCTTTCATTAAGTGGGGCTGTGATAAGGGAGACTGTGAAAGAACCTTCAGTCACAGAATGCAGATGTGGTCTCCCAGGAAGTGATGGAGAAGAGAGAACCTGTGCCAAACATGCTCCAAAAAAAGCAGTCTCTTTCTTCCTCTGACATGGTTCCTCTGTCAGGACAGTATTTGTTTTCTATGTGTCTATTTTCTTCCAGATCCAGAAGAAACTGTTAACAAGAGCTGACCAGGTAACAGAAACCACATTGGAACTGAGCTGCATAAGAGTTTGAATAAGCAGTGAGTTTGCAGGTGACAACAAGTTAGGTGGCAGTGTTGATTTGAATGAGGGTAGAGAGGCTCTTCAGAGGGACTTGGATAGGCCAGAGCAATGGGGCCAGCATTAATGGGATGAGTTTCAACAAGGCCAAATGCCAGATCCTACACTTGGGTCACAACAACTCTAAGTAACAGTACAGGCTTGGGGCAGTGTGGCTGGAAAGCTGCCTGGCAGAATGTGACCTGGGGGTTGTAATAGACAGGCAGCTGAATAGGAGCCAGCAGTGTGCAGCCAAGAAGGCCAATGGCATCCTAGCTTGGATTAGAAATTCTGTGGCCAGCAGGAGTAGGGAGGTGATTGTCCACTTGGACTCAGCTTTGGTGAGGCCACACCTTGAATTCTGTGTTCAGTTTTGGGCACCACAATACAAGAGAGATGTAAAGGTGCTGGAGTGGGTCCAGAGGAGGGCAACAAAACTGGGGAAGGGCCTGGAGAATAAATCTGATGAGGAGCAACTGAGGGAGCTGGGGATGGTTAGTTTGAAAAGGAGGAGGCTGAGGAGAGACCTCATTGCTGTCTACCTGAAGCTACCTGAAGGGACACTGTGGAGAGGATGCTGCTGGTCTCTTCTCACAGGTAATTTGAGACAGAACATGGGGGAATGGCATCAAGTTGAGATGGAGGAGGTTTAGAATAGGCATTAGGAAAAAGTTTTTCACAGAGAGAGTGTTCAGGCACTGAAATGAGCTGTCCAGGGAGGTGGTGGAGTGTTGTTTAAGGGTCGTTTGGATGTGGTGCTTAGGGCTATGGTTTAAAGTGAATCTTGTAGAGTAAGGTTATAGGTTGGACTTGGTGATCCTGAGGGACTTTTCCAGCCTGGATGTTTCTGTGATTCTATGTGATCTCTCCTGTTTTCTGGAAACACTCATCTTCCCATCCTTTGGGCTGAAGCTGTTTGCCACATTCAACGAGAGCTGTGGCAGCTGCTCTTTCTGGGGAGCATAACCTCCTAAAACCCAAAATAAGGCCAAGAGTGGCTCAGGCAGCCCTGGCAGCAGTTCTCAGTGTCCAGCAGGTAGCATGAGTGCACCACTGCCCCAGCTCTGCACCTCTCCTTTATCTTCTCTTTGTTTTCCCCTTGGTGTGATTTATTGGTTTGGGGGTTGTGGCTGCTGCTTGGCTGACTGCAGCAAAGGTATGTAAATTGCTTTTTAACAGCTAATAGGCATCCATGCATACTTGGGGTGGGTGGAGGGGGGAAGACAAACAATATCATCAGCTATGGGTTATAAGAGATCAAGTAAGCATCGAGAGATTAAAGTCAGTGACTGGCTGGTCAAATCCTGCATGCAGTTCATGCTCTGCTTAGGATAACCTGAGCGGACAGCAAGTTTTCTAGCTTCAGACTGGAATTTCAAAGGAGGGGACAGCATCTGTGTCTGCAATACGTACATTGTGACCAGCACTCCTCTAAATCAACCCCCAGATTTTGTCTCTTGGTGGTCAGGAGCATCCTGGAAAACAGGAACACTGACTATAGCAAGAGTCAAATCCAAGTGCAGATTGAAGGGTAAGTAGTGATAGAACAGGGGCAGTGGTCTGAAATTAGAGAAGAGCAGATTTATGCTGGATGTTAGGAACAGGCTCTGCACCATGAGGGAAGTGAAACACAAACTTCAAACCCAAAAGCAGAATGGTTCGATTCAAAGAATGGCTTAGGGTGGAAGGGGCCTTAGAGATCATCTAGTCCAGCCTCTCCACTATGGGCAGGGACTGCTCAAGGCCTCATCCAACCTGGCCTTGACTACCCCCAGGGAGGAGGCAGCCACAACCTCCCTGAGCAGCCTATTCCAGAGCCTCACCATTGTCCTACTGAAGAACTTCTTCCTAAGATCCAGTCTAACCCTGCTTTCCCTCAGGTTCAAACCATTCCCCCTCATCCTGTTGCTAGACACCCTTATGAAAGGTCCTTCTGCAGCCTTTCTCTAGGATCCCTTCAAATATTGGACATCTTGGATAGTTCAAAAGAAGAGGCAGTGATCACAGCAAAAGAAATTATTGCAGCACTCTAACTCCAAAAGTTCTGTTGTCAAAACACCAGAAAGAACAATGAAGGAATTTTTAAGCACTGTATGCACTTTATTTGCCTTCCCCAAATGCTTCATATAGAATGGTCTGGGCTGGAAGGGACATCCAAAGGTCCTCTAGTCCAACCTGCTTGCAGTAAGTAGGCATCACTGCTAGATCAGGTCGCCTAGAGTCCTGTCGAGCCTCACCTTGAATATCTGCAGGGATGGAGCCCCAGCTACTTTCCTGGGCAGCCTGTTGCAGTGTTCCACCTCCATCATGGTGCAGAGCCTGGCCCTAACACCCACCCTAAATCTGCTCTTCTCTAATTTCAAACCATTACCCCTGTTCTATCACTACCTACCCTCCAATCTGCACTTGGATTTGACTCTTGCTGTAGTCAGTGTTCCTGTTTTCCAGGATGCTCCTGACCACCAAGGGGCACAAGTTTGCAACAGAACTACAGCTTTTTACAACCAGTTCTACAGATTAAGGTGTTTTCTTCCTCTTTTCCCAAGGGGAAAGGTTCACATTTCTCTCTGTTATCAAGTGGTCTACTCTGCTAGGCTGAAGCTGAAGCCAGTTGGATTTAAATCAGGATGTCGAAAGACCAAAGCAACCCTCCCTCCCCAGCTTCAATGACTGGCTACCTATGAAGTCACCTGGTTGAAAACAATTTGACTTTAGGCAAAACTGGCATGGTTGTGTTCCACTGCCTAGTTGCACAGCCTGGCAAGCCCTTGTACAGGGAGTAGTGTGCTGTGCCTGATGGTCTGTGGGCACCTGCCTCTGCTTTGCAACAGAGGTGTCTGGAGAAGCACAGAGAGGTGACACTTGGCCAAGGAACTACTGCAATACATACTCCAGCATGGAATCATGTTAAGCAAAGGATTTCCATACCTTAGGCGTGCATGCCTAAGATCCTCACACAGATAGCTGACAGTTCCTCTCTTCCACTTCCCATCTGTCATTTCCACCCCCAAAAGCTTGCCTGAGCCTTCCAGGGGGTCAGACAGCCCACTTGTGGTGTTACAAGCTTCAAATGGCATGGCTTAGAAATCTAATTATGGGCAAGAGCTGTCATGAACACCTGCTTGAAATAGTTTGACTTTCTCTTTCTCTCCTCCTTCCACCTTGCAGTCCTCCTCACCTCATCACAAATATCTTCTCCCAGACAGCAGAGATTCTAAGGGCAACAAGACTGATGAAGGGCCTGGAACACAAACCCTATGAGGAAAGGCCAGCTGAGGGAGCTGGGGGTGTGCAGCCTGCAGAAGAGGAGGCTCAGGGCTGACCTCATTGCTGTCTACAACTACCTGAAGGGAGGCTGTAGCCAGGTGGGGTTGGACTCTTCTGCCAGGCAACCAGCAACAGAACAAGGGGCACAGTCTCAAGTTGTGCCAGGGGAGGTCTAGGCTGGATGTTAGGATGAAGTTGTTGTCAGAGAGAGTGATTGGCATTGGAATGGGCTGCCCAGGGAGGTGGTGGAGTCACCATCCCTGAAGGTGTTGAAGCAAAGCCTGGCTGAGGCACTTAGTGCCATGGTCTAGTTGACCGAATAGGGCTGGGTGCTAGATTGGACTGGATGATCTTGGAGGTCTCTTCCAACCTGCTTGATTCTATGATTCGGTCATTTTTTTGGAAAGCCATGGTGGATGTGGCCAGTTAGGAGAACTTGGTTCTCATAGCTTTGCTTGTGTGCTTTTCTAAACCTTGCAGCTCTTGCTGGAGAATGAAAGACCCCCAGGGCAAAGACTACATCCTTCAGCAAGTTTGTACAGGCCTTGTCTCTTTTTTATGGATGCTAGGACACAGGTAGCAAGCCCAATTGCACCATTCAGACTGTCAGCTATAGAAAGCCAGCAGCCCCTAAAGGTCTTCTAGTAAAAAAAAATCTGTACTACAAAAAAGGAAACAAATCTTGATAAGCATGCTGCTGGCTGAGATGTGTGACAAAAACCCACCCATGACAAACCTCAGCCTTTGGTGATTCATCCAAGCACCCAAGAAGCTCTTAGAGGAAACCACATGACTAATTATTCTAGAGGTCAGGGACAGTTCTATGCAGCCTGTGTACATAATTATATATACTTTACAGAGAGCAACCCTTGGCCTCTTAAGGCAGATAGTAAAGACTGTGCTCTTGGTGAGAAAAGGGTATGAACTGTTTGGAAGAATAAACTCCTTCTCTTGGGTTTATTTTTCTACTTGATTCTTTACATAGAACCCAGACAGGCAATCAAAAATCCCAAACAGCACAGACCAAAGCATGGGAGCCCAGAACTGCCTTCTGCCTATACTGGTTTTAGTGTGGTGGCACTTTCACGTGGATAACCTCAGCTGTGTTAATCACACAAAGGCAAAAGCTGACCCTGTCTTCCTAGCTGAAATTTGGTGATACAACTTAGAGTAGTGGGACAGGAATCCACGCAGAGAAACTAACAAGCCTCCGCAGAGTTCTAAGTGATGTGCCAGGAAGGGAGGTGAAATGCAGTGACCCCATCCCTCACAGTGAGCTCCTGTCAGCTGAAATGAAAGAACCAAGATGTGCTTATTTTGGTGTGGAATAAAATCATATCTCCTTTTGATATCTTAATGATATCACAGAGTCAGAGAAACATTCCTTTTGGAAAAGCCCCTCGGGATCACCAAGTCCAACTGATAACCCTACTCTACAAGCTTTACCCTAAACCAAATCCCCAAGGTCCACATTCAAACAACTTTTAAACACATCCAGGGTTGGGGACTCCACCATCTCCCTAGGCAGCTCATTCCAGTGCCTGAATACTCTCTCTGTGAAAAACTTTTTCCTAATGCCCAGTCTAAACCTCCCCAGTCTCAGCTTGAGGCCATTCCCCCATGTTCTGTCTCCAATTACCTGTGAGAAGAGACCAGCAGCATCCTCTCCACAGTGTCCCTTCGGGTAGCTGTAGACAGCAATGAGGCCTCTCCTCAGCCTCCTCTTTTTCACACTAACTGTCCCCAGCTCCCTCAGTTGCTCCTCATCAGATTTCTTCTCCATATCATGAGCCATATGAAGCCATAAGCTAATTATCACAGAAAACACCCATTTCAGTTATTTCAACAAAACTGCAGTGCCTTTGAAGAGCTGGAACAAAGCAACTGGGCTCTGCCTTTCCCAGCTTACGGAACGTGGTACTGATGGTGAGCTGTGTGGTGATGTAAAGGACAGGGCTATGCTTGTTTAAGGAAACTTCAGGCTGAATTTCCAGCTTTTTGTGTGCTGAGAGAGAGGAAAGGGGGGAAGCTCAGAGGAAAACAAATGTTTCCTGAACTTTGAGTTTCTTTGCTTTGATATATTACCAGATTTTTTTTTCTCCCCTTGCGATGTGACCAGTCCTCCTTTATAAACTTTACTTTATCTTGGTGACATTTTGCATCTAGAAAATGATTAAGCTATTATATTTGGGGACTGGAAAGAGCAAAGGGCTCAAAGAGTTTGTTCTACCTGCTAAGTTACTCAGTTACAGCCAAGTCCCTTTGCAGACATCAATTCCTACTGGTGCATATACATGCACCATGTGCTGGTCTTTGCCTGCACCTCACGCTAAGGGAGCTATAGGTCTAAAAGTATTTATCTATAAGTCTCTATGCATATAAATAAATAAATATATATTTCACCTAATGGGGAGGACTGCTGGGGTTCAGCAAAGTGCCCTATTACTTATTAGCCAGCCAGTGGTCTGGCCTATCTGTTTCTGTCCTTGGCAATAAAACAAAGATGAAAGGTAGCCGCTTATTTGGAGGCAGACTTGAAAGTACAGTAGCTATCTCAGGCCCTCAACTTATCAAAGGCTGGGACAGCAATAACAGTTCTGGATGGAGCAACAAGGACATGGTAGGGCTGGGCTGTCGAACAGTTACACCTTGTGTGCAAACAGCAGTTTCACATCTCCACGGGCACTCAAACACAGTTGGCAGCTGAAGGTACACTGCAGCAGATGGTGCCTAACCATGGTACTGGCTTCCTTCTCCAAGGCCTGGGCCTGAGGACAAAGCTGGCCAAGGCATCACCAGCTCAAGTGGTGGAAACTTTTTGGTAGCTGGCTTGTGAATGTCAAGGCTCCTAGGCAGAGCTCGTGGCCCAGGCTACCAGTGGAATCTCAGCTGCCACCAGTGTGGCTCTGACAAACAAGGAGAGCCATTTTGTGCAGGCTTCCTTGACTGAGAGTTCCACAGATCAGAACAGCCTGATTAAAACTATGACTTCAAATGCTGGCAAGAAAGTGGGACCTGGGAAATCTACCATAAGGGTAGTGGAACTCTGGAGCAGGCTGCCCAGGGATGTAGTTGGGGTCCTATCCCTGGTGTCCTGGAAGGATAATAGACCTAAAATGTGTCCTGGCTTGCCCACCTTTGGGCTGATGGGGAAAGTAAGGGTGGGAGGAAAACAAAGGCTTGGGCCATTATGTTCTCCTTTAAAGTGATAAACAAGCACCCACAGGTGTTTAGGTACTTGTTGGTGTCTTGCCCAAATAAGGGTGAGCAAGCCCTGGGTTCACCTAATGTGGTCAGTTTGGCAGATGCCATTTTGATTGGTGAATCTCTGTGGCCAAAGGAGCCTTTGTGCTCAGGCAAATGATATAAATTGAGCTAAGTTGCAAGCAGTTGAGCTGATTCGGCCTCACTGCTCTGCCTCAGTGTGTGCTGCCTCTGCCTTGCTCTGCCTGCCTCACAGAGCTGCCTCTGCCTTGCTGCCCTTGGACAACATGTTCTGCTCTGCAACCGTGCTTCAGACCAGCTTAGCCCTGATAATTTGGGCTCGAACTACCTGGAAACTTAAGTGCCTCAAGTTTCCTGGAAGAAGTCATTTAAGTGCCTCACGATGTGGCAAGAAGTGCCACCAGCATGGTGCTCTCTACACATCTGCAAGAGATCCTGCCTGCACCTCTGCAAGCCTCAGTGCCAAGAGGAACCAGGATCACAGAGGTCATCTGCCTCTTTCCTAGCACCCAGGGAAGATCTAGAAGCCTCTCAAGGGCTGAGCAGTTCCAACGCTGCCACAGAGGAGGCAGGGACTATCTTGAAATTCCTACTCCACCACAGTGAGTAGAACAGATTTTCCCTAGGGCTCCAGGCTGCCTTTTATTTGTAAGTGAGGTAGAGCCATTTTGTGGCTAAATTTTTCCAATTTCCTGACTCTCCTAAATGAATGAATTGCCCATAAGTGTCCTTGGGAAGAGTTTCCCAACCAAATTCAAACCCAACATTTAACTAATTTGTCCATAGTAGGGGGCAGGGTTTTCCAGAAATAAAATTGACATATTTTATCATTCCTGCTTTGTTAATTGCCCCAACTAAATCACTTGGAGATATTCAAAGTCAGGGTGGATGAGGCTCTGAGTGACCTGATACAGTGGAAGATGTTCATGCTGACTGCAGAGGGGTTTGGTCTAGATGACCTTTGGAGGTTCTTTCCAACCCAGACCGTTGTGTGGTTGTATGATTCTGTAATTCTATGAACTGTCACACTCATGCTTTAGGAGATCATCTTTTCAGAGGTGAGCTTTAGAATTTCAGACCTCAAGTTTCCTCAAACACTGTGTTGAAGCTATAAAGAGCATTCGTGATTCTGGCAGAGAGCTCCTGTGCTCATCATTGACTTGAATCAAAATGATGGGGCCTCTCTCAAGAAGAAACAGATTGAGTTGCTGAACTAGTCACTGCAGCTTTTGTTGACCTCATAGCATGACTTTTCTTTCAACTAGTTAAGCTTATCCTATCATGTCTCTGATCATAGAATCAACCACATTGGTAGATACCTCCAAGATCATCCAGTCCAACCTATCACTCAGCCCTCTCTCGAACTGAGGGGCCCAGAACTGGATACAGTACTCAAGGTGTGCCTGACCAGTACTGAGTAAAGGGGAAGAATAACCTCCCTTGTCCTGCTGGCCACACTCTTCCTGATCCAGGCCAGGATGCCATTGGCTTTCCTGGCCACCTGGGCACACTGCTGGCTCATCCTCTGCTACTATCTACCAGCATCCCCCAAGTCCCTCTCTGCCTGGCTGCTCTCCAGCCATTCCGTCCCCAGCCTATAGCACTGCTGGGGGTTGTTGTGGCCGAAGTGCACTTGGCCTCATTGAGTCTGATCCCACTGGCCTCTGCCCACCCATCCAGCCTGTCTAGGTCCCTCTGCAGGGCTCTCCTACCCTCCAACAGACCAACACCTGCTCCTAGCTTGGTGTCATCTGCAAACTTACTGATGCTGGACTCAATCCCCTGCTCCAGATCATCAGTAAAGATATTGAACAGGACTGGGCCCAGCACTGATCCTTGGGGCACACCACTAGTGACAGCTGCCAACTGGATGTGGCACCATTCACCACCACTCTCTGGGCCCAGCCTTCCAGACAGTTCTTGACCCATAGAAGAGTGAATCTGTCCAAGCCACAAGCTGCCAGCTTGGCCAGGAGCTTGTTGTGGCAGACAGTGTCAAAGGCTTTACTGAAGTCCAGGCAGACTACACCCACAGCCTGCCCCACATTCACCAGGCAGGTAACCTGATCATAAAAGGAGATCAGGTTGGTCAGGCAAGACCTGCCCTTCCTAAACCCATGCTGGCTGGGCCTGATCCAGCCAGCAGGTGCTTTGTGATGGCACTCAAGACGACCTGTTCTATGACCTTGCCTGGCACTGAGGTCAGGCTGAGAGGTTTGTAATTTCCCGGTTCCTCCCCCCAGCCCTTCTTGTGGATGCAGTGTGTCTAGGTGTGACTGACAGCATCTCACATAATACAGACATCAAACATGGTAGGAAAGGTAGAAGAAAATGGTCCATGGACTGTTACAATGCTGGGAAAGATACTTGAGGACATCTTGATCACTAGAGACTGGCTGAGGAATCTGGGCTGTGCTAGTTTGGAGCTAGCTGCCTTGGTGAGAAGGACTAGATTACAGGCTGTGAAAGAGAAAACAAGGCTGATGTCTACTTCACTCATAGGCTTGCTGGAAGGTATTAGAACAAGAAACCAAACATAGATAAGGCAGTCTTCTTCTCCTGCTCCAAGCTACATCTCTCTCTCTCTCACCTCTCTGCTGTTTCTTTGACTAATCCACTTTGCTTCCTAAACCCCTGGCCGAACCTCCATTCTTCCTTGCAACTGGGCTAAGGTTTAGAGGGGTAGAGGGAAGGTGGAAGTGTGGTTGGGAGCCTCTCCTGGGGACTCAGGTTTCTGGGAGGGCTGTTGTGTTTCTGCATTACCTTTTACCTTGTCTATTTCTGTCTATAACTGTATTTACTGTAAATATCACAGTATCACAGTATCACCAAGGTTGGAAGAGACCTCACAGATCATCAAGTCCAACCCTTTACCACAGAGCTCAAGGCTAGACCATGGCACCAAGTGCTACGTCCAACCTTGCCTTGAACAGCTCCAGGGACGGCAACTCCACCACCTCCCCGGGCAGCCCATTCCAGTGTTC
Organism: Pogoniulus pusillus; assembly: GCF_015220805.1. Lineage (NCBI taxonomy): Eukaryota > Metazoa > Chordata > Aves > Piciformes > Lybiidae > Pogoniulus > Pogoniulus pusillus. Next base: position 21,081,286 of record NC_087267.1, read on the forward strand.
AATGACTCTCTGCTTGTATATTGAGCTAAGCCGTAAATATAAGCTTCGTTCAAGTTCCAGAGCCATTTGAATCTAATCTGGGTGATTTCCAAAGTGTGTGGGGGGCGGGGAACACCCAAACCATCACATGGACCTATGGGGCTGAGCCTCAGCAGCTGGATTTCAACAGTAGAGGTGAGAGAGAAGCATTAAGGCAGTATCATTTGAAAACTGGGTGTGGTGGAAGGCAAACTGAAGGCTTTTCTTCAAGCGCACCAGATAGCCTGGGAGCGAATGTTACAGTGTGTGGTGTTAATGAAAGGCTCTTTTTACAGCAAAAGGCCATGATTCTGTTCTTCTCTTTCATGAACTGATTAAGTGGATGGCATCCAAAAAAGCTTTTTAGCAGGCAAGTCAATCACATTTTTTGGAGATGGGAGTGCAGTGCTAAAGCTGGAGTTAGGATGTTTCTTATCCCTACTCTTCTCTACAGAGAAGTTTTTCAGATAGAGAAAGGAAGCAGAAAAGATCCACAAAGAAGCTGTGGAAGATGATAACACACAACAGCAGACAGTGAACCATCAAAATATGTTTGATTTGGGTCACAAGGACTTGATCAGGAGAGGACACACTGTCCAATACTGTCTGAACTACCAAGTTCTGGGACAAACATACTTTTCCACTGCAGAATAATGGTGGCCTGCCAGATCACACAGGATCACAGGATGTTACAGGTTGGAAGGGACCTCTGGAGGTCATCAAGTCCAACTCCCCTGCCAAAGCAGGAGCATAGAATCTAGCTGAGGTTGTACAGGAACACATCCAGACAGGGCTTGAAAATCTCCAGAGAAGAAGATGCCACAACCTGTCTGGGCAGCCTGTGCCAGTGCTCTGTGACATTCACAGCAAGGAAGTTCTTCCTTATGTCATGGAATTTTCTGTGCTGTAGGGGGACACTTACGGTAAAGAAGTTTTTTTCTCCTGTTGAGCTGTAGTTTCCATCCATTGCTCCTTGTCCTATCACAGGGTGCAACTGAGAAGAGTTTGTCCCCTCCCTCTTGAGCCCCAGCTCTCAGATACTTATAAACATTGATTAGATCCCCTCTCAGTCTTCTCTTCACCAGATCAAACAGCCCCAGGTCCCTCAGCCTCTGCTCACAGGGCAATGCTCCAGCCCCTTCATTGTCTTTGTAGCCCTCCATTGGACTCTCTCCAGTAGATCCCTGTTCCTCCTGAACTGGAGAGCCCAAACATGAACACAATATTTCAGGTGAGGTCTCAACAGGGCAGATGTACATAATTTGGTAAAAGAACCTTGAGACATTAAAAGTAGCTTTTGATAAATTAGTTGAATATAAAATTCCCATGAATACATTTCCAAGCCTGTGAGTGATGCTGGAGGTAACTAAAACTGGAAGTAGCAGATTGCAAAAGACCTCTCAGAAAAAAATATATACATATACATATTTCCAATTGCATTTTCTAAAAGCATGCCCCAGCCTTGCTTAGAAGCCCAGATGTTTTGCACAGCTGATGTTTCTGGCAACCTGAAGAGTGCTGGATCCAGGCTACACAGCATTATGTAAAGTATCTTGCTTTGAGTCGATCCTCATAAGAAAGTTCTTGGTAGTGGCTTAAAACCCAGCAACTGTGGTGATGATTTGTGTCATTTTGCTGCTACCAAAGCAGGGTCCTGAAGACAGCCAATGTGATGGGAGTGATGGTGGCTAGGGAGAGGCTGAGGGAGCTGGGGTTGTTTAGCCTGGAGAAGAGGAGGCTCAGGGGTGACCTTATTGCTGTCTACAACTACCTGAGGGGTGGTTGTGGCCAGGAGGAGGTTGCTTTCTTCTCTCAGGTGGCCAGCACCAGAACGAGAGGACACAGCCTCAAGCTACGCCAGGGGAAATTTAGGCTGGAGGTGAGGAGAAAGTTCTTCACTGAGAGAGTCATTGGACACTGGAATGGGCTGCCCGGGGAGGTGGTGGCGTCACCGTCCCTGGAGCTGTTCAAGGCAAGGTTGGACGTGGCACTTGGTGCCATGGTCTAGCCTTGAGCTCTGTGGTAAAGGGTTGGACTTGATGATCTGTGAGGTCTCTTCCAATCCTAATAATACTGTGATACTGTGTGATACTGTGAATCTTTATCTATACTGTGAGAGATCCTTCCCATGTGTTTTCTCATTCCTAAGGGTAAATTAAAAACATGTTTGAAAAGTTAAGCCAGGCACAGAGGGACCTCGGGGTACTGGTAGATAGTAGCTGAACATGAGCCAGCAGTGTGCCCAGGTCACCAAGAGAGCCAAAGGCATCCTGGCCTGGATCAGGAGCAGCGTGGCCAGTAGGACAAGGGAGGTTATTCTTCTCCTGTACTCAACCCTGATCAGGTCACATCTTGAGTACTGTGTCCAGTTCTGGGCTCCTCAGTTCAAGAGAGATGTTGAGATACTGGAATGTGTCCAGAGAAGGGCAACAAAGCTGGTGAGGGGCCTGGAACACAGCCCTGTGAGGAGAGGCTGAGGGAGCTGGGGGTGTGCAGACTGGAGAAGAGGAGGCTCAGGGCTGACCTCATCGTTGTCTACAACTACCTGAAGAGAGGTTGTAGCCAGATGGGGTTGGCCTCTTTTGCCAGGCAACCAGCAACAGAACAAGGGGACAGACAGTCTCAAGTTGTGTCAGGGGAGGTCTAGGCTGGATGTTAGGAGGAAGTTGTTGTCAGAGAGAGTGATTGGCATTGGAATGGGCTGCCCAGGGAGGTGGTGGAGTCACCATCCCTGGAGGTGTTGAGTAAAAGCCTGGATGAGGCACTTAGTGTCATTGTCTAGTTGACTGGATAGGGCTGGCTGCTAGGTTGGCCTGAATGATATTGGAGATCTCTTCCAACCTGGTTGATTCTATGATTCTGTACCCTGTGCATACATTGTATTTTGTTTAAATAGCTCTTTTATTTCCCTTATATTTAAACAATTAAGTCCTATACCTGCCGGTTACGTCTTTCCTAGCTAAAACAGCTAAACAAGTCACTTTTGGCTTGGTTTTTTTTTTTTTTTTAGTGAGGTAACTTGTTCCATTTTTCTTAATTACCTTTGGTAGAGCTAACTCAGTTCTACTTCTAGAAATCATCAATCTTGCTTTCCCCCTCGCCCCCATCCTTTGCAGTCACTCCATGTACACCTTTTGTGCAGCTCTTCCAGTCCAAGTTGATCAGCACTGGACTTGGGTGTCCAGAGCTGCATGGAGCATGCCAGGAGGACCTCTTAAAAGTACCTACTATGGAAAATGTTATTGCTTCCTTGCAACCAATGACAAAGCAGTTAAAGACAAAAAATTCTCTAAAGGAATGGCCTTAGATTTTGCACTGAATGATCAGGCATTAATGTTTGCAGCATTTTGAAGCCTAACTCTTCCTACCAGCTTCAGTGCATTGAGCTTCATTGAGTTTGCTTTTGCCACAAATAAAACCACTTTCAGACCTATGGCGTCCCTCCCATTTGCCATTCTGTATTTTTACTGCCATGTTGGGCCTTACCCTGGCTGCAGACAGACATAAAATGTTAAGGATGTAGACCATATTTAAGAGATGCCTAATCTCTGCCTCATCTTCTCCCTCTTTCTACAATATCTGCTACTTGTTGCAATTTCCTTTCATGCTCTAACTCAGATCAGACTGGATCAAAATTCTCACTTTAATCTCTGAATGTTCTGGACTCCAAGGCATAGCTGCCTTTGCTAATGAGTCCATTTTCACAAACATAGTGACTTTGAATTGATTATTCATACAGGGGTGTGTGAATTCATTTGGAGGCAGCAAATGGAGAAGGAGTAGGGCCAATTCTCCAATACAAGTTGGCCCTGTATTGGCCTCATCTCCCTATTGCCTGTGGGGAAAATTGAAACAGAGATGCTTGACTTCATTTCCTGTGAATCAATGGCAAGTGTGTCTGCAGTTCTGAGAACAGTTTTGTCCCTAGTGAGCATCCTCGTGGTGAAAACAAACCAAGTTAAAATTGCATCCAAAGATTTGCTCTTTCCTATCTCCAGCAGTGGGAAATCCTAAAGGTCTTACTGAAGTGATGGGAGTTACTACCTAAAACTGAGAGTGGAGTCCAGCCACCAGTCCTTGGTGGTGCTTTAGATGGACAATTAGTCAGGTAACAATTTCACTGGCGAAAGGTCTGTGAGGCTGGGATCAAACCAGCTCAGCACTGCAGGCAACTGTCAGGAGATAAAAAAAAGATAAGCTGAATGAGTTTGTGTTTGTATAGCACTTGGAATGCACAGAGCCCAATAGAGATGTAAAATATTATTACTGAATGCACCAGGAGATTTCCTGCAAAAGCAACTGAACAGATGAACTCCAGGGACCTGGAGAGGTCAGGAAAATAAATCATGTCAGAAAAGCAGCACCCTTTCCTGGGCTGCACCCTACTCTCCCATAACAACGTCCTCTGGGCAAGGTTTACACCTGTATTCAGTGGCCATAGCAACGCCAACGATGACAAATACAACAGCTCGTTTGTGCCAGGTAGGTGAAGCCTGGGGGAGCAGATCTTTAGGCTGCCACCAGAGAGATGAGCTCCTTGTACTAGGGCTTGATCTTCTGGCAGTGCTAACCATGGTCTTCAGCTTGGGAGCTGCCCAGTGAAGGGAGGGATGTGCAGTCAGTGAGATAATGTTCATGCTTGTGATGGTTTGGGTGTTCTCTGCCCCCCCACACTTTGGAAATCATCCTGACTAAACTCAGCCAGCTCTGAAAACTGAATGAAGCTTATATTTACAGCTTAGCAGAATATACAAGCAGAGATTTACAGTATATACAGTTATAGACAGAAATAGACAAGGTAAAAGGTAATACAGAAACACAACAGCCCTCCCAGAAACCTGAGTCCCCAGCAGGGGCTCCCAAACACCCCTGCACCTACTCCCTACCCCTCTCAACCTTACTCCAGTCCCAAGGAAGAATGTAGGTTCGGCCAGGGGGTTAGGAAGCAAAGTAGATTAGTCAAAGAAATGGCAGAGGTGAGGTTAGAGATGCAGCTCAGCCAGTTCCCCAGCAGGAGTAGAAGTGAGAAGTACTTTATCTATATTTTGATTCTTATTCTTATACATCTCAGCAAGCCAATGAGTGAAGTAGACATAATTCTGTTTTCCTTCCACAGCCTGTAATCTAGTTCTTCTCTCCAAAACATTCTAGCTAGCTTCAAACTAGCACAATGCTACACCTTCTGGAACTCGAGATACTCAACTACGAAGCAAAGTGTCTTCCTCCCCCTCAGTCAGCTGCTTTGCTCTAGTTGGAAGCATGGGATGTGTCTTGGAGGACATCCATGGCCCAAGTGAGCCAGGCTGCTCAGAGGCTGAACACTGTCAGAGCCCATAGATGGGCAGCTACCGCTCTTTCAGCATGTTACACCAAGTGCTTTTCTGGCTAAAGCAGTGTACATATAAACTTTCCCATGATCATCTAGACAGCTTTTCTCATCCCCTCAAGCCCAAATCTTGTTAATGGGAATGGTGCCACAAAGACTAAATGTACGTGGGCAGAAAGCAACAAATAGGCTCAAGTGACTTACTCACACTTAAGTGCTGCGATTGTCTGTTCTGACAGTCATTACAGAATCTCTCCCATAGGGCAGTTAATTTAGCTGATGTTCCAGACATGTACAAGCAAAACCAAGAGGATTATTTGTGGATAATATGGAGATCAATCACATCTCCAAGGCACAAATTGAGACTCTACTTTGCAAAGGTTATTCTTGTACATTACACTTTTAGCAGTCACTATTCTGTGCCATGAGTAGTTTTCACTGGGAGATCACTTGAGTCCTGTGTTCAATTCTGGGCTCCTCAATTCAAGAGAGATGTTGAGGTACTGGAATGTGTCCAGAGAACGGCAACGAAGCTGGTGAGAGGCCTGGAACACAGCCCTGTGAGGAGATGCTGAGGGAGCTGTGGGTGTGCAGCCTGGAGAAGAAAAGGCTCAGGGCAGACCTCATTGCTCTCTACGACTATCTGAAAGGAGGCTGTAGCCAGGTGGGGTTGGTCTCTTCTGCCAGGAAACCAGCAACAGAACAAGGGGACACAGTCTCAAGTTGTGCCAGGGGAGGTCTAGGCTGGATGTTAGGAGGAAGTTGTCATCAGAGAGAGTGATTGGCATTGGAATGGGCTGCCCAGGGAGGTGGTGGCATCACTGTCCCTGGAGGTGTTGAGTAAAAGCCTGGATGAGGCACTTAGTGCCATGGTCTAGATAACTGGCCAGGGCTGGGTGCTAGGTTAGAGTGGATGATCTTGAAGGTCTCTCCCAGCTTGGTTGATTCTATGAAGCAATTCACCATTATATCTAATGTCTCCTTCTGTGACCAGCCTGTCAGTCTTTTCCTCCATCTACTGCTGTGATAATTTGACTCAAATCTTCCTGGAAGCACTTTACTAACAGACTTAAGCATACTTCAACTCTACTCTACTCTTCATTGTGAGGGTTGGACTTGAAGATCTATGGAGGTCCCTTCCAACCCCTAACATCCTGTGATCCTGATCTTCAATCACTTTGAACTTGCCTCAGAAACTGTCTAGATCATCAGGCAGCAGCAGAAACAGCTTGCCTGAGGACAGCTGGGTAAGAAAGTGCAGCCTACAAGAATCTAATACCACTACTTACGGCCTTATAATGAGAAGTATAGAACAATGAATTATGAAGATCCAGGAATCTTCTTTCCCCCATTTCTTCTTAGAAACATGGAAGGATACAAGTTTGAGTGTGCCAAGAGGAGGCATGTCAACAGAAAGGGGAGGACTAACAACAGCGTAACCGACACACGATGCTTTCATTTGGGTTGCTTAGTTCTAGATTCACTAATCTGGGTACTTTTCATATGAGTCTGAGTTTCAGAATGAAAGCTTGCATAATAACAGGCCTGTGAGAAGCAGAGAAGGAACTTGCCCCTGCTTCAGGCTGTGAGGGATTAGTACTTGAAGCCTGTAAATTACTTACATGTGCGTGATCTGTGCGAGTGGAGGAGTTGTTTGAATGCTTAAACCAAAGCATCTATCTGGGCCTCTTCTGTTGGGCATGTGAGCACACTGTGACTAAGAAGTTTTTTTTCTCTTGGATGCTGCAGAAGAGAAACCTGACAAAGCTTGGAATGCATTTCCAAGCAAAACATCCCAACGTTTGATGGGCCACGGTGATTCTATTTTGTATTAGGGACGTGTGTTACATACAGATCTTCTGTTCCTAGCCCAAGCTTTCCTCTCACCACCCTGAATGAGTTCAGTATAGTTTTGAGGGGAAGAGATAGCCTAAGCACAGTTCAGATCAAACACAGCATGGATTTTGTGCTTTTTTTCATCCTTTCAGGGATGCTCAGGAATATCCAGAGGAGAGGGGTAGGTGACAGCTGAATCACACAGGCAACTGAACCCTTCCTCTGCATGGCCCAGCAATGTGTTGGATGCAACCTTTGCATAGGCCACGTTTGCTGAGATGCTGGAGAGCAGAGATGAACATCTCCAGTGCAGTGTGTCTCCTTGAGGTTGCCATGGTGTTTATCCCATAAATCACACAGCAGACCTCAGGAACAGTGGTTCTCAGGAGGGTTACCTTGACCTGCTGGCACTGACAAGGCTTTCCTCCTGTGCCACCCATTCTTCTCAGGGCTGCAGTCTTGTTAGCTCTTGCATGCTAAGCATGCTTGGGCTTGAGTGGATAACCAGCAGGGAGCAGGCTGTGCTGGAGGAAGTGGGGGTGGTGATTCAGGAGGGTAGTATTCTTTCCTGAGTCAATATTCAGCTGAGCACCCACGTGGCAGAGCTAATGGGGGCAGTTCTGCTAAAGCTGCTGACCTTTGAACATGACTGAGACACCAACCTCCCAACAACTTAAAGGGCTTTCAAAATGTCTGTGGTCTTCTATCAGCAGCTGTGGCATTTACCCATCTTGATTACACTCCATCATGCAAAATGCATTTCACTTTCCTCCAGCTCCCTGTTATTTCAGTGAAGCACTGTTCTTCACTACTGCAGCGAAATGTGAGGGTGTGCAGTATTTCAGCTTGCATTTTTTGGCTTGAAGACTGGCCAACATGGGTTGCACACTCATCTTAAAACTTACTTTCAGATGAGTTTTTTTCCATACATACTTGGGGACATCGTGGGCATCCTGCACAGTACTCTCACCAAAAATCTGCATTTGGTAAAAAGAACTTCATGCTCCTTAAACCCAGTTTATTTCAGGGCAAATAATGCCAAGGTCTTGGTTTTGTCATGAAAGGTCCTTTTGCCCCCATCATAGAATCATTTCAGTTGGAAAAGACCTTCAAGGTTGTCAAGCCAAATCATTGCCTAATTCTACCAAGTCTGGTACTAGACTATGCCCCTTAGCACTACATCTCTTAAGCACCTCCAGGGATAGGAGTTCAACCACTTCCACGGGGAGCCTATTCTAATGTTGGAGAACCCATTCAGTGCACAGTGAAGTGCAAATACTACTCATGTCATGGAGCCGACAGCCTTCATTACATACAGGTTCTTCTGAGACAGCATGCCTGGTGTCCACAGAACCCGATTCTCCACTCTATCTTGTTGCAGTTGCCAACAGCAAAGGGGATCTTCAGAAGTTACCAACACTGAATTGTTTGTGCTTGAGGCCACTTTGTACTCGCTTTGTTGGCTTGTCATTGCAGAATCACAGAATCAATTAACCAGGTTGGAAAAGACCTTCAAGATCATCAAGTCAAATCTATCACCTAACACCTTCTAATTAACTAAACCATGGCACTAAGTGTCTGATCCAGCCTCCTCTTAAACACCTCCAGGGATGGAGTTATATTCATAGAATCAACCAGGTTGGAAGAGAGTTCCAAGATCATGCAGTCCAAGGTAAATGCAATTAGCACTGGTGATGAGTGCCCAACAGCAGCTCAACATGCCATGTGTTGAAGCTATCAGCATTTGCAGGAATAAGAGCTAAAGTTCTAAGCATATGAGGTCAGCGGCAGCCTGCTATTGTACCTTGCAGAAAGGTTCAAAGTCATAGAATCTTGGAATCATAGAATCAAGCAGGTTGGAAGAGACCTCCAACATCATCCAGTCCAACCTAGCACCCAGCCCTATCCAGTCAACTAGACAATGGCACTAAGTGCCTCATCCAAGCTTTTCTTGAACACCTCGAGGGACAGCCACTCCACCACCTCCCTGGGCAGCCCATCCCAATGCCAATCACTCTTTCCATGTCAAACTTCTTCCCTATGTCCAGCCTAAACCTTCCCTAGCATAGTTTGAGACTGTGTCCTCTTGGTCTGTCACCAGGTGCCTGACTGAAGAGACCAACCCCTGCCTGGCTACAACCTCCTTTCAGGTAGTTGTAGACAGCAATAAGGTCATGCCTTACTACATGCCTCCAAGTAATGGAAGAAGAGGCCTTATATGGCAGCATTGAAACACACATGCTGCCTGATACTTGCTTTGTTTGATGTGTGATGACAGCTCTTTATAGCTCTTTAGAGATGTCTGAGAAAAACAAATGACTGAAGAAGCAGTTCCTGGTGGCCTCTGCCAGCTGTTGACAATGCCAAATGATTTGCTTTTCCCGGAGCAGATCCAATGCCTCCCGTGGATGATGTGGTGCGTAGGTGTTGTGTCAATCAATAGCAATGGAGAGTTGCTGAAGGGCAGGAACAGCAGCTGTGAGATTTCTTGCTGCTTTTTGTTCACAGGGAAATGGTGTCAGGCTCTGCAGAGTGGCTCGTGTGATTTGCTGTCACATTTATCTCAAGGGCTTTCACGAGCAGGTTGATTTTAGGACCTCAGCATTTAAAGGTCCCTTCATAAAGAGCAAATAAAAAACAAACCCTCATTTGTGAAACCTTGCTTAGCATCTAAGCAGGTGTCCTGTCTTGTAAAAGGTACGAAGGAGTTTGTTCTTTGGGAACATTTTTATTGTTTGATCCAGATCAGTCTCCCACAGCATGAGACCTTTTGCTTAGAAACCACCTGACTTCTTCATTTTGGAGTTCATGGCTGTACAGAGTCAGGGAAGAAAAGATGAATGATTTCACACTCCTCCTGTCACAGGAAACTACATTATTTATGCTGAGAACAAGCTCTATGTAACTATATAACTCTATATCACAACATCAAGCACAGCTTAGAGGCAGGCAGGATTTTTATCCTTCTGACAGGAGGGCCGATGTCATTCTGGGGTATATTAGAAAGGCTATGGTTAGTAGAATCATAGAATCAACCAGGTTGAAAGAGACCTCCAAGATCATCTAGTCCAATCTAGCACCCAGCCCTATTCAGTCAACTAGACCATGGCACTAAGTGCCCTCATCCAGTCTTTTCTTGAAGACCCCCAGGGACGGTGCCTCCACCACCTCCCTGGGCAGCCCATTCCAATGGGAAATCACTCTCTCTGTGAAGAACTTCTTCCTAACATCCAGCCAATACCTACCCTGGCACAACTTGAGACCATGAGAAGTTCTCCTGCCCCTCTACTCTGCCCTGGTGAGGCTGCATCTGGAGTACTGTGCCCAGTTCTGAGCCCCCAAGTTCAAGAAGGACCTCAGGAAACTGTCTGAGACAGTCCAGCACAGAGTAGCAAATATGGTTAAGGGAATGGAGCCAGCAATAGAACAAGGGGAAACAGTCTCAAGTTGTGCCAGGGGAGGTCTAAGCTGGATGTTAGGAGGAAGTTGTTGGCAGAGTGATTGGCATTGGAATGGGCTGCCCAGATGGAGTCACCTTCCCTGGAGGTGTTCAAGCAAAGCCTGGATGAGGCACTTAGTGCCATGGTCTAGTTGACTGGATAGGGATGGGTGCTAGGTTGATCTTGGATGTCTCTTCCAACCTGCCTGTTTCTATGAGACTATGATTCTGTAAAGATGTGCAGGATGAGTGCTGAGAACATGGAGCCAGGCTCTGCTGGGTGATGCCCCATGACAGGATAAGGGGCAATGGGTGGAATTTGAGGCGTAGGAAGTTTTATGGAAAGTTGGGGAAGTTTTGTGGGTTTTTTTTTTTGTTTGTTTGTTTTGTTTTTTTTTTTTTCTCACTGTGAGGATGACAGAACACTGGAACAAGCTGTCCAGAGAGATCTTAGTGTTTCCCTCTCTAGAGATATCCAAAACCTGCCAGGATGAGTTCTGGTATAGGTGATCCTGCTTTGCAGGTGGGTTGGACTGTATGAGCTTTTGAGGTCCCTTCCAACACCTGGCATTCTGTGATTCTGTGAACTAAGAGTGGATTCAGTAAGAAAAGGTCTCCATGCCACAGAATATTTAGGTATTTCAGTGGAAAACAGAAATACCTCCAATAAAAGAATAGATTTTCAGCTTATTCTAGTGCAAAGCATGCTGAGTGCTTTCCTGCTGCTTTGCCTTTGCAACACCTTCCCTAAAATCTCCATGCATCACTAGCCTAAAGACGAGGCACCTGGAATTACACCTCCAGAGTATGGCATATCTACCACATTCCACATTTCATTTATTGGGCAATGTAGATGAGGTCTTGGCTTTCAGTCAAAACCAAGGATTTTCCCAAGAGGAGATACTAGAAGATGAACGAAAGAACCCCTACTAAATGATCAAACCACCTCCCAAGCACTATTTCCCACTATTCTTGTTTTAAAGAATGAAAGGCTGTTGTGGTGCAAGGAATAACTATGAGCTAGCCCTAGGGTGGTGAACTGGATAAGCTACTAGGAATTTTCCACTTCTAACTGACTGTGATCTGACATCAGTGTAACCCTGCTCACTTTAATGGAATTACTTCAGAATCACTCTGATGTGAAAGCAGAGTGAGGTCCTGTGATTCCATAACTCTTTATGCTAAGCTGTTCTCATATGCCTTCAAGAGGAGCAGCTTTTAAGAGAACACAGTGGAATTTAGAATCCATTTTTCCCCCCTCAGTTCAGTTAATCAGTTTACTCTGGTCTACTGATCACTTCTGCTGCTTTGCATGTGATTGTCCTTATAAGTGAGGTCAGCTTTATGGGGAAAGAAAATACCTGCTACAAATTCACCTGGCGTCGCTAGAGGAAAATGACTATCACTAGAAGACGCTGTGCTTAGTAGGTGGGAAGAGGTTCTCCTGCCCCTCTACTCTGCCCTGGTGAGGCTGCATCTGGAATACTGTGTCCAGTTCTGAGCCCCCAAGTTCAAAAAGGACCTCAGGGAACTGTCTGAAACAGTCCAGCACAGAATCAAAGACGATTAAGGGAAAGGAGCCAGCAATAGAACAAGGGGATACAGTGTCAAGTTGTGCTGGGGGAGGTCTAGGCTGGATGTTAGGAGGAAGTTGTTGGCAGAGAGAGTGATTGGCATTGGAATGGGCTACCCAGGGAGGTGGTGGAGTCACCGTCCCTGGAGGTGTTGTAGAAAAGACTGACTGAGGCACTTAGTGCCACGGTCTAGTTGATTGTCTAAGGCTGGGTGCTAGGTTGGCCTGGATGATCTTGGATGTCTCTTCCAACCTTCCTGTTTCTATGAGTCTATGATTCTGTAAAGATGTGCAGGATGAATGCTGGAACACAAACCCTGTGAGGAGAGGCTGAGGGAGCTGGAGGTGTGCAGCCTGGAGAAGAGGAGGGTCAGGGGGAACCTCACTGCTGTCTACAACTGGGACTTAGAAAGTTCTCTAATATTTTTAAAGACTTTTGGGTGTTTAGGTTTTTTTACCTGTAATTGGGAACTTATTGCTCTTTTGTCACAGTTTCTGAGGAAAGACGGGTTGCAGGTATAAGATCCTAATCCAGACCTTAATTACTTCTGCTTCTATGAGCAAGGAAATAGTGCTTACCTGGCAGGCATTGCAAGTCATCCCTGAAGATGTGTAGAAATTCCCTAAGGTCCTAACCTCAGGAGACAAGAAAAAAAGGCTCCAAGAAGACCTTACTGTGTCTTTTCAGTATCTGAAGGGGGCCCACAGAAAAGCTGGTGAGTGCCTTTTTAAGGTGTTGAGTAGTGAGAAGGCTATGGGGAATGGATCCAAGCTAGAGAAAGGGTGATTTAGATTAGATGTTCGGAAGAAGTTCTTCAGCATAAAATTGGTGAGACACTGGAACAGGTTGCCCAAGGAGATGGTGGAAATCCCATCCCTGGAAGTTTTCAAAGCCAGGCTGGATGTGGTTCTCAGACTAAATAGATAAGAGGAAGACAGAGAGGAAAAAGGAACAAAGGGAAAAAGGAAAAAAAAAAAAAGAGAAAAGGAAAAACCCTAAACCTTGACTGTCTGCTCAACCTAACTCTAACCCCAACCCCTACCCTAACCCTCACCCCTAACCCGTAACCTTAACCCTGAACCCAACCCTAACTATAACAGCTGCCTAACCCCAGCCCCCTAACCCTAACGGGTGGCTAACCCTAACTCCTTAACCTAAACCCAACCCCAACCCCCTAACCCTAACAGGTGACTAACACTAACCCTCACACCTAATCCCCTGCCCATAACTCCCATCTCCGAAACTTGATCCTCAACCTCCTAACTTTACCCTCACTCTCTAACCCCAAGCCCTAACCCCTCAACCCTAATGCCTAACTCCAACCCTGACCCCTCACCCTCATACCAACCTCAATTCTAATGGACTAGCCCTAAGCCAAATCCCCTAACTGTCACCCCTATCCCCTAATACTAACTCCCAACTCATAAACCCCAAATCTCACTCCAATCCTAACCCCAACGCACCGCCCCCAAGTCTCTGTGGTGGGATAGGTACTTACCACTCTTGCAACTTACCTTACTTAGAATTTGCTCTGACTGCTGAGATGTAGCTGTGTTTATTGCACAACCAAATTTACTAGCAGATATACACAACATATTTACAAGTATTTACAATTAGAAACAAACTAGATATAATACAAAACCCCAAGCTCCCTCACAGACAAACAAAGCTGCAGAGAAATTCTTATGTGATACAATTGGGAAAAGAGCCTCATGCTGTCACCTTTTTGTACATCATGCCGTTACCAGGACATTTACAGATATTAACCAGACAGGATGTACTAGATCAGATGGGTGCTATCCTTACCACAGACAAGCATTCATTTCAGCCACCCATATTGCCACTTACTTGGCTCTCGGATGACCCTGTTTGGCTTGAGCAGTGGCTGATAACACAAGAAACACTGCAATATGCAAAAAAAAAAATGGTAGCTGAACAATTGGCTGGTGGCCACATTTGACCTTCCATTAGCCTGTGGAATACTCCCATTTTTGTAATCCCAAAGAAATCCAGAAGATGGCATCTTTTGCATGACCTCCAAAAAATAAATGACCAAATGCAGATAACAGCAGCCCTACAGCCCAGTCTCTCCTCTCCTGCTAAGTTACCATACAATTGACATATCGTGATAATTGATTTGGAAGATTGCTTTTTCATGATTGCATTGGCTAACCAAGGTTGACAAAGCTTTGCTTTTAGCTCACTTTCTGTCAATAAATGTTGTGGAGGAAGGAATTAATGTGTGGCTGAGTCAGGTATTTTATACAAAAATAGTTATTTTATTTTCCCAAAAACCGACCCCCAAAACTATATATACAAAGATTAATTTAGTTTAATTAACAGATTCAGTCACATGAGAATTACCTACAGGGATACCATCGATAATCTGACTATTTTGGAAGCCAGAAGTTGGAAAAGGCTTTAGCTATTAATTAATAGCGGTTTCTTACTAGTAAAGTTGAACCAAAATAACTCATGGTCAGGCTTCCTCGTGCGGTCTGTCTCTCTTTCTCGCTCCCTTTCAGCAGCTACCGGTGGACGATTAAGAGTCGTTAGGCTTAGAAAGGTGCCAATGAGCGATCCTTTGGAGGAGTTCTTTGAAGCTTTCTGTATTCAGCTTAGGTGAGCAAGGGGTGGGGGGGGAGAGTCTCAGGCAGACACGAACGTCCAAGCACGGACAAACTCCAAAGTGGGAACCCCCAAAGGTGGGAAGACCCCAATATTTATACCCTTGATAGACAAAGGGCAGAGTTACCACACCTTAGGCAAGAAAGCACACAGCCAATCTCAGCCTGATTCCAGCGCGGTCACTGCACGGGGCACTCCTCATACAGGCAGGACCCCTTTGCTCACCCCCTTCACGGCTGCAGGGCAGGTGAGGGGGGAGAGAAACTAGGTGGCTTTCCCTCTTCCCCCGAAGTCTGGGCAGGAGAGGAATTTAGGGGTACAGGACTCCAGAACAATAAAGCAGAACCTAGTCAGCATTATGAGTGGGTTGTACTGCCTCAAGGCACAAAAAGTTCTACCTTATGCCAACTATATGTGGCTTGGCCTTTGGCACCCATTTGATCCTCTGGTCTGAGGTCATCGTTTACCACTATACTCATGACATACTGTTCTACAGATGGACACAATTCACTGATCAAGATATAAACCATATAACTGCAAAGGTGAGGGAGAAAGGTTTAACAGTAGCAGCTGAGAGGGTTCAGCAGAGGGCACCTTGGAATTATCAAGGGTGGAAAAATTCTGATTCACTCTTTCAGCCACAAAAGGTTGAATTGGATGTAAAGTTGACTATCCTTACTGATGTGCAGGCGCTCCTGGGTAACATACAGTGGGTTAGAAACGTTGTGGGTATCGCTAATGCTGATATTGCTCCTCTTCTGCCACTTTTATGTGGTACCATCTATAATGGTTTCTCCTTGAGTCTGTCTTGCAGAAGCTTGCTCAAAAGACGGCTGCTGGTGCTGTCAGATGATGACTCGACAAACTACCGCTATTGCCGCTTGTCTGTAATCATGTCACACACTCTTTTGCCATGGTTTATCAATGGCAAAAAGGAAAAGGGGGAAAGGATTCCCAGGCAAGCAGTGCCCTTGGCAAACAACGTAATCTTATAATCAACCAAAAACAAGACTTCAAACTCAAATAGAAGCAGTAGGTGAGTTGATCTGCAAGGGCAGACAAAGAATTATAGACACAGCAGGAGACATAGACACATATTGGTGTCCCCATACCCACAGAGCACTTAAGAGTGGTGTCTTAGGAATTCTCCAGTATTACAGGAGGCCCTGTTAGGTTACCCCAATGTGCTACACACACAAAAGGGCCTGGTGGCCCCTCATGGCAAGTTTTAAGTGACTGTGAGTGGCTGAAACATTGTTTGCTGTTACCAACAATCAGTAGAACAGACACCAGAGCAGAATGAGGAAGAAGCTATTAGATCCAGCATCACAGACCAGAGTGGTACAAATTGTTGACGTTCTTTCTATCCTGAAAAGCATACCAGTGGATGACAGACTTCATCATTATTTCCCTTTTACAACCAATCATCTCATTCCTTCATTAAAATCTTGCAATTGGCCTCAAACCATGACACATCACTCCTCTAGATCATTCATTGTTTCACATACAGTCATGTGTCAAATCTAAACCAACATTTATCCATCCTTGTAAAGTCTGTGTTTCCAGTTGCCCAAAATAGGCTTATACATGCTTTGTCTTGCCTGGACATGTTTTTCTGCCCGCACCAGGTGTAAACACATTAAATGGACACTAACACAAAAAGGGCACAATAGACCTGGTGCCATAAAGTCTGGCCTGCCCAAGGCCCAAGTTGTGTAACACAGTTGGGTAAACCCATGCACCTAGCTTTTGGCTTAGCAGGTGCAAGGCCCATGCTATCCCCATATTTGGGGGAGTCCAGGCCTGTGGGCCTTGCCTATTATGGTATGCTTTGGTTAACTGTCAAGCTCATTGGTCATTCTGATGGCCAAGGAGCCATTAATCTCAGCCCACAAGTGATAAATAGGAGGTATACAGGTAAACAAAGTGCCTGACTGCTTGCTTGCTTTTGCTTCCCTGCTTGTTGGTATGTGCTCATATTGCCTGCCTTTCTCTATGGACCCCAGTCTCCCGTCCACCCTATTGCACGCCCACTGCCTTATTGCTGCCTGATAAACTCCACTGCCACAAGTTACCAGGAGCAGACCCTTGCTTGTCTGCATGTGATCAGCCTGCATGGCCAGTGGGACATCGTGCTGAGACTGTATGACAACCTCCTGCACCTGAGGTCCTGCCAGAAGAAGACAGGAGAACAAAGTCAGAGACTGTCTGCAGGTCTGCATCCTTTCCCCTGAAACCGGGAGAATCCCAGCCTTGAAGTCTGCGGGCAGAGTTCCCTGAAGATTGGACACTTGTATAGGCTGTGACATAGCCCCAGAGGGTAACTGACAATTAATAAGAATTTGTGAGCAAATGCTTTAAATGCCTCTATAATTCTCTACTGCCTTCTGCCATAAAGCAGAATGAGCTTCAGCCCACCTAGTGGGCAAGCAGCATATTGACCCCAAGTGGCATTTGGCCACGGGGAAACTCCTCTGTTTATAGTTTGAATGTTTGCTAGATAATAATAGTTCTGTTTGTTGCTATGCCTACAATGTCTTCCATAAGCATGTAAGAACAAATATTAATATTACAATTAAGTGGTTGGGGGTGGCCAGAGTTCAGAACATTAAAGTTAATAAATTATATGCTTTCGTAGAAAATCATCTCCCACCACTTCATTTCCCCTCCGCAACACCACTTCATACTTCCTTCCAGCTATCTCAGATGTAGGCGACTCAAAAGCCCAGAAGACAGGAAACTGTCTCTTCACAGATGACATGAAAACAGGAACTCCCAAGTGACTTAGGTTCATGCTCTTGTACCGTAGATCCCTCAAAGATTCTTCTTTTCGATGCCACGTTGTACCCCAAACACAAATTCTTACAGCTTCTATTATGCACTCTGAGGTTTAAGTCTCTTATCTGAAATTAGATTTCTTTCTGGATACACTGGATTTCACCATTCTCCTGCCTCACCCAGTATGGATGACCAGGACTGCCGAGACGGAGAGATGGGGAGACAGCTTGATGCAAGCTAAGTTCCGATCTTATTAGGCAACATACAGAGATATTTAATACTTTTCAGAAAGCATCAGAAGGCTTAACATTTTTATCTATTGATTAGTCATTTTATCACATGCAAAATCATCAAATCTAAATTCTGTTGGCCACATCAGCTTCCCAGGGAGCAGCAGTCTTAGCGTATTCATCAGTTAAGAAGGACAGGCATATTTATCAGATGGCAGGGACAGTCTCCTTGCTTCTTCTAATCAGATCACTCCAACTCAGACAGTCTGCCCCAGGGTTTGTGTTGCAGTTCCTGTGATTCTACACAAGACCTTCAGCGGAAACCACCCCTCAGACAGGTTTCTCTTCACCCAAAGGAGAAAGTTCCCAAACAGCTTTTCCTAACAGATTCTCTTCATGCACAACAGGAATTTTATTACCATCCACTGTTTGCAACAAATCTGATTGTGCAGGTCCTGTTTACAGAACCTCTACTGTAGCAAACACTGCAAGATTCCCAAGACCTTTACTGTGTATCTCTTAGACACTTTTTGAGTTCTGTTCATGTGGCAGTTAGTACATTCTGGCATCTTGTGATTTGTTCATTAAAACACAGCACGCAGCCTATTCCACACACCTAGTGGTTACTTCTACTGTATCATACACCCTATTTACCAATCAGATGGCTTGTGCTAAATGCTTCTCCCAGTTTTTCAAAGTACCACCCCACCATGCCTTTTAGGGTGGTTTTCAGCACACCATTATAGCATTTCATTTTTCCTGAAGCTGGTGCATACTAGAGTAGGTGGTAGATCCACTCAATACTGTGATCTTTGGCCCAGTTTTTCACAGGATTGTTCTTGAATTGAGTTCCATGGTCCGATTTCATCCTCTCTGGAGTTCTAGATCTCCACAGCCCAAGAATGCTGTTACATTGGGGATTGGACTCGATCATCTCCTCAGGTCCCTTCCAATCCCTAAGATCTTGTGATCCATGGACAGGTCCATTGACTTGTCACATGCTCTCCAGTAAGTTGCATCTCTGCCTTGGTGTCCAAATGCATGACTGGCCCACCAAGCCCAGAACAGCTCACCTCCGTGTTTCCTATCAAGGTCAAAATCATACTTTGTATCAACTTGAGAAACTGTAGCAGCTTGATCTGCCCCATGGTTGTGTTTACATTCCTGAGTAGCTTTGTTCTTAGGCCTGTATGTGTCTCTGCACCACACCTGCACTGGCATTTTCTCAAGGCAACCATCCATTTCCTCCTATAGACCAGCACACCAAACAGTTTTAATCATCTGCCAACAATTCTTTTTCCGGTCTTATAGACAACCCCACAGAGTACTGGCTACCATCCATGCGTCAGTGTAGAGGTAAAGGATAGCCAAATTTTCACATTTGGCCACATCAAGAGCAAGCTGGACAGCTTTTACTTCAGCAAATTGACTGGATTCACCTTCTCCATCTCTCGCTTCAGTAGCTCTCCTGCCAGGACTCCAGACTGCTGACTTCCATCTTTGCTTCTTCCTGACAAGATGACAGGAACCATCTGTCAACAAAGCATGTTTCTTTTCCTGATCAGAGAGATCACCATAAGGAGGTAATTTCTCATCACAGGTTACTCTCTCTACTGGAGATTTTGGACAGTTTGTGCCTTCTGGAAAATTGGTGAACACTTCCACGAGACCAGGTCATGCAAGAGTACCCATTTGTGCTCCTGGGCTTATCAAAGCTATCCACTTAAACCAGGTTGCATCTGTGGCAGGATGTGATGAGAAACCTTTGCCTTTGAACATCCAGTTCAGAACTGGTAATCTAGGAGCTGAAAGAAGTTGTGACTCTGTTCAAATTACTTCAGAAGTGCTTTTACTCTTTCACGAGCTGCTAGTATTCCTTTCTCTTTTGGAATGTAATTCACTCCTGAACCTCTGCACTAATGACTCCAGAAACCAAGTGCACAACCACATGTCTCATTTGGAGCTCTCTGCCAAAAGGCTCCAGGTTGGACCACTGGGACTTGCATTTGGATGCAGAATGTTTTTAATATCTGGACCAGTCTGAACTGCTCCCAAGCCCACTGCACAGACTACTCACTTTATCTGATCAAAGGCTGCTTGCTGCTCAGGTCCCCACTCAAAAATGTTCCTTTCACGAGTCTCATCTTGCAAATGTTTAACAATCTGACTGAATCCAGGTTTCCAAAAATCCCACTGCAGCCAAGAAACTGGAAGTGTCCTCTTTAGTCGCAGGAACTGCCATGGCGGAGACTTCCTTTAGCACATCCTGTGCAATGTGACAGTGACCATCTTACCACCAAACTCCCAGAAACTGTATTTGTCTGGCAGGTCCTTTTACTTTGTCTCTCTTTACGGTAAAACCTGCCTTCAACCAAATGTCAATTATTGTGTTACCTTTCTCAAAGGCTTCCTTAGCAGTTTGGCCCCACACAAAGTTGTCATTGATGAATTGTAGAGGTTTCTCTGACTTTACCTTTCTCCAATGCATTGTGGATGACCAAATGACAGATTGCCCAACTGCGTTTCCACTCCTCAGATAAACTGTTCAACTGGTACTGGATTCATCTCCAGATGAAACATTGTCTTTTTCCTTCAGCAACTAAGATGTGGAGATTTTAAGGGCCTCCTCCATCTTTTTTCTTTTACCTTTCATTTGTGCAGCCAGAGTTTTTCAGGCAGACACTAAAGAAGTGTGGGACAAAATGTGCTCTAACTGCCTCATTTGGTCAGGGAATTGACCAACTGTAGGAAGTCTTCCATCGTTGTTCTCTCACACAAAACTGTTGACCACACTATTAAACTTGCTCTTCCATCTAATGTCAATAAGTTTATTGCAAACACATGTTCCAACAGGAATTTCATCAGGATTCCGCATACCATCATCTCCATAAAGTATTTCCTTTGCAGCAAACTCCCTCAGAAGCTTAATTCCCTGCAAGTGTGGTCCACCTCCTAGATCTCCATGGCAAATCTCCTCCAGAAGGGTACCTCAGTGGCATAGCCAACAAAAGGCATGTCGACAGTGTAATCTTACCAAGAGAGCTTGCTATGTATTACTCAATTCCACTTGCCTTTCTAAGGGGCCCTATTTATTTTGCAGGCTTGTCACCAACCTCTATAATGCTGGCACCTGTAACACAGTATCCCCCTAGTCAGCTTAGAATTGGTTTTCCTGTCTTCTTCTGGGCTCCTTATATCTCCAGATAACATTCTCTTCATCTGCACCATCCTCTCTTTGGCCTCTATCCAAATGTCTCCTAAGAACATTCCTAACCTCCCCAGAACCTTCACCCCTATCAACAGGTGCTTTCCAAGAGCCTTTCCTATTGCCATCATCACCATGCCGTCATTTCAATACCTTAGCAATGACCATAAGGATAATTGTCTCTTCCTCCACCCATCTCATTATGTCTGCTAGAAACACACACAATGGAAAACACACTGTTTTTAAAATACGAGTTGTGTATATACAAAACCTTATGTAGCTCTATGTAGGATTTGAGGGTATAGTCTAAAAGCCTTTATATATAATAGACAAAATAGATACACTCTACCAAGCCAACACTTGTTCTTAAGAGATTTTAGAAGATAGCTGTATGAAAGATACAACATACAACATCTAACACTTCTTTCTTTTTCCCCACATGCAGGACAGCACACTTACCTTTACTGACCTTCCTCAGATGTCCTCTCTGCAGCTCCCAAACCTCGTAAAATGAGCCTGAGGAGTAGCACAGCTTCAAGAAGTATCAGCCACTCCTCCCACTTGCACATTCGTAGCAGATACACGCATGGAGTGCAGCAAAACACAGCTTTTGTAAGATCTTCAGTGAAGACAGAACTACGCATCTCCTATGGTCATTTCACCAAAGGATATACTCAATGATACAACTAAAGCCAAGGGCACCATGGGTACTAAGAATCCTCAGGTTACTGCAGAGCTTTAGCTTTATATCATAGCCACAACAATCTGAAAGTAAAAAACATCAAGATCAGGTGCCCAACTATTCCCAAACTCCAAGAAGGAGGGAGCTCAAGACCATGACACAACTTCAAAGGCAAGTCCAAGGACTGGAAGTCAGGACATCACGGAGAGTTCTCTTCACATCTTTACAAAACAGTTTCAGTTGAATATTCTAGGTTTATGCAACAGTTTGGGGCTACACAAGAAGTGCATCAGAGAAGTGGTCATGAAGACGTCGAACCGGTCCCGCAGCTACAGGAAGCAGACTCAGTAGCCAGGCAGCGGGGTTTCACAGACAAAGGCCTGGGTCGTGGCGGGAGAACCCCAACCTCGAGCCTGGGGCCGAGGCAGACACGCTAAGCCAAACAAACCTGACGCCATGCCTCTCAAAGCCTGGGGCCAGACATACCCACCCTGATTACAGGGGGGTTCCCTCCAACCTCCCGCCGGGCACCGCGACGCACAGCCCTACTTACAGGGTGGCCGCTCTCGCCTCGGCACTCCCAAAAACGCCTACGGAGACACGGGCTCCGGCCTGCGCCCAACTTACGGGCCGGCCCTCCTGCCTGCAGCGCAGCAACGCCTCTTCAGGAGCCCAGGGAGCCACCTCGACCCTCTAAGGGCCCAGCAAGGCGTGCCCCTCTTAGCTGCCTAAAACAGCCTCCTAGGCCCTGCTTACAGGGACCTCGGGCTGCTCCTGGAGACACAGAGGGGGACAGAAGGCTCCACAACTCACCACACAGGCCCCGACTACAGGGCTCTAGAGCTGCCACGTTGACAACAGGACAGGCTGCCACGGAGGCAGACACCCAGGCCCTCAACTACGGGGCCTTCCCTGTGTCCCTACAGGACAAGGAGGGGCAAGCTGAGCTCCCACTCCGCTCGGAGACTCCAAGGAGACTCCCCTGTTACTGCCCAGAGCCCCTCTTTCCCTCCTGGGAAGCCTAAGCTAAGCTGAAGCACTTTTCACAGCAACCTACACCACAAGCACCCACAGGCACACAAGCGCACACACACGCAGAGGCAAGGGGGGGGCCATACACACACCTCTTCCCAGGAGAGGGAGCAAGCTCTGGGCAGCCACCGTTGGGACAGCCATCCTTACCCCGCAGCAGGAGACAAGAGGGTCAGACTCGGCCACACCAGACTGTATGGAGCTCAGGGAAGCCTCGGGACACCAAAGGCCCTCAGGGGCGGACAAAGGACTAAAGCTGCGACAAGCCCCGAGTACAGGGGGTCACGATGCACAGGCAGCCGACAGCTGACAAGCTGCCGGGGCTGCGGAAAGGACCCCACCCCGCTTACAGGGGGGGCTCGGGGGACAGGTTGATCCCTTTCCCCCACGGGCCTGGAGACACCGGCTCGCGCCCTCCTTACAGGGTAACCAGGCTCCGGGCAGCCAAAGGAGCAAAGCAGCACAAGGCAAACGACGGCACAAGCAAAGACCGAGTCCTACTTACAGGGAGGTCGTCCAGCGCAAAGCCAGTCAGCCCACACTCGAGGTGACGGCAAAGCTCTCGTCTTACCACACCGTCGGTCAGGGCCGAGTCCCTTTGCCCAGAGCGCCTCGCCCGCCTCCTCTTCTCCAGAACGACGCCCCTCCTCTACTCGACGCCTCTTGCCTTGCCATTCCGTGCTGTGCCACTTGCGCTGCCGGGGCCAGCCACCTCCGAGCAAGGAGAACAGGATTAGGCCTCACTGGCGCCTCCTCCTCCGCACCCCCGGGAAATGGGCACCTCCCCAGGGGCAGCACCCAGCCAGCTTCCCACCCGCAGGCAGCACCAGCGCCGCAAAGCCCTCCCTCTCTGCCTTATCTCACCCAAGCGGCGCACGGCAGACTACCACTCAGGACTGGAGATGAGCTGGGAGGCGGGAAGCCCGCACTAATCCAGCTGGGCACAGAAAGCGGACGCTGCAGAGGCTGCACGATACTGCTTACAGCGTGCTGCAGTCGCTGCTGGCACCAAAAAGCGCCCGGGACGTCAGGGCACTGAGCGAGCCACGACCCTCACGACAGCCCTTGTCCCAGGGGCCCACAGAGGCTCCTTCTCTCCATTTTAGGGGCATCTACACCCGCACCCCGCTAAGGAGGTGAGCGCCCCACACGGGCTGCACGGGGAGCGCAAAGGCACTCAGACCTGGGCCCGCTTACGGGTGGGTCAACGCCAGGGAGTCGAGAGCTTGGCCTAGCCCCGCAGCTACAGGAAGCAGACTCAGTAGCCAGGCAGCGGGGTTTCACAGACAAAGGCCTGGGTCATGGCGGGAGAACCCCAACTCCGAGCCTGGGGCCGAGGCGGACACGCTAAGCCAAACAAACCTGACGCCATGCCTCTCAAAGCCTGGGGCCAGACATACCCACCCTGATTACAGGGGGGTTCCCTCCAACCTCCCGCCGGGCACCGCGACGCACAGCCCTACTTACAGGGCGGCCGCTCTCGCCTCAGCACTCCCAAAAACGCCTACGGAGACACGGGCTCCGGCCTGCGCCCAACTTACGGGCCGGCCCTCCTGCCTGCAGCGCAGCAACGCCTCTTCAGGAGCCCAGGGAGCCACCTCGACCCTCTAAGGGCCCAGCAAGGCGTGCTCCTCTTAGCTGCCTAAAACAGCCTCCTAGGCCCTGCTTACAGGGACCTCGGGCTGCTCCTGGAGACACAGAGTGGCCCCGACTACAGGGCTCTTGAGCTGCCACGTTGACAACAGGACAGGCTGCCACGGAGGCAGACACCCAGGCCCTCAACTACGGGGCCTTCCCTGTGTCCCTACAGAACAAGGAGGGGCAAGCTGAGCTCTCACTCCGCTCGGAGACTCCAAGGAGACTCCCCTGTTACTGCCCAGAGCCCCTCTTTCCCTCCTGGGAAGCCTAAGCTAAGCTGAAGCACTTTTCACAGCAATCTACACCACAAGCACCCACAGGCACACAAGCGCACACACACGCAGAGGCAAGGAGGGGGCCATACACACACCTCTTCCCAGGAGAGGGAGCAAGCTCTGGGCAGCCACCGTTGGGACAGCCATCCTTACCCCGCAGCAGGAGACAAGAGGGTCAGACTCGGCCACACCAGACTGTATGGAGCTCAGGGAAGCCTCGGGACACCAAAGGCCCTCAGGGGAGGACAAAGGACTAAAGAGGCAACAAGCCCCGAGTACAGGGGGTCATGCTGCACAGGCAGCCGACAGCTGACAAGCTGCCTGGGCTGCGGAAAGGACCCCACCCCGCTTACAGGGGGGGCTCGGGGGACAGGTTGATCCCTTTCCCCCACGGGCCTGGAGACACCGGCTCGCGCCCTCCTTACAGGGTAACCAGGCTCCGGGCAGCCAAAGGAGCAAAGCAGCACAAGGCAAACGACGGCACAAGCAAAGACCGAGTCCTACTTACAGGGAGGTCGCCCAGCGCAAAGCCAGTCAGCCCACACTCGAGGTGACGGCAGAGCTCTCGTCTTACCACACCGTCGGTCAGGGCCGAGTCCCTTTGCCCAGAGCGCCTCGCCCGCCTCCTCTTCTCCAGAAAGACGTCTCTTGCCTCACCATTCTGTGCTGTGCCACTACTGCTGCCGGGGCCAGCCACCTCCGAGCAAGGAGAACAGGATTAGGCCTCACTGGCGCCTCCTCCTCCGCACCCCCGGGAAATGGGCACCTCCCCAGGGGCAGCACCCAGCCAGCTTCCCACCCGCAGGCAGCCCAAACACCGCAAAGCCCTCCCACTCTGCCTTATCTCACCCAAGCGGCGCACGGCAGACTCCCGCTCAGGACTGGAGACGGGCTGGGAGGCGGGAAGCCTGCACTAATCCAGCTGGGCACGCAAAGCGGACGCCGCAGAGGCTGCACAATACTGCTTACAGCGTGCTGCGGTCGCTGCTGGCACCAAAAAGCGCCTGGGACGTCAGGGCACTGACTGAGCCACGACCCTCACGACAGCCCTTGTCCCAGGGGCCCACAGAGGCTCCTCTCCATTTTAGGGGCATCTACACCCGCACCCCGCTAAGGAGGTGAGCGCCCCACACGGGCTGCACGGGGAGCGCAAAGGCACTCGGACCTGGGCCCGCTTACGGGTGGGTCAACGCCACGGAGTCGAGAGCTTGGCCTAGCCCCGCAGCTACAGGAAGCAGACTCAGTAGCCAGGCAGCGGGGTTTCACAGACAAAGGCATGGGTCGTGGCGGGAGAACCCCAACTCCGAGCCTGGGGCCGAGGCGGACACGCTAAGCCAAACAAACCTGACGCCATGCCTCTCAAAGCCTGGGGCCAGACATACCCACCCTGATTACAGGGGGGTTCCCTCCAACCTCCCGCCGGGCACCGCGACGCACAGCCCTACTTACAGGGCGGCCGCTCTCGCCTCGGCACTCCCAAAAACGCCTACGGAGACACGGGCTCCGGCCTGCGCCCAACTTACGGGCCGGCCCTCCTGCCTGCAGCGCAGCAACGCCTCTTCAGGAGCCCAGGGAGCCACCTCGACCCTCTAAGGGCCCAGCAAGGCGTGCTCCTCTTAGCTGCCTAAAACAGCCTCCTAGGCCCTGCTTACAGGGACCTCGGGCTGCTCCTGGAGACACAGAGGGGGACAGAAGGCTCCACAACTCACCACACAGGCCCCGACTACAGGGCTCTTGAGCTGCCACGTTGACAACAGGACAGGCTGCCACGGAGGCAGACACCCAGGCCCTCAACTACGGGGCCTTCGCTGTGTCCCTACAGGACAAGGAGGGGCAAGCTGAGCTCCCACTCCGCTCGGAGACTCCAAGGAGACTCCCCTGTTACTGCCCAGAGCCCCTCTTTCCCTCCTGGGAAGCCTAAGCTAAGCTGAAGCACTTTTCACAGCAACCTACACCACAAGCACCCACAGGCACACAAGCGCACACACACGCAGAGGCAAGGGGGGGGCCATACACACACCTCTTCCCAGGAGAGGGAGCAAGCTCTGGGCAGCCACCGTTGGGACAGCCATCCTTACCCCGCAGCAGGAGACAAGAGGGTCAGACTCGGCCACACCAGACTGTATGGAGCTCAGGGAAGCCTCGGGACACCAAAGGCCCTCAGGGGCGGACAAAGGACTAAAGCTGCGACAAGCCCCGAGTACAGGGGGTCACGATGCACAGGCAGCCGACAGCTGACAAGCTGCCGGGGCTGCGGAAAGGACCCCACCCCGCTTACAGGGGGGGCTCGGGGGACAGGTTGATCCCTTTCCCCCACGGGCCTGGAGACACCGGCTCGCGCCCTCCTTACAGGGTAACCAGGCTCCGGGCAGCCAAAGGAGCAAAGCAGCACAAGGCAAACGACGGCACAAGCAAAGACCGAGTCCTACTTACAGGGAGGTCGTCCAGCGCAAAGCCAGTCAGCCCACACTCGAGGTGACGGCGAAGCTCTCGTCTTACCACACCGTCGGTCAGGGCCGAGTCCCTTTGCCCAGAGCGCCTCGCCCGCCTCCTCTTCTCCAGAACGACGCCCCTCCTCTACTCGACGCCTCTTGCCTCGCCATTCCGTGCTGTGCCACTTGCGCTGCCGGGGCCAGCCACCTCCGAGCAAGGAGAACAGGATTAGGCCTCACTGGCGCCTCCTCCTCCGCACCCCCGGGAAATGAGCACCTCCCCAGGGGCAGCACCCAGCCAGCTTCCCACCCGCAGGCAGCCCCAGCGCCGCAAAGCCCTCCCTCTCTGCCTTATCTCACCCAAGCGGCGCACGGCAGACTACCACTCAGGACTGGAGATGAGCTGGGAGGCGGGAAGCCCGCACTAATCCAGCTGGGCACGCAAAGCGGACGCCGCAGAGGCTGCACGATACTGCTTACAGCGTGCTGCGATCACTGCGGGCACCAAAAATCGCCTGGGACCTCAGGGCACCGAGCGGGCCACAACCCTCATGACAGCCCTTGTCTCAGGGGCCCACAGAGGCTCCTTCTCTCCATTTTAGGGGCATCTACACCCGCACCCCGCTAAGGAGGTGAGCGCCCCACACGGGCTGCACGGGGAGCACAAAGGCACTCAGACCTGGGCCCGCTTACGGGTGGGTCAACGCCAGGGAGTCGAGAGCTTGGCCTAGCCCCGCAGCTACAGGAAGCAGACTCAGTAGCCAGGCAGCGGGGTTTCACAGACAAAGGCCTGGGTCATGGCGGGAGAACCCCAACTCCGAGCCTGGGGCCGAGGCGGACACGCTAAGCCAAACAAACCTGACGCCATGCCTCTCAAAGCCTGGGGCCAGACATACCCACCCTGATTACAGGGGGGTTCCCTCCAACCTCCCGCCGGGCACCGCGACGCACAGCCCTACTTACAGGGCGGCCGCTCTCGCCTCGGCACTCCCAAAAACGCCTACGGAGACACGGGCTCCGGCCTGCGCCCAACTTAAGGGCCGGCCCTCCTACCTGCAGCGCAGCAACGCCTCTTCAGGAGCCCAGGGAGCCACCTCGACCCTCTAAGGGCCCAGCAAGGCGTGCTCCTCTTAGCTGCCTAAAACAGCCTCCTAGGCCCTGCTTACAGGGACCTCGGGCTGCTCCTGGAGACACAGAGTGGCCCCGACTACAGGGCTCTTGAGCTGCCACGTTGACAACAGGACAGGCTGCCACGGAGGCAGACACCCAGGCCCTCAACTACGGGGCCTTCCCTGTGTCCCTACAGGACAAGGAGGGGCAAGCTGAGCTCTCACTCCGCTCGGAGACTCCAAGGAGACTCCCCTGTTACTGCCCAGAGCCCCTCTTTCCCTCCTGGGAAGCCTAAGCTAAGCTGAAGCACTTTTCACAGCAACCTACACCACAAGCACCCACAGGCACACAAGCGCACACACACGCAGAGGCAAGGGGGGGGCCATACACACACCTCTTCCCAGGAGAGGGAGCAAGCTCTGGGCAGCCACCGTTGGGACAGCCATCCTTACCCCGCAGCAGGAGACAAGAGGGTCAGACTCGGCCACACCAGACTGTATGGAGCTCAGGGAAGCCTCGGGACACCAAAGGCCCTCAGGGGCGGACAAAGGACTAAAGCTGCGACAAGTCCCGAGTACAGGGGGTCATGCTGCACAGGCAGCCGACAGCTGACAAGCTGCCGGGGCTGCGGAAAGGACCCCACCCCGCTTACAGGGGGGGCTCGGGGGACAGGTTGATCCCTTTCCCCCACGGGCCTGGAGACACCGGCTCGCGCCCTCCTTACAGGGTAACCAGGCTCCGGGCAGCCAAAGGAGCAAAGCAGCACAAGGCAAACGACGGCACAAGCAAAGACTGAGTCCTACTTACAGGGAGATCGCCCAGCGCAAAGCCAGTCAGCCCACACTCGAGGTGACGGCAAAGCTCTCGTCTTACCACACCGTCGGTCAGGGCCGAGTCCCTTTGCCCAGAGCGCCTCGCCCGCCTCCTCTTCTCCAGAACGACGACCCACCTCTACTCGACGCCTCTTGCCTCACCATTCTGTGCTGTGCCACTTCTGCTGCCGGGACCAGCCACCTCCGAGCAAGGAGAACAGGATTAGGCCTCACTGGCGCCTCCTCCTCCGCACCCCCGGGAAATGGGCACCTCCCCAGGGGCAGCACCCAGCCAGCTTCCCACCCGCAGGCAGCCCCAGCGCCGCAAAGCCCTCCCACTCTGCCTTATCTCACCCAAGTGGCGCACGGCAGACTACCACTCAGGACTGGAGATGAGCTGGGAGGCGGGAAGCCAGCACTAATCCAGCTGGGCACGCAAAGCGGACGCCGCAGAGGCTGCACAATACTGCTTACAGCGTGCTGCGGTCGCTGCTGGCACCAAAAAGCGCCTGAGACGTCAGGGCACTGACCGAGCCACGACCCTCACGACAGCCCTTGTCCCAGGGGCCCACAGAGGCTCCTTCTCTCCATTTTAGGGGCATCTACACCCGCACCCCGCTAAGGAGGTGAGCGCCCCACACGGGCTGCACGGGGAGCGCAAAGGCACTCGGACCTGGGCCCGCTTACGGGTGGGTCAACGCCAGGGAGTCGAGAGCTTGGCCTAGCCCCGCAGCTACAGGAAGCAGACTCAGTAGCCAGGCAGCGGGGTTTCACAGACAAAGGCCTGGGTCGTGGCGGGAGAACCCCAACTCCGAGCCTGGGGCCGAGGCGGACACGCTAAGCCAAACAAACCTGACGCCATGCCTCTCAAAGCCTGGGGCCAGACATACCCACCCTGATTACAGGGGGGTTCCCTCCAACCTCCCGCCGGGCACCGCGACGCACAGCCCTACTTACAGGGCGGCCGCTCTCGCCTCGGCACTCCCAAAAACGCCTACGGAGACACGGGCTCCGGCCTGCGCCCAACTTACGGGCCGGCCCTCCTGCCTGCAGCGCAGCAACGCCTCTTCAGGAGCCCAGGGAGCCACCTCGACCCTCTAAGGGCCCAGCAAGGCGTGCTCCTCTTAGCTGCCTAAAACAGCCTCCTAGGCCCTGCTTACAGGGACCTCGGGCTGCTCCTGGAGACACAGAGGGGGACAGAAGGCTCCACAACTCACCACACAGGCCCCGACTACAGGGCTCTTGAGCTGCCACGTTGACAACAGGACAGGCTGCCACGGAGGCAGACACCCAGGCCCTCAACTACGGGGCCTTCCCTGTGTCCCTACAGGACAAGGAGGGGCAAGCTGAGCTCTCACTCCGCTCGGAGACTCCAAGGAGACTCCCCTGTTACTGCCCAGAGCCCCTCTTTCCCTCCTGGGAAGCCTAAGCTAAGCTGAAGCACTTTTCACAGCAACCTACACCACAAGCACCCACAGGCACACAAGCGCACACACACGCAGAGGCAAGGGGGGGGCCATACACACACCTCTTCCCAGGAGAGGGAGCAAGCTCTGGGCAGCCACCGTTGGGACAGCCATCCTTACCCCGCAGCAGGAGACAAGAGGGTCAGACTCGGCCACACCAGACTGTATGGAGCTCAGGGAAGCCTCGGGACACCAAAGGCCCTCAGGGGCGGACAAAGGACTAAAGCTGCGACAAGCCCCGAGTACAGGGGGTCACGGTGCACAGGCAGCCGACAGCTGACAAGCTGCCGGGGCTGCGGAAAGGACCCCACCCCGCTTACAGGGGGGGCTCGGGGGACAGGTTGATCCCTTTCCCCCACGGGCCTGGAGACACCGGCTCGCGCCCTCCTTACAGGGTAACCAGGCTCCGGGCAGCCAAAGGAGCAAAGCAGCACAAGGCAAACGACGGCACAAGCAAAGACCGAGTCCTACTTACAGGGAGGTCGTCCAGCGCAAAGCCAGTCAGCCCACACTCGAGGTGACGGCGAAGCTCTCGTCTTACCACACCGTCGGTCAGGGCCGAGTCCCTTTGCCCAGAGCGCCTCGCCCGCCTCCTCTTCTCCAGAACGACGCCCCTCCTCTACTCGACGCCTCTTGCCTCGCCATTCCGTGCTGTGCCACTTGCGCTGCCGGGGCCAGCCACCTCCGAGCAAGGAGAACAGGATTAGGCCTCACTGGCGCCTCCTCCTCCGCACCCCCGGGAAATGAGCACCTCCCCAGGGGCAGCACCCAGCCAGCTTCCCACCCGCAGGCAGCCCCAGCGCCGCAAAGCCCTCCCTCTCTGCCTTATCTCACCCAAGCGGCGCACGGCAGACTACCACTCAGGACTGGAGATGAGCTGGGAGGCGGGAAGCCCGCACTAATCCAGCTGGGCACGCAAAGCGGACGCCGCAGAGGCTGCACGATACTGCTTACAGCGTGCTGCGATCACTGCGGGCACCAAAAATCGCCTGGGACCTCAGGGCACCGAGCGGGCCACAACCCTCACGACAGCCCTTGTCTCAGGGGCCCACAGAGGCTCCTTCTCTCCATTTTAGGGGCATCTACACCCGCACCCCGCTAAGGAGGTGAGCGCCCCACACGGGCTGCACGGGGAGCGCAAAGGCACTCAGACCTGGGCCCGCTTACGGGTGGGTCAACGCCAGGGAGTCGAGAGCTTGGCCTAGCCCCGCAGCTACAGGAAGCAGACTCAGTAGCCAGGCAGCGGGGTTTCACAGACAAAGGCCTGGGTCATGGCGGGAGAACCCCAACTCCGAGCCTGGGGCCGAGGCGGACACGCTAAGCCAAACAAACCTGACGCCATGCCTCTCAAAGCCTGGGGCCAGACATACCCACCCTGATTACAGGGGGGTTCCCTCCAACCTCCCGCCGGGCACCGCGACGCACAGCCCTACTTACAGGGCGGCCGCTCTCGCCTCGGCACTCCCAAAAACGCCTACGGAGACACGGGCTCCGGCCTGCGCCCAACTTACGGGCCGGCCCTCCTGCCTGCAGCGCAGCAACGCCTCTTCAGGAGCCCAGGGAGCCACCTCGACCCTCTAAGGGCCCAGCAAGGCGTGCTCCTCTTAGCTGCCTAAAACAGCCTCCTAGGCCCTGCTTACAGGGACCTCGGGCTGCTCCTGGAGACACAGAGGGGGACAGAAGGCTCCACAACTCACCACACAGGCCCGACTACAGGGCTCTTGAGCTGCCACGTTGACAACAGGACAGGCTGCCACGGAGGCAGACACCCAGGCCCTCAACTACGGGGCCTTCCCTGTGTCCCTACAGGACAAGGAGGGGCAAGCTGAGCTCTCACTCCGCTCGGAGACTCCAAGGAGACTCCCCTGTTACTGCCCAGAGCCCCTCTTTCCCTCCTGGGAAGCCTAAGCTAAGCTGAAGCACTTTTCACAGCAACCTACACCACAAGCACCCACAGGCACACAAGCGCACACACACGCAGAGGCAAGGGGGGGGCCATACACACACCTCTTCCCAGGAGAGGGAGCAAGCTCTGGGCAGCCACCGTTGGGACAGCCATCCTTACCCCGCAGCAGGAGACAAGAGGGTCAGACTCGGCCACACCAGACTGTATGGAGCTCAGGGAAGCCTCGGGACACCAAAGGCCCTCAGGGGCGGACAAAGGACTAAAGCTGCGACAAGCCCCGAGTACAGGGGGTCACGGTGCACAGGCAGCCGACAGCTGACAAGCTGCCGGGGCTGCGGAAAGGACCCCACCCCGCTTACAGGGGGGGCTCGGGGGACAGGTTGATCCCTTTCCCCCACGGGCCTGGAGACACCGGCTCGCGCCCTCCTTACAGGGTAACCAGGCTCCGGGCAGCCAAAGGAGCAAAGCAGCACAAGGCAAACGACGGCACAAGCAAAGACCGAGTCCTACTTACAGGGAGGTCGTCCAGCGCAAAGCCAGTCAGCCCACACTCGAGGTGACGGCGAAGCTCTCGTCTTACCACACCGTCGGTCAGGGCCGAGTCCCTTTGCCCAGAGCGCCGCGCCCGCCTCCTCTTCTCCAGAACGACGCCCCTCCTCTACTCGACGCCTCTTGCCTCGCCATTCTGTGCTGTGCCACTTCCGCTGCCGGGGCCAGCCACCTCCGAGCAAGGAGAACAGGATTAGGCCTCACTGGCGCCTCCTCCTCCGCACCCCCGGGAAATGGGCACCTCCCCAGGGGCAGCACCCAGCCAGCTTCCCACCCGCAGGCAGCCCCAGCGCCGCAAAGCCCTCCCACTCTGCCTTATCTCACCCAAGCGGCGCACGGCAGACTCCCGCTCAGGACTGGAGACGGGCTGGGAGGCGGGAAGCCCTCACTAATCCAGCTGGGCACGCAAAGCGGACGCCGCAGAGGCTGCACGATACTGCTTACAGCGTGCTGCGGTCACTGCTGGCACCAAAAAGCGCCTGGGACCTCAGGGCACCGAGCGGGCCACGACCCTCATGACAGCCCTTGTCCCAGGGGCCCACAGAGGCTCCTTCTCTCCATTTTAGGGGCATCTACACCCGCACCCCGCTAAGGAGGTGAGCGCCCCACACGGGCTTCCAGCTGAGTGCAAGTGCACTCGGACTAGATATCGCGCCCCTGGTGAAGTCCCTGTTTTTGTCAGGCTTGGAGGACAAGGTGCTACTGAAGCCTACGTCTGTATTTCTTCCTTGGCAGCCGCTGGCTCCCATGGTGGAAGTGGCATGGTGTGCAATCATGAAGCAAGAGGCATCGCAAAGAGGATTGGCATCGGGCTGTAGAATTGGAGACTGGCAAGGTGTTCTTGGCAAAGGGACTTGCCTCTGACTATACCGGTGGTAACACAAGAGCATCTTGTCTCACAGACACTTCTTTAGGTCTCTCATTGAAAATATTACCCACATCCTCTTGCCTACTTTGGGATTTCCCTCCAAAATGGTTGTGTTCTCCCCTATGGATTACCTTCAGTTTTTTCCATGCATAACCTCAGCTCTGTCCCACCCAATCACCTCAGCTTTTCCCTCCTACAATCTTCAGTTTTATACCCTAGGGAGCAACTCACTTTTTTCCCTATAAAAAGCCATTTGTGTCCTCTTGTTTACCTTAGATTTTTCCTCCAGGGTTTTCATTTTCTTCCCAATAGACCTGTTCAGCTTTTTCCTCCAAAATATCACTTCTCTGCTCTGAAGTCACCTCAGTTTTCCCTCCATAATCTTCATTGTCTGTAAAAGAGAAAAGAACACCCACAACATTCAACAAGATTTAATATATATAGGTAAATACTTTCTATTTTAACAAAAAATAAATGTTCCCACTATCTAATATATAATTGCAAGGAGGTTTCGAAAGCCATAAATGCTATTTATAGCAAGGATTTAAAACCTCAACCTACCCCTGCCCTTTAAGGGCCTGCTGTAAATCAGCAGCAACAGCTCTCCAGCTGGAAAGCAGAAAGGAACGTACATTAAATACAGATGTGGTCATTTGGGAGTTTCCTGCCCTCCCCCCCACAAATTCACTAGACTAACTCAGGCAGCTAGGAGTTAAGGAATTAACTTGTATTTACAGTGTGGCACAAATACACAAGCATATATACACCATATATACAGATATTTACAAATATATACAATTATCAACAAGTAATAAAAGTCATACAGAAATACAAAACCCCTCCTGAACAGCAGAACCGTCCAGGAGGGCTTTTAATCCAACTCCTCTCCTTCTTTCTACAAAAGAGGCTAACAGAGCCACAGAGTAGGAGGTAATAAGCCTACACAAGAAATTCCTTTCCTCCAAATAAGGCCAGAGATCAGTCCCCAAGGATGGCACTTCACAGCAACTCACCAGAGAGATGTTTCTGTCCCCATTTTCCCAAGGGAATCCCATTCTGAACCACTTGCAAGGAGGAACTACATTTCAAACAGCTCCTCGTTCTGCTATCAAAGCATCCCCCAACAGTCAGTGTTTGTGGCTGAGGCTCCACACACCTCTCCAACTTGATTTTGGCTAAAGCAATTAAGCTCTCTAAAAAAAGCAGGTGGGGGTGGGGCAGGAATCAACAAGAGAAAAAAAAACAGCGTGACAGTTTTAAATAAACCCCAAAGGCATTTCACAGGAAACCTCATCCTTTAACCCATTTCATGCTGGAACTCCCATCCCCTGTGCTTCCTGGTTGGTCAAGAGTCATGGAACACAAAGCAAGACACCAGCCTGCAGATGCCTGCTGCCTTGTGGCCACCAAATAGAGAGACTCCTCAGGAGCCCCCAGAGGACCCCAGACCAATTTGGATACCCACAATAACTCTTTTCATGTCCCCAAAACCTCATTTTGTACCTCTTTAGATGACCCTGGAATCCCCAAATGTGACCCTAGACCATCTTACAGGCCTTTAAGAGACCCCTGCAGACATCTACACAACTCTACACACCCATACACACCTGAACAGATGCCTACAGACACTCGAAGACCTCTCACAACACCTACAGATATCTGGAGATCCCTGCAAACCCCTAAAATCATACTACTGACCCCTCCAGACCCACAGAGATATCTACAGACCCATGCAGACCTCTACAAGCCTCTATAGAACCCTAGAGACCTCTCACAGGCCCCTACAGACACACACAGACAGGCACAGACTGCTACACACCCCTGCATATGCCTGAAGACCTCTATAGAAGCCTGCAAACACCTACACACCTCTGACAGACTCCTTCAGGCCTGCAAGCTCACACAGTCTGCTCATAGTCAGCTTCTCCCAAGCACCCCTAAGGCCTTCTCAGGGCTGCTTTTTATTGCCTTCACCCCCAGCCTGCGGTGACAGGCAGGCTTGCTCCCACCCACACGCAGCACTCCACCCTTGCTCTTGTTGAACCTCACAAGCTTCTCCTGGGCCCAGCTCTCCTGCCTGCCCAGGTGTTGCCTTCACAGCCTTTTGAGACACCTGCAGCACCACAGACACCTCTAAAGACCCCTAACCACCTCCACAGACACCTAGAGAACTCCACAGACTTCCAGAGAGCCCTCCAGACCCATAAGTGTACCTACAGATGTCTCCAGACCCCCACACACCTCTGCAGACTCAGAAAAGCCTCCAGGCCTTTTAGAAGACCCCTGCAGACATCTACAGACCTGGGCAGGCTTCCACAGATGCTCGCACACCCCTGCAGACACCGACAGACACCGACAGGCTCCTCCTGGCCGGCAAGCTCACACCACGTGCTCACACAGCTTCTCCCAGGCACCCCCAGGGCTGCTCTTTATCGCCTCCGCCCCCAGCCCGCAGTGACAGGCAGGCTTGCTCCCGCCCACACGCAGCACTCCGCCCTTGCTCTCGTTGAGCCTCACAAGCTTCACCTGGGCCCAGCTCTGCTGCCTGCCCAGGTGTTTTCTGCATGCCATCCTGCCCCTCTGCTTTCTCTCCAGCACCACTCGGCTTGGGGCCATCTGCAAACACGCTGCCAGTGCACCTCTATCTCATTTGGGACAGTCACACTTTAGAGACACTGGACAAAAGTGTCCTGGAGCCAAAGAACTCCTTCACTGAATGCAGACACCTACAGACCCCTCCACACCTTTAACAGACCACTGCAGAACTCTGCAGAGCCCTCCAAACCTCCACAGACCCATTAAAAGGCACCACCAGACCCAGGCAGACATCTACAGACAACTAACAGACCCCTGCAAATCCCTACGGGCATCTACGGACCCCTGCAGCTGCCTGCAAACACATACAGACCCCTACAGAGCTCCACAAACCCCTCCAGATATTTAACAGACCCCTGCACACATCTACAGACCCCTCCAGAGCCTTAAATGATGCCTGCAGGCACCTACAGACCCACACAGAAACCTCCAAACACCTACTCAATTCTACAGTCCTCTGCAGACTCTTTCAGACCCTGACAAATATCTACAGACCCCTTCACACCTCTGCAGACACCCACAGTCACCTACACACCACCACAGACATGGACAAAGCTCTACAGGCACCTTCAGACCCCTCCACACTTTTAGAAGTTGCCTAGAGACTCCTACAGAACCCTGCCAAAATCTACAGACCCTGACAGAGCTCTGCAGACCCCTCCAGACATTTAAAAGGTGCCTGCAGACCTCCACACACCCCTAGAGATAGCTGCAGGCACCCACATTCCTCTACAAAGCTCTAGAGACCTCTACAGACAACTACAGACTCCCCCAGACATTTAAGAGGTGCCTGCAGACCCCTACAGACCCCTGCAGTACCCTAGAGACATCTACAGACTCCTACAGACAACTTCAGACCTTTTAAAGGTGTCTGCAGACCCTTATAGATCCCTGCAAATTCTTCACACTCCTAAGACCTCTACACACACCCACAGACTCCTCTGCACCTCTACAGAACCCTACAGCCCACTCCAGACCTTTAATGGATTCCTGCTCACACCATGGGGAAAAAAGTAGCCTTTCTCCTGTAAGGAAGTCAAAAAGGAAGGGATTGACGCTGGAAAAGGAGAGACTCAGATTGGACATTAGGAAGAAATTCTTTACAGAGAGGCTGGGGAGACACTGGCACAGCTTGCCCAGGGAGGTCCTGGACGCCCTCTCTCTGGAGGTTGGAGCCAGGCTGGGCTTGATCCCTTCTCCCAACTAACAAATGACAGCATGAGAGGAAATGACCTCAGGTTGCACCAGGGAAGGTTTAGGTTGGACAGGAGGAACAGTCTCCTCCCCAAAAGAATTCTTAGGCCCTGCAACAGGCTGCCCAGCACAGTGCTGGAGTCCCCATCTGTGGGGGGAGTGAAAAGTCCTACAGCTGTGCCACTCAGGGACATGGTTTAGGGGTGACCTGGCAGTGCTGGCTTAAGGGCTGCACTGGATGATTTGGAAGCTCTTCTCCAACAGGAACGACTCCATGGTTCTACTCATCTGAATATGTGCAACTGACTGCCAGAAGGAGCACAAACTCAACAGAAAGCTTTACCTGACTGAGCCTCTTTTGCCACCTGTGTCTCGTGGGAGATGCTTCTCAGGATCTGCTCCTCCTGGATGAGCTTGTGCTTGGCTGAAACATCCTGCTGCCTGGTGGAATGGCCATCCTGCTCCTGATGCTCCTTCAGCTCTTTTCATGCTTTCTGGAGAGACCTGCAGAATTCAACAGCAGCAAAGATTTACATGGAATGGCTTTGGAAGCACCAGCTGCACGTTTGCAGCTATGGTCTGCTTCAAATGCTCTTGGCAACAGACTGAGTGCAGGCAAATCCATCTATCCAGCTGAACACAATTATTCTTTTGGAAAGGTCAAGTGCTGTAAGAGACAACAAAAGGCAGACTGCAAGCAGCACTTGAATGCTTCTCTAAGTTACCTGTGCTGGGCTTCCAGCTTCTGCTCCAGCTTCTGCCGGCACCGGACAGTGTACTTCCTCTGGACAGCCTGCTCAAAGCCTGCCTTGGCCTGCACAGCACCATCACTGCACACCACTGAGGGCTTGTACTCTCCAAGCACCTGAAGAGGACCAAGAGAAAGAGAATGAACCATTTCTTGGTAATCCAGGGCAGGAAAGATTCCCTTTCTGAAGAAGTCATTCACTCAAACTTTACTTGGTGCTAGCAAGCAGCTGTGGCGTTGAGACACTGGAAAAGTCTGCCTAAGGAGGCTCCAAGCTTAGCAGTGTTCAAAGGCAGCTGGGATGGGACCTTCAGCAGCCTCATCTACTAAGAGGTGTCCCTGCCCATGGCCGGGGGTTGCAACAAGATGATCTCTAAGTTTCCTTCCAAGCCAAACCATTTTAGGATTCTATTTCTCCAAGCCAGGCCACTAGGGTCTGCTAAAGAAAGGCTGCAGAATTCCTTTCAAACACAGCCGAAAATCTTTGCTCCAAGGCAGACTCTTGAGAGAAGGTTAAACACTCTGGCACTGAGGCATTATGATCTGGTTGTGCACCCTCTTCTACTGCAGATGCCTTGAGAGTATCAAGAGCATCCACTGCCCATCTCTTTCCTTTTGCTGCAGCCTTATTACCAAATTAACTCCTTAAACACTGCATTAGCAGAGTCATCAGGCAGTGGCCTTCAGTGGTTTCTTGGATGCTCGGTGAGTGTGGGGAGACAAGGCAGAAGAGGTTGGAAGGGCTGAAGCTCCTTCTCACTAGCTCCTTCTTGCATGGTGTATCTTGCATATACATGAATGACAGTCAGAAAGTCAGAATAATTTAGGTCAACAAACATTTCTGATGCCCAACACCTTAGTGCCAAGCTAATCTCAGTTCTGGAAAAGGCTTTCCAAAGTCTTTTCTATCCAAGTTTCAAATATCCCAAATATTCCTGTATAATATACTAGTAGGTGCAGGATGATCTTCAAGGTCCATTCCAAGCTAAACCATTCTATGAATCTATGAGTCTGTGAAAATAGAGACAGGCTTGATGCTTGGAACCAGATGTGCTTCAGGATTGCAGTCAGATTTCAAATGGACTTAAGCTTCAGGGATTTTGTACTGTTATCTTGGCCTTTTTGTCTATGGATCTCTTAACATTACTTTAGATGGACACAAGCAGTTTAACCAATCTCATTCTTCAGGGCTAACTTCAGCAGTTATCAATATCCCCAGAGGAAAAGAAGTAGCTTCTGCAGTCTCTTGATTAACTGAGCATAAAATGAGCCACCCTCCCCTTTCTGTTTTAATTAGATGTGAATGATTCGGTTCAAACCACATAAAAACTGACATCTGACTCTTCTGCCTGTACATTAACCACTAGGTCATGGATTTATTTTTTTCCCTGAGAAAACCAGTTTTCCCAGAATGAGAATGGCATTTAGAAGTGCTCCCACCATAGTGTTTAGGGTTTTTTTTCTCCGTCCCAATGCTTTGTTATGCACATCTATCCAAGTGGCAGGAGGACCAATGGGCTGTGGTGCCAGTGAGCCATCAGCAAATGCTGGCAAATGTAGATGATCAGGTGCTCATCTGCTGCCCTTAGAGCTGCAAAGAGAAGAAAAACAAGCTTGCACATGTAGGCTGCTTGCCAGCCTAGAGGGAATGTAGGGTAAGTTTTTTTAGGGGTGTAGAGGGTAAATGGCCACAGGATGTGTTAGGGTTGTGTTAGGATGGGTACTGTTTGCTCTTTGCTGAGTGCCACTGCTCACTGGGAGGGTCACAAAATCACAGACTGTTAGGGGCTGGAAGTGACTTCAAAAAATCCTCCAGTCCAACCCATCTGACAGAGCAGGATCACCTATACCAGGTCACACAGGAATGTGTCCAGGTGGATTTTGAATGTGTTCAGAGAGGGAGACTCCACAACCCCCCCTGAGCAGCCTCTTCCAGCATTCTGTCACCCTCACTGGGAAAAAAAATCCTCCTCATGTTCCCATGGAACTTCCTATGCCTCAACTTCCACCCCTTGCCCCTTGTCCTGTCATTGGGCATCACTAAGCAGAGCCTGGCTCCATCCTCTTGGCATTCACCCTTTACGTCTTTATAAACATGAACAAGGGCACCCCTCAGGCTCTTCCTCTCCAAGCTAGAGCCCCAGGTCCCTCCGTTTCTCCTCATAAGAGAGATGTTCCATTCATGCCTGGGCACTCACCTCCCCTGGCAACAGCAACAGATTTGTCACCTTTGTTGCTTGCTGAGCTCTACCAGGCTGTCTGTCTGTCCATGTATGCCTCTAGTGCAGGGACAGAGCAGAGGGAACACTGCTTCTGCAGGCATGGGAGTACTTAACAAGAAGGTCAACTGTGAGTGTCCATTGCACCAGATGAAACCACTTGTGCCCTAGCTGTTAGCCCAGCATACCCCCTGGGATGGCAATGGCAGCTTTGCTTCCTCATCACTGACTAAAGAAAGTGTGTGCTTGTGCATTTGCTCTGGTAGAACAGTTACATTGCAAATTTATCCATCTCGTGGTAACTTGTTCATGTATTTGTATCTTAGGAGTCTGTCTCAGATGAATTCTGATTTAGTTTCTCCCAACACCTTCACTTGTTTGTGATAAACAACCTAAGTCAACATTCCCAGTGATGCTTTTGCAGAAGCTGGAACATGTGCTTGATAAGAGCTGATGTATCCTCCATCTAGGAGACATGCAGGCTGGAAACAAATCTTCCAGTATCTCACCTAACAAAACCAATCATGCAGGGGGAATAGTAGAGTTAGAAGAGAACACAAATGATCACAGAATCACAGAACATGAGAGGTTGGAAGGGATCACCAGAAATCATCCAGCCCAACCCCACTGCCGGTGCAGGATCACACAGGGTAGTCTGCACAGAAATGCATCCAGGTAGGTTGTGAAAGTCTCTGGAGAAGGAGACTCCACAACCTCTGTGGGCAGCCTGTTCCAGGGCTCTGTCACCCTCACTGTAAAGAAGTTTCTCCTCATGTTGGAGTGAAACCTTTGATGTTCCAGTTTGTAGCTTTTGCTCCTTGTCTTATTGCTGCTGACCACCAAAAAGAGATTTGCCCCATCCACTTGACACCCACCCATCAGATATTTATACACATTGGTCAGATCTCCTCTCAGCCTTCGCTTCTGCAGATGAAACAGCCCCGGGTTTCTCAGTCTCCTTTTGTAGGGGAGATGCTCAGGTCCCCCAGGCATCCTAATGGCTCTCCACTGGACTCTCTCTGGCAGGTCCCTGCCTTTCCTGAACTGGGGAGTCCAAAACTGGACACAATATTCCAGGTGTGGTCTCAGTAGGGCAGAGTAGAGGGAGAGAAGAGCCTCCCCAGCCCTGCTGGACACACTTTTCTTGCTGCACTCCAGGATGCCATTGGCTCTCTTGGCCACAAGGGCACATTGCTGTCCCATGGAGAACTTGGTGTCCACCAGCACTCCAAGATCTTTGTGGAGCTACTTTCCAGCAGGGCAGCCCCCAACCTGCATGGTATCTGTTGTTATTCCTCCTCAGGTGCAGAGCCCTGCAGTTGACCTTATTGAACTTCATGAAGTTGCCTTTTGTCCAGCTCTCAGCCTGTCCAGATCTCATTGGGTGACAGCACAGACTGATGGGTGACAGCCATCCACTCCAGTTTGGTATCACCAGTGAACCTGCAAACACCTTTAGAGAGTCCCAAAGAGAGGTTTCCATACAGCCACCTTCTGTATTTGAAGCAGAAAATTCATGCAAAGCCCTGGATAAGAGAAGAGGAGTGACCTCATTGCTGTCTACAACTACCTGAAGAGAGGCTGTAGCCAGGTGGGAGTTGGTCTCTTCTGCCAGGCAAGCAGCCACAGAATAAGAGGATACAGTCTCAAGTTGTGCTGGGGGAGGTCTAGGCTGGATGTTAGAAGGAAGTTGTTGGCAGAGTGATTGGCATTGGAATGGACTGCCCAGGGAGGTGGTGGAGTCACTGTCCCTGGAGGTGTTGAGGAAAAGCCTGGATGAGGCACTTAGTGCCATGGTCTAGTTGACTGGCTAGGGCTGGGTGCTAGGTTGGCCTGGATGATATTGAAAGTCTCTTCCAACCTGGTTAATTCTATGATTCTATGAAAATGCTCTAGTTAAGAACTGCACAAAGGAGAGTGAAGGTCATCTTCAAGCTTACTGAGAGTGCTCTCAATCCCCTCCTCCAGACCATGAACAAAGGTATTCAAGAAGACAGGCCAGTCAGATACATACAGGGATTTCAAAGTCATTCTGCAAGGTATGCTACTTGGGGTGTGCTGGAATCAGGTAGGGTTTGGAGAGGGACTGCTACAAATTTTGGTTGTACCTTTATTGTGGTACTAAATATTACAAGCCTCTGCTGGTACCTCCTACAAGGTAGGGGGAGATCCGTGAAAGGCACTAGAGTGCTGCGTTGTAGCAGGGCTTGTGAGCAGCCTTGGTTCCTGATTTAGCCAAACATTCAAATGTATCACAAACTTGAACACTTAATATTTTGGGGGACCTGGGGCAAGGCATTTTGAAGGCATCTAGGGACACATAGGTAACTGAATACCTTTCCTGTGGGACCTGTGGGCGGTGGGGGTGTATATTCTCTAAGATAAATGTCCTTAGGTCTCCAGCAGCAAGAAGAAAGTGAGACAACCTGGAGGGTGGCTCTTTAACATCAACTCAAGAGAAGGAAGAGAAAATTTGAATGGGCAAGTTCTGATCTCTTTTCATTTTGCAGGATTTGCACTAGAATGGTTTCCCAGAAATCCTGGGAAAATCAGTGCTTGTTCATAAGAAATGTGGGTCTGCCAGAGT
This sequence comes from Pogoniulus pusillus, assembly GCF_015220805.1. Lineage (NCBI taxonomy): Eukaryota > Metazoa > Chordata > Aves > Piciformes > Lybiidae > Pogoniulus > Pogoniulus pusillus. The sequence goes on from NC_087267.1 coordinate 21,124,433, forward strand.
TCTTGTCATTGGAACCAGCTTGTGTGTTGGTGGGAGAATTCAGAGAATCACAGAATTGTTTCAACTGGAAAAGATCTCTAAGATATTCAAATGCAATCACCAACCTGTGTTATTGACATGCTTGCAAGCCCTGTGGAATGCAGAGGCTGAGATGCAGGAGGCAGCAGTGCCTGGCTAGGAGAGCACGTGAACAGTTTAGGTGGCCACTTGCTGGCAGGGATCCAGGCAGCAAGCTGAGGGTGACTCAACAACATCGGGGAACTCAGCAAAGCTCTGACTCCTGCCTTTCAACCAGCTGGTGCGGCTGGTGGAGATCAATGATGCTTCTCCAGGTCACCTCCAAGAAGCTGTGTTTCTGAGCAAAGGAGAGGAGTTGTTGCTTGAGTGCTAAATCTCCCCAGTACATGGCAGGAAACCTGCCGGTGGAGCACCTGGGTAAAATGACTCTTTGTTCACCAATATGGTTAGATGGTCATAGTCCACTTTACTTCCCTGATACAGTGAGTGCTATGCTTTCTTGCAAGAGGCGTGCTCCACCAAGATTGGTTACATATAGAGGGTACAGGGTTACATGTGAAGCATGGATAGGGTAATATACCATAACAATCTGAGGGTCAGCCTCTGGGGCTGGCTAACTCTGCCCACATGCAGCTGGCACTCCACCCCCTGCAGCTGCATGTGGGGGGTGCTACCCTGCGCCTGATATCTTAGCTCCCAAGATGGACTCAAGGACACAGGTTGCTCATGTTTATCATTTTGTGTCCTCTGCTAGCAAGAATCTCTCCAACAGAAACCTGAAACCCAGCTCTGCAAACCAATTCATTTTGCGCTTAAGCCAAGCCCTATATAAGGGGATTATAAAATACAGTTTGGCACTCAGCCACACGAGAGGCAAGGGGTGAGAAAAGTCTAATAGAAATGTTTAATTAAGGCTGCCCTTGATGAGCTTTAGTAAGGTAATCTAAGAAGGAAGGAAATTCCAATGAACAGACTTAGGTGTCCAAGAGTTCCCCTACCTATCTGAAGTGCTCTGTGGGTCCTACAGCAGTCATTTAATCCTCCTATGTGTCAGCTTTCTTAACTACAAAATGTGACAAATGTTCATAGTCCAGGTGTTGGACAACGAAACAGCTCTTTAAGTGGAGATGCTGATTCCTTGCCATAAGACCAAGTTCTGTGGCTATGTCTATTTTAATAGTAATAGGTATATATTGCTTCTTAATAGTAATAGGTACACATTGCTTCTTAATAGTGAATCACGAGCAATCATAGAGTCATAGAATCAAACAGGTTGGAAGAGACCTCCAAGATCATCCAGGCCAATCTAGCACCCAGCCCTGGCCAATCAACTAGACCATGGCACTAAGTGCCTCATCCAGGCTTTGCTTGAACACCTCCAGGGATGGTGACTCCACCACCTCCCTGGGCAGCCCATTCCAATGCCAATCACTCTCTCTGCCAACAACTTTCTCCTAACTTCCAGCCTAGACCTCCCCTGGCACAATTTGAGACTGTGCCCCCTTGTTCTATTGCTGGTTGCCTGGGAGAAGAGACCAACCCTCACCTGGCTACAGCCTCCCTTCAATCAATGCCCGGACAAGAGTGGCTTCAAAAAATGTTTCAAGAACTCACTTTGTATTTTAAACAGACCATGAAAGATGTCCAAATTCTTCATCTAGAAGAAAAAAATAAACCCCAAGAGAAAAAAAAAAAATGAGGGGGAAGATGGAGGGAGAGATTGCCTTCCAGAAGGCAGTGAGCGAGCACTTCATGCTTCCCTTTGGCAGGTTACAGGGGCAATTGTAAAGCAGGCTCTTGCAAACAGATGGAGGCAAAGGATCTCAGCTTTCACCAGGAGCCTGGGATGGTGGGCTAGACAGGACTCAGCAGTGGGGGCTTTCTGCCCCTGACAGTTTCCAGGGCCTGCTGGGGTGGCCACAGTCCTTGGGGACCCCCTTGGCAGGTTCTCAGCAGATTGGCACCAGACAAGCCTCAGACTTGTATAGGCACTTCACGTTTAAGAGCATATCTAATCCAATCACTGGCAGATTGGAAGCTATCTGTGTACTTCCCATATAGCATATTCTTGTCCCCTTGAAAGCAGTCTCCTCTTCAGCCTTCCTCCATGTCTTCCTATCAGTGTGTGCAAGCAGTGGTGCTCCCCCCTTGGGCACACGGAGCTAATCCTATTTACTCAGCCCATCAATTTAACAGCTTTAAATACTCACATTTGTTATAGATGGATGCAGATGAAACCTTATCAGCATCGCTGGGCCATCAAGAGAGTGGGGAGCAGTGGGAGGCAGCCTTCCCATGCTGGAAAATAGCAGGGAGAAAAATAGAAGTAATTCAAAATGCTGAAGTTTGAGGCATGTAACACACACACACATGGAGCAGACTACATATGTGCAATTCATTGCACACACACACACACACACACATGGAGTAGACTACATATGTGCAATTCGTTTCACACACACACACACGGAGCAGTCTAGATATGTGCAATTCATTTCACACACACACACACACATGGAGCAGACTACATATGTGCAATTCATTGCACACACACACACACACACACACACATGCAGCAGGCTACATATGTGCAATTCATTTCACACACACACACCAGCAAAGTGTCACTCAGGCACATTCCTGTCCCTGCTTCTGTTAGCTGTTTCTCTCCTGCTGTAGGCTCAGGTTTTGACACACTCTTACCTTTGCTTTCATGGGCTCACCGGCATGCCCATCCGTGACAAAGTCAGTGCTGACTGATCCTGCTCGCTGTGTTGCTGCTGCCATTGGCATGAGTGGCATGGTTCAGTGGGATTTGCCCCCTGCCTGTATTAGCACAGGAACATGGTCTCACAGCTCAGCCCCTGTCTGTGTTAGCTTGGGAACATGGTCTCACACCTCAGTCCCTGCCTGTGTTAGCATAGGAACATTGTCTCATCTGCGCCTATTGCCTCCCTCTTGCTTAAACTGGAAGGTGTGTGTGGAAGGAATGAAGCAAGCACAAATGAAAAGCCTGCCAAAGACCCCTCTAAAGGGAATAATGTCCATGTGTGCCTCCTGCTTGAGTGCAGACATACATGCCATTGCAAAAGGAGTTCACTCTGACCTGAGGAGTCTTTCCACTTAATTCCCTTCTCAGCTGTTTACAAATTCCTGAACTGAAATTCCTCCCTTTCTTTGGTTTATCTATCCTGAGTGTCCTTTAGCATCTTTTAGCTGTGCCTCCTGTGCTCTGGCTACAGATTAGAGCAGTCCTGAGGAGGCATGTCCTTTTATGGGGAGTCAAGAAGGCAACCAGGCACTCCCAACCTCAGGTTGATGCTCTGAATCATAGAATCATAGAATCAACCAGGTTGGAAGAAACCTCCAAGATCATCCAGGCCAACCTAGTACCCAGCTCTAGCCAGTCAACTAGACCATGGCACTAAGTGCCTCATCCAGGCTTTGCTTGAACACCTTCAGGGATGGTGACTCCACAACCTCCTCGGGCAGCCCATTCCAATGCCAATCACTCTCTCTGCCAACAACTTCCTCCTAACCTCCAGCCTAGACCTCCCCTGGCACAACTTGAGACTGTATCCCCTTGTTCTGTTGCTGCTTGCCTGGCAGAAGAGACCAACCCCACCTGGCTACAGCCTCCCTTCAGGGAGTTGTAGACAGTAATGAGGTCAGCCCTGAGCCTCCTCTTCTCCAGGCTAAACACCTCCAGCTCCCTCAGCCTCTCCTCCTAGAGTTTGTGTTCCAGGCCATTCACCAGCTTTGTTGCCCTTCTCTGGACATGTTCCAGCACCTCAACAAATGATGATCCTGGACTTCACTGAGAACCAGCATCCACCTCTGAAAACCCCTTGGACATTGCTGGGAGATCTTGTGTGGCCCTCTTCCAGCACTTGTGCCTTTACAAATCACTTTACTCTGAATGTGGAACAGCCCTTGGCTTGTGGCTTAACTCACCTGCATGAGTCGCACCTGAATTCCTCTCCCTACCCACTGGAGGTTAAATTGAATTGGTGTGGCCACTGCCTTGCAGGGTATTGCAGTCTTTTGAAGTACAAAGGGCATGGATCTGTCTAACATTTCACCCTGACATATTTTTTCACATTTAATCTGTTCTTTTCTTTTATCTTTAGTTCTCAAAGTCTTGGAAATGGTTTGGTTTTGTAGTGGTTTGGGGTTTTTTTGTTGTTGTTTGGTTTTATTTTATTTGATATTTTTTACTTACTGCTTGTGCTAGTGGAGGTCATCTAAGCTGACAAAAATCCCAAGAGGTTTCTAGTGCAAGCAGGCAGCAAACTTGGGGATTGTCTTAGTGATCCAGAATTGGGCTCTGCTCCTACAACATACTCTGTCATTCTGAATTTAGACTTAAGGCTGTAATGGAGTAGAAAAAGAATGCACAGTGGACCTCTCCACTCATTTCAGTTGTCAAGACCTAAAGGCACATTTGGGAGGTCTAGGATGGATGTTAGGAGGAAGTTGTTTCCAGAGAGAGTGATTTGCTATTGGAATGGGCTGCCCAGGGAGGTGGTGGAGTTGCCATTCCTGGAGGTGTTCAAGCAAAGACTGCATGAGGCACTTAGTGCCATTGTCTAGGTGATTGGACAGGGCTGGATGATAGAATGGACTGGATGATCTTGGAGGTCTCTTCCAACCTGATTGATTCTATGATTCTATGTTTGGGGTTTTGTTCTTTGCTTGTTTTTGTTTTTGTTGTTGTTTTTAAATCTTATCCTCCTGTTTAATTTCTTGGCAGTAATTGCTCAGAGAATCAGAATGGCTCAGGTCAGAAGTGACCTCAGAGAGCAACTCCCCACCACAGACAGGGATGCCTGTCAACTAGACTCATCCAATCTGGCTTTCAACACTCCTGGAGGGGAGGCATCCACAAAACTTCCTGGGCAGCCTGTTCCAGAGTCTTTATAGCCTTGTGCTGAAGAACCTCTTCCTAAGACTCATTCAAAACCTACTCTCTCTTAAAACCACTCCCCCTTGTCCTGTTGCTGGACATCCTCATGAAAAGTCCCACTCCAGCCTTACTGTAGGATTCCTTCAGGTGCTGGAAGGCAGCTCTAAGGTTCCCTCAGAGTCTTCTATTTCCCAGGGTGAACAACCCCAGCTCCCTCAGCCTGTCCACACAGGAGAGGTATTCCAGCACTTGGATCATCTTTGTGGTCCTCCTCTGGGCTTGCTGCAGCAGCCCTGTGTCCTCCTTGTGATGGCACAGCAAAACTGGACTCATGCAACCCTTCATCAGAAAACTTGGCCCAGGAATCTTCAATTAGTTGGTGATATTCAGCCATTAGAGAAGGACTGTGGATCTAAGGTAATGCGGCAGAAGATGCAAACTCCAAACTCGGGGAAGAGTGTCCCAAGAGCAGTTGGATAGGAGAGGACAGAGAGGACTGTGTGGGCACTGGAAGCAGGATTTTGGACTCAGAGTACTCAAAATGAAGGTGGCAGCAAGGACACGCATGTTTGCAAGATAGGATGGCTTTTAACTAAGAAAGAGATGGTCCTCTCCTTCTTTCCCTTGGTGCTTGCTTTGCTTCTTCCTGGTGTCAGAGCTCTGTGAGATCTCAAGCTGCAACAGGCTCAGCTGAGTAAGAGAACTAAGCTGGCTGAAAACAAGTTATTTCCCACTCCAGGTTTACCTATCAATGGATTGGGTTCCAGAACTGACTCCACACAGCTCTTGAAGCAAGGGTGCTGGCACAGGGGAAGGGCTCTTTTCATCCAGTAAGCAGCTAATGCATAAGCAAGAGGAGGTTAGCATCTACCCTGCTGCATGTGCTTAAAGAGATTACTTGGAGAAACAAAAAACACTTTAAAGGCTGAGCAGGCTGAGGCAAAACCAAGCAGTTAGTTAACTACCACGGGCTGTTGGTCTTCAGAGGTTGTGGGCTGTGCAAATCATTGCAGAGCCTGTGAGGAACCCACGTGAGCAGAACCCTGGTCAGAAGGAGCTGCAAAAGGTGGTCCAGAGAGCCCAGTCTCCTCAATTCTGCTTTATGCAATCACTAATCTTCATTACTTAGTAGCTTCCCATCAGGGAACAGCACCAGCACAAGCAGATGTATTTTGAACTGGATATAGTTGAAGTATTAAAAATAATACTAAATTAAGAAAAAAAAAAAAAAGGAGAAAAGGGGGGGGGGAAAAGGAGGGGGAAAGAGAAAAGGAAAAAGAAAACAGGAAAAAGAAAGGAAAAGGAAAAGAGAGAGGAGGGTTAAGAGAAAAAACAAGAAAAAAAAGGAAAAAGAAAAACAGGAAAAGGAAAAGAGAAAAAATAAAAAAGATATAAAAGAAAAAAAAGAAAAAAGAAAAAAAAAAGAAAAAAAGGGAGGGAAGAAAAAAGGAAAAATGAAAAGAGGAAAAAAAGGAAAAAGAAAAAAGACAAAAAAAGGAAAAAAAGGAAAAAGAAAAAATGGAAAGAGATAAAGAAAAAAGAAAAAAGAAAAAAGAAAAGAGGGAAAAAGGAAAAGAGGGGGGAAAAGAAAAAGAAAGAAAAAGAAAAAAGAAAAAAGAAGAACAAAGAAGGGGAAAAAGTAAAAGAAAAAAGAAAAAATTAAAGGAGTGAAAAAAAGAAAAAAAGAAAAAGGAAAAGGAAAAGAGCAAAAGAAAAAAAGTGAAAGAAAAAAAAGGGAAAAAAAGGAAATTAAAAGAGAAAAAAAAAAGGAAAAAAGGTAAAAGAGAAAAAGGAAAAGAAAAAAAAAAAAAAAGGGAAAAAAGAAGGGGGCAGGGGAAGAGAAGAAAAAGAAAGGACCATGGTTAGACCAGCTTTGGATGGAAGCAGTGATAGAGTGAGCTGTACAGAGGCAGGCGAGATTAGTAAAACAGATAGAGAGATTTAAAGGCTAGACAGAGGTCTAATCCAAAACCGGGGAACTCCTCAGGACATGCTTTTCCCAAGAGAGGCTATACGGCTTTGCTGAGTGGATATTGCAGGAGCTGAGCCAAATCTTCACCTGGAGTGAAATGGGGAAGCCCTCCTGCCATTGAGGTTAAGGACTCATCCCAGCTGAGCCCCGACCGGGAGCCGATGGCAGCAGCTAGCTTTTGCACATGTGTCCCGCAAGCTGCTGCTTCCGTTTGAGCCTGAGACCACCTCCTAAAAGGGGGAGAGGTCGAGGAGCCATGCACCTTTGAGGCCACACAATGATTTCATAGGAAGTTCAACCCCAAGACATCTTTCCTAAGATGCATTCAGTTGCCGCTGCTCTGGTCAGCTGCCTTTTGTTAGAAGTGCTTGCTCTCTGTAGGAGAGGCACTGTGACACTGCTGAATTACCCTCCCTTATTCTCCGGATGCTGGATTGTTGTTTTTTTGTTTTGGTTTGTTTTGATTTGTTTTTTTTCTCAAGAGCTTTGATGTGGAAATGTAAGGGCTAAATGTCCCACGCCCATCCCACCGCCCATCAGCTGCTGCAGCTTGGTTTAGCGCCTTGCTGGGTATCAAGCAGAGTTAATCTCCTCTTCACTCTCATTTCCTCTCACCCCTCCTCAGGCTCTGCTATCCGCAGCCAGTTTAGCTGGAGCCAGATCACACACACACGCCCCTGGGTTCTCCTTCCCTTGGAGCAGAAACCAGAGTGACCCATAGCTAGCAGCGGGAGAGTAGAGACAATCTGCGAGCCCCCGGAGGCTGTGGTGGTTCTGCTGCTGCTGTGCGCCAGCACTAGCAAGCAAATTCCAAGAAGATGCAGTCATCATCAGCTCTGTGAAGACAGGAAAGTGGTTACAAATGTTCTGTGCCTCAAAGAGAGAGAGAGAGAGAAGAAACCAGAGTCTGGCTGCAACCTCACTTCAAGCTTTCTGATACTCTGCTGTTAAGAAACACTCGCTGCAGTACCCGTGGGTAGGTGGTGGTGGAAACAAACACTCGGGTGGATGGTTTCTATCCAAGCAGCTTCAATACAGCCTACATTCAGCATAGAATCATAGAACTGTCAGGGTTGGAAGAGACCTCATGGATCATCTAGCTCCAAGCTCCCTGCCGTGGTCAGGGGTACCTCACACTAGATCAGGTTGCTCAGAGCCACATCCAGCCTGGCCTTAAAGACCTCCAGCGATGAGGCTTCCAAAACTTCCCTGAGCAACCTGTTCCAGTGTCTCACTGCCCTCATGCTGAAGAGCTTCCTTCTAACATCCAATCTGAATCTACCCACCTCTACTTTTGCTCCATTCCCCCCACTCCTATCACTACCTGACACCTAAAAAGTCCCTCCCCAGCTTCCTTGTAGGCCCCCTTTAAGATACTGGAAGGCCACAATAAGGTCTCCTTGGAGCCTTCTCCTCTCCAGACTGAGTAACCCCAGCTCTCTCAGCCTGTCCTCATAGGAGAGGAGCTTCAGCCTTCTGATCACCCTTATGGTCCTTCTCTGGACACGCTCCAGCATGTTCATATCCTTCTTGTAATAGGAGCTACAGAACCGGATGCAGTACTCCAGGTGGGGTCTCACCAGGGTGGAGTAGAGAGGGAGAATGTTCTTACAAAAGGGAACAGGGACAGAAGTTTCTTCCTGAAAGCTGTCTATGTGGTGCATTAGGTAGAGAAAAATTTCCCAGGGCACACAGCATGACCATCCACTTCCAGTTGAGGCAGAACTGGTTTGCCCCAGAGTGAGTTGCTAGGGGTTTGCATACTGAAGTCCTTGGTAATCAAATATGACACTTTCTTTATACTGAGGCTACAGAGCAGGAGTAGCTTCTCATCATCAGAAGGTTTTCCCTAGTCTTCTGCCCAAACTGCCTCTGTTTTGATAACACATTTTTAGTCTGGAGAGGAGAAGACTGAGAGGAGATCTATTAAATGTCTATAAATATCTGAGGGCTGGGGGTCAGGAAGGAAGGGACAGGGACAGCCTCTGCTCACTTGTGCCCTGGGATAGGACAAGGGGCAATGAATGGAAACTACAGCACAGGAAGTTCCAGCTCAACATGAGGAAGAATTCTTTACTGTAAGGGTCACAGAGCCCTGGAAGAGACTGCCTAGAGAGGTTGTGGAATCTCCTTCTCTGGAGACTTTCCAGCCCCATCTGGATGTGTTTCTGTGTGACCTGAGCTATATTCTATGATCCTGCTATGGCAGGTGGGTTGGACTGGAAGATCTCTGGAGGTCCCTTCCAACCCCCAACATCCTGTGATCCTGTGATCCTTCAATAATATGTTCCATTTACATCTGTTTGAAAAGGAAGGAGTAAGTATTTGCCAGTATTTCTACCATGGCAGAATTTACAAAGTTGAAAGTTTTCTGAAATGTTTAATTAGCAGTGTCAGGAGACAGATTCTTCATCCAGCCCAATGTCCATGCATTGTCCAGTTGGAAATTACTGGCTTAGTTGGGGTGGCAGTGCAAAGAGAAAATATTCTTAGAATCATAGAATCAAGCAGGTTGGAAGAGACCTCTAAGATCAGCCAGGCCAACCTAGTACCCAGCTCTAGCCAGTCAACTAGACCATGGCACTAAGTGCCTCATCCAGGCTTTTACTCAACACCTCCAGGCACAGAGACTCCACCACCTACCTCCCTGGGCTGCCCATTCCAATGCCAATCACTCTCTCTGCCAACAACTTCCTCCTAACCTCCAGCCTAGACCTCCCCTGGCACAACTTGAGACTGTGTCCTCTTCTTCTGTTGCTGGTTGCCTGGCAGAAGAGACCAACCCCACCTGGCTACAGCCTCCCTTCAGGTAGCTGTAGACAGCAATGAGGTCAGCCCTGAGCCTTCTCTTCTCCAGGCTGCACACCCCCAGCTCCCTCAGCCTCTCCTCACAGGGCTGTGCTCCAGGCCCCTCACCAGCTTTGTTGCCCTTCTCTGGACACCTTCCAGCACCTCAACATCTCTCTTGAATTGAGGAACCCAGAACTGGACATAGCACTCAAGATGTGGCCTGACCAGTGCTGAGTACAGGGGCAGAAAAACCTCCCTTGTCCTACTGGCCACACTGTTCCTGATCCAGGCCAGGATGCCATTGGCTGTCTTGGCCACCTGGGCACGCTGCTGGCTCATCTTCAGCTACTATGTACCAGCACCCCCAGGTCCCTCTCTACCTGGCTGCTCTCCAGCCACTCTGTCCCCAGCCTGTAATGTTGCTTGGGATTGTTGTGGCCAAAGTGTAGAACCCTGCACTTGGCCTTGTTCAATCTCATCCCTTTGGCCTCTGCCCACCCATCCAGCCTGTCTAGGTCCCTCTGCAGGGCTCTCCTACCCTCCAACAGATCAACACCTGCTCCTAGCTTGGTGTCATCTGCAAACTTACTGATGCTGGACTCAATCCCTTTGTCCAGATCATCAATAAAGACATTGAACAGGACCGGGCCCAGCACTGATCCTTGGGGCACACCACTAGTGACAGCTGCCAACTGGATGTGGCACCACTCATCACCACTCTCTGGGCCCAGCCTTCCAGAGAGTTTTTGACCCATATCAGAATGAATCTGTCCAAGCCATGAGCTGCCAGCTTGGCCAGGAGCTTGTTGTGGCAGACAGTGTCAAAGGCTTTGCTGAAGTCCAGGTAGACTACATCCACAGCTTGCCCCACATTCACCAGGCAGGTAACCTGATCAGAAAAGGAGATCAGGTTGGTGAGACAGGACCTGCCCTTCCTAAACCCATGCTGGCTGGGCCTGAACCCTTGGCCATCCTGTAGGTGCTTTGCGATGGCACTCAAGATGACCTGTTCCATGACCTTGCCTGGCACTGAGGTCAGGCTGACAGGTCTGCAGTTTTCTGTTTCCTCCTTTCAACCCTTCTTGTGGATGGGCATCACATTATTATTATTATTAATGCCTAGCCAATTTGTCCCAGTCCCTCATGAGCTGTTATATCCCATCTCCATAGCTCCCTGGTAAGCCCCATTTTTTTTTCAGGAGCTGTAGGAGAGGGCACACCGCTGAGCTTCTCTCCCACCACTCCATGGCTGCAAAGCTGTCTGGGTCTTTTTTTCTGGGCCTGTCTGAAAAGGCCGCAGCAAAATGCAGGATCTGGGCTCCATTATCGATAGCTGAGATTTCATATTTTCATTATCAAAAGCTTTTTACTGAAGCCTGGAATTTGCCACAGTGGGTGTCCTTTCAAAAGCTGCCAAGTTTGCTTTAGAAAAAAAGATAACATTACCTTGGTATTTGTGGTATTCCTTGTGCTGCTCTTCCCACTTCAGTAAAAGACTGCTGAGGATGTTTGGGGAAAGGCTAAGATAAATGTACTTCAATGTCAAAATAAATAATAGAGGCTAATGTGCAGCTTGTATTCGTAGAATCACAGAATGGTTTAGGTTGGAAGGGACCTCAAGGATCATCCAATTCCAACCCTCTGCCATAGGCTCAGGTTGCTCAAGGGCTCATCCAACCTGACCTTGAACACCTCCAGGGAGGGAGCATCCACAACTTCCCTGGGCAACCTGTGCCAATGTTTCACCACCCTCACTGGAAAGAACTTCCTCCTAATGTCTAGTCTTAATCCCCCCTCTGCCAGTTTAAACCCATTACCCCTCATCCTGTCATTACAAGACCTTGTCAATAGTCCCTCCCCAGCCCTCCTGTAGGTCCCCTTCAGATACTGGAAGGCCACTATAAGGTCTCCTTGAATCCTTCTCCAGGCTGAAGAGCCCCAACTCTTGTAGCCTGTCCTCATAGCACAGCTGCTGCAGCCCTCTGAGCATCTTTGTGGCCCTCCTCTGGACTGACTCAAACAGTTCCATGTCTCTCTTTTGTTGGGGGCTCCAGAACTGCACACAGTACTCCAGGTGAGGTCTGGTAAGAGCAGAGTAAAATCAAGGGATACTATGAAGTTCTGTGGATGCAAATCAAAAGTACTGGTGCGCAAGGTTTCTTTTCCTCTATTTTACCAGCTGAAGGTAAGGGGTTCATACTGGAGTCCAGCTTGTGTTTATAGAGAGCTGCCCCAGAGCTTTTAGGCTGTCACTCCCAAGTCCAGAAGGATCAAGGAAGCTCTGGTCTTGTCCATGGGGCACACATGGTTTTGAGCACAGTACTCTAAAATTACAGTAGGAGTCATCTGAAGCCTTGTTCTGGTAAGAGCTGTTCCACTTCCCGTCATTCCTCATGTCTCTCCTCGGAGAGATGCACACAACGGGATTGCCATCACTCTTGGCATGGACCTGGAAGAGTGGCTACATCTGGTGTGCACTCAGCCATAACGACCCAAAATGTGCCTCCTGTTTGGGGCTGCTCTGCACAACTGGAGGAAGCAGATCTGATGAGTTTCTCCCACATGACAGCGTTCATTCCAGAAGACATACACTAAGTGTTCTTGATCAAGTCCATATGTAGTGTCTTGGGCTGTCTCTTCACCCAGGCATCACTCCTGTATAGGCGTACTGCATGCAGAAGCTCAGAAACAATGGTTGACTGGAATTTGAGGTAGAAGTAAGGGCATCCTCATGTCTATCTGCCAGATAAAGAAGTTTCCCTCTTCTGAGATGGAAACACATTGCCACCACTCAGAATATAATAAATAATGGTCATGGCAGAAGAATTCTTCCATAGAATAACTCAGAGTAAAAGCCAGAAGCTTAACATGCTATACAAGAGGAAAAGAGAAATCCTCCAGGGCAGTCTTGGGGGGATCCAGAGGGATGGCAGGCTTCCTGCTTTGGTTTTTTTGCGAAGCAAAGAGTGAAGTTCAGAGTCAACCAGCTGGTTGGTTGGATGGTTGGACTCAAAGATCGCCAGAGGTCCCTTCCAACCCCTAACATTCTTCACGGAGAGAGTGATTTGCCATTGGAAAGGGCTGCCCAGAGAGGTGGTGGAGTCACCATCCCTGAAGGTGTTCAAGAAAAGACTAGATGAGGCATTTAGTGCCATGGCCTAGATAGATAGAGCTGGGTGCTAGGTTGGACTGGATGATTTTAGAGGTCTCTTCCAACCTGGTTGATTCTATGATCATGTGATTCTGTGAACTGATTATTCAGGCCTTTATGTTTGCAAAGACCAGATAGTGCATCCTTGATGTTTAGTCTCTCACACCAGGTTGCTCTTGCTCACATGCATCTGTTTCAACAGGAAATCATGAGTGTAGGACACCATCCCAACACAAACCACACAGGGTGTGACACTCTAGGAGAACAAGATTCAGGCAAAGGATCACAGATCCACACCTGCTCCTAGCTCAGTGTCATTTGCAAACTTACCGATGCTGGGCACAATCCCCTGGTCCAGATCATCAATAAAGATACTGAACAATACTGGGCTCAGCACTGATCCTTGGGGAACAGCTCTAGTGATTGGCTGCCAACTGGATGTGGCACCATCTCACAAGGTTTGACTTCTAAATAAATCCAAGGGAAACAGGTACAAAAGCAGAGTTAATGACTTGCCACCGCCATGTGTCTGAATGTGAGCAAGAGACAGATCCTGATTGCCCAATGGGAGTAAAAGGAGGGCATGGGAGCCCATCTTTTTCCAGAAGAGGCACAGTCTATGCCTTTTCATTTCTGGCAGATGTCTTTGCCCACTACTTATCTACTGCTGGACCACAAATCACAGTGTAAACAGTGTTCTTTTAGTGCAGCTTTTGTTGATGTTTTCTGTAAGATGGAGTCTCCTTGTGAAATCAAACTGTCATTCCAGGCACTGAAGAAGGCAGATACTTTATGGAGAGACAGTGTTTGTTCCCAAGTGTTCAGACTAAATAAAATCAGGCCAAAGCTTGGGGGAAAGCAGAAGCCTGGATGAAGGACTTGATGGAGTTCCCCTATTCCTAGGGGGGTTCCACGGCTGAGGTGGAACCGAGAGCAAACCTCTCATGCCCTACTTGTAACAATCAGCCTGGGGCTGGTTCCCAAATGCCCTCGCACAAATCGGGAGGTTTTGGTTCTTGCCACATGTTGCTAGAACACACAACCTGGTTTGCAAGATACATAAATATTCTGGCTTTGTTAACAATGTGATCTAAATTCTACTGACTGCCCACCTGGTCTCCTTTGCATATTCAGGATTACCAGCAGTGATCGATCAGAACCTAAGGAGAACTGCACATGCTCATTTGGCCTCACTTCTGAAGTCCCAGATGAGTTTATCCTTAACCATAATTCTTTCCCCAGCTTTGCTCGTGTGCCTAGCCCTGACCTTATCCTAAGCTGCCAGAATTATTTTTTTTTAATACACAGCTTGTTTCATTTTCCCCCCCCTTTAATTATGTTTTTAATCCAGTTTGGTAGACTCAAAATACAGAACACAGATCATAGAACCAGAGAATCAGTCAGGGTTGGAAGGCACCACAAGGATCATCTAGTTCCAACCCCCCTGCCATGCCCAGGGACACCCTACCTCGATCAGGCTGGCCACAGCCTCATCCAGTCTGGCCTTAAACACCTCCAGCCATGGGGCTGGCCACAGCCTCATCCAGTCTGGCCTTAAACACCTCCAGCCATGGGGCCTCAACCACCTCCCTGGGCAACCCATGCCAGTCTCTCACCACTCTCATGCTCAACAACTTCCTCCTCACATCCACTCTGAATCTCCCCACCTCCAGCTTTGCTCCATTCCCCCCAGTCCTGTCACTCCCTGAGAGCCTGAAAAGTCCCTCCCCAGCTTTTTTGTAGGCCCCCTTCAGATCCTGAAAGGCCACAAGAAGGTCACCTGGGAGCCTCCTCTTCTCCAGACAACAGACCCAACTCTTTCAGTCTGTCCTCATAGCAGAGCTGCTCCAGCCCTCTGATCAACCCAGAGGCCCTTCTCTAGACACACTCCAGCATGTCCCCATTTTTCTTGTAATGGGGGCTCCAGAACTGGATGCAGTACTCCAGGTGGGGTCTCAGCAGAGCAGAGTAGAAGGGGAGAATCACCTCCCTTGACCTGCTGGCCACACTTCTGATGCAGCCCAGGCTCTGGTTGGCCCTCCAGGCTATTCCAATTATCACAAATTGCTTGTCATGGCCTATCTGCTCTGTGTGGTTTTATGCTGACACCCAAGCACCAACTTTAACGGAAAAGGAGGGAGCAGGTGTATTTATGCACAGCCTTCAGAAGTAGGGTAATCAAAGCTGAGAGAGTGATAAAACATTAACTTGCTTGTGGTTGTTATAGTTTCTTGTAGTTTCTGTATTGCAAGGTCACAGTCGGTGGCACAACTCCTGTAGTAATTCCTCTGTGGCTATGGTTGTGTTAAGTGTTAGGTGAATCCTTGGCAAGTTCCCTGTGAGAACCACAAGGAGTAAAGGTGCAAATTAGTTACACAATGTGTCATGAGCTGCATGCAGTGATAGAGCCCTAGCTGAGGAGCTTTCAAAGCCAGCCACCTTCCCTTGGTTCTGGAGTACCAATCTCACATGCCACGTGGGCTTTCAGGAGCCTACACCCCACAGACTTCATGGGGACTAAGCCTGTTCAGAAACAAAGACAAAATCAATTTTGCTCTTAACTCCAAAGGGAAGAGGATGTGACCCTACCTGCAATCAGTTCAAGGGGGGGCAGAGGCTGGGAAGGACTCACAGGTAGAGAAACCCCAACTCAAAGCCCTCCGTGGTGGGCACTGTCTGTTGTCTCGTGTTGATGAGTGAAGAACTGACTTGGATAGACCAGACTCTAGGTGTGTGTGGTTATGCTGCCTTTCACACACTCGTGCTAGCACGTGAAGGTGGAGTGAACACAATGCTGCTATTCACACTGCATATGGATGGACAGAAAAATTGTGCCTAATGTGCCTAGCAGTGAAGTTCACCACAATCTGTACTGCAGTCAAGGAATCCTGAGAGCAGCAACCTTGGAAAAGATGGTAGAAGTTTTATCTGTGCTAAAGACTCCTTTGAAGATTTCTTTGCTTTTGCCCTACAGAATTGAAGTAGGGAGCACTGAGGTGCAGAGGAGAACGATGAGGTCTTTGGTTGAAAGCAGCAATGCAGGCACGGGGTTCTGCCTACGTTTTCCTTAAGGTACAGGGGCTGAGCTCTTTGGCTGTCTAGAATAACCCTGGTGTAATTTACACCTCGCTGGAGGTAAAAATTGACCTTACAGCTAGACTCTACAAAGTTTGTGAGGAATAACTTAGAAAGCACCAGCTGGGTGCCTCAGCAGAGAAAGCCATGGAAATGGGGCAGCAGCTGGTTTCAACAGCAGGCTGTGGAGCACAACATGGGAGGAAGATGCCTGGTGGTTGCATCCATGACCACAACAGGGTGGCTAGTACAAGATGCTGAAGCAAGTTGTGCTGGCAGCACAGGACTGGGGCTGGCAGTTAGCTAGCATGGCACTGGCTCCTTCAGCTCTTTCCGTGTTGCTGTTTTAATTTCCCTGTCAAGCAGTTTTGTTTCATCCCTTTGCATCTGCAAGTGGGAAGCATACCAGGACATGACTAGGGGATGTGGAGGTTGATCTGTTGTTATTCTCAAGGCTGTGATGAGAAGGAGGGGGAAAGGAGTTCAAAGCTGACTCAGTTGCTGTTTTCTGTATTGTATTTATCTTATGTCAGTAGTGTTTCATGCTTCTGCTGCCTGCCTGAGGAGTAGGAAGAAATCTTCTTCACAACTGCTATGATTTATCACCTGCACCATAGAGTTTAATTTCACTTTTGAAGTACCAGCATCACCCTGGCTGAATAAAAGGAGGCTGAACAAGCATGCTTGTGCTTGCAGTGGTATTGGAAAATTTCTCAAGTACCTGTGGGCAGGTGTGGCTCACATACTTGGGCTAAACCAATCACCAGATCTAGGGTCAGGAAGGAATTTTGCCCTAGGTCACATTGGCAGGGAAGGTTGTGTTGTTTGTGTTTTCCTTGTTCCACAGCGTGGGTTGTGGTTGGCTTCCTAGATTATCTACTGCCATCTCAAGAAACACTAAAGACCCAGGCTTTAGGCCTACAAGTGGAAAAGCAGTCCCAACCCTCTAGATCTCAGCTTTGCCTCATATAACTGTGCAGACTCTTGGTGACTGTATTCATAGAATCATAGAATCAAGCAGGTTGGAAGAGACCTCCAAGATCACCCAGGCCAACCTAGCACCCAGCCCTATCCAGTCATCTAGACCATGGCACTAAGTGCCTCATCCAGGCTTTTCTTCAACACCTCCAGGGACAGCAACTCCACCACCTTCCTGGGCAGCCCATTCCAATGGCAAATCACTCTCTCAAATCACTCTCTGTGCACAGAGACTCCAGGCTCAGAAGCATACAAGGCATCATCAAGGTTGTCAGCACCCATTCAGAGTGCCCTAACATCCAGGCATCTCCACCTAATAAAAGCTCTTCAAGTATGTAATTTGGAAATCTGGCCACACTGTTCAAATCCCTTGCTCTTTCCCTGTGGAACAGTAGGTTTGGGTGGCAAAGGTTTTCAGACTGTTTTGGGTGGTGGAACATTTGTTGAGATGTGCTGTGGGAGGACAGGGCATGGATTATACACTCTGGAATTTGTCAGGGCGCTTGTGACTTGCTGCAGAACGCTTATGACTGTGATGCCCTGGCCTTGGTGATGAGGGTGATCTTGCCTGAGTGCCTCAGAGCCCTCGCTTGGTTTCCTGTGTTGCTGGGGTGGGGCTGGGTTGGTACTGTTCACTTTTTTGGGAGGTTTATGCTTAACGATTACTGCTCCTCTACCATTCATGTGGGCTGGTAGGAATCACATTGGGAGCTTCATTGCATGATTCAAGAAAGCTGGAGTGAGAGCCCATTGCTTTGGAGGTATGGGAGTCTTGTAAGCAGGCATTCTTCTCTGCTCATCAAAGCATGGAAGGCATAGCTGCACTGTTGACTCATTTCAAAGATGTTGCATCTGAGTTTCCTAACCAAGCAGTGATTAAAACAACATGCTTCTTAGAAGTTTCTTGGGGAGTGGCTTGTGTGATGCTGGTATTAATAGCATGAAAACAATCAGAAAGTTAGGGGCATTCTTCTGAGGTTTTGCAAACCCTTAATGAGTCCCTTAGTTATGCAATAATTTCTCTGCAAGCAAACACATGCCCATTATCATTATTATTGTGCCTATTGTTGATATCCCACTGGCACAAACAATTTAGAGAATTCCAAGTATTACGCAGCTCTCCTGCCAGTTCAGAATAGGCTGACACAGCTACAGCTACCTTTTAAAGAAGATTAGCCTGATTTTATTTGCATAAGAATTTAAAGCGACAAAACCACTTACCACACCCAGGAAACGATCATTGGAAATTAATTACTGCACATTCTTTTCTTTCTTAGGTGTGTGGTTAACTTCTGAGTGCTACAGTAAAACATCAAATCCAAGGAGAGATGCCCTGGAGTATTTCGCCCTAGGTATTCTAGGTTCTTGCATGTTCAGAGAATCACAGAAAACATCTGGTTGGAAGAGACCTCCAAGCTCATTCAGTCCAACCCTTGACCCAGCACTGAAGGGTCAACACTAAACCGTGTCCCTAAGCACCAGGTCCACAGGCTGCTTAAACACCTTCAGGGATGGTGACTCCAGAGCTGCCCTGGGCAGACCACTCCAGTGTTTGAGAGCCCTCTCTATGAAGAAGTAAGTCCTAGCATCCAGTCTGAACCTCCCCTGGTACTCACCAGTGCTGATCACAGAGGGATGATCACCTCCCTGTCCCTGCTGGCCACAGTGTAGAATTCTAACCCAAGGCAGGATACCATTGGCTTCCTTGGCTACCTAGGTACTGCTGGCTCATAGGTAAGCAAATCTCAACCAGAACCCCCAGATCCCTCTCTGAGTTGCAGCTTTCCAACCACACATCCCCAAGTCTGTAGCTTGCTATGGGGTTGTTGTGACCCAGATGCAGGACCTGGCAGTTGTTATGCATTATGGCAATAAGTGAGCTAAGGTGCAACATCCATAAGTATCCTTAAGTGGGCATTCCCTAGCTAAGATGAGAAGTCAATCTCTGTGTGCCTTGTGTTAACTTTGTCCTAGCAGTTCTGCATGTCTGTGTTGGCCTCTAGGTAATGCCAGTCTGAGACATCAGACCAAAGCAGTGATCAAGCAGTGGCTTGTGTTCTCTGTTAAAGCTTCCCCAGTCCGTCTGGAGCCCTTCAGGAGAGGTAGGGCATGGTTATGCTGCAGTCTTCTGTTGAAGGGAAGCTGGCTGCAGAAGAGCATCCATTTCAGCAGCTCCGCTTTCACCAGGTGAGCAAAAGCAGAGAAGGAGCAAAAGCAGATGGAAAAGGGAACACAGAAAACTTGTCTCTCAAAAAAGTCTCAGTCGTGGGCTGTTTTCTTCTGGGACCCCAGTAGCAGGCAGAGGCCCCTGCGGAGACCAGAACTGTGCCGTGCTGGGAATGAGATCCAGCCGGGGCAGTCCGATTCGCCTCCTTAGCGGAGAACTCCCCGAATACGCCCGGCGACCAAGAAGGGGCTGAGCAGGTAGCTTGAACCCCGAGATCCGGAACGCCCAACTCCGGTTAGAGGCTGTTACACCTGGAACACAGCCGTGGTTTCGGCAGGAGCGGGGAAGAAAGGAGCCGAGCTCCCGGTAACTCCAGTCCAGCGGGGGCCAAGCAAGGCGGACGGCAGGGCAGGACGGGGGCGGCAGCGGCGGCTCCAGCCCTGGCACCGACGAGCCGCGGCCGCCCTCTGGCGGCAGCTGCGCACAGTAAGGCAGGATGCCCGAGGGAGCTCTCCCGGCACTCCAGGCACGGGGCAGCCTCAGCGCTGCAGGTCAACCCTTAGCAAACACCAAGCAGAGAACGAAATGCAGAATGTTCACTCCAGAGCGTGGTGAGAACATCTCGC
The DNA here is from genome assembly GCF_015220805.1 of Pogoniulus pusillus. NCBI lineage: Eukaryota > Metazoa > Chordata > Aves > Piciformes > Lybiidae > Pogoniulus > Pogoniulus pusillus. Next base: position 21,144,116 of record NC_087267.1, read on the forward strand.
TTCCCATGGGCTGGAGTAGCTCTGCCACCAGGACAGACTGAAAGAGTTGGGGCTGGTCAGTCTGGAGAAGAGGAGGCTCCAAAGTGACCTTCTTGTGGCCTTTCAGGATCTGAAGGGGGCCTACAAATAAACTGGGGAAGGACATTTCAGGCTGTCAGGGAGTGCCAGAACTAGGGGGAGTGGAGCAAAGCTGGAGGTGGGTAGGTTCAGCCTGCATGTGAGGAGGAAGTTGTTGAGCATGAGAGTGGTGAGAGACTGGCATGGGTTGCCCAGGGAGGTGATTGAGACCCCACCCTTGGATGTGTTTAGGGCCAGACTGGCTGAGGCTGTGGCCATCCTGATAGAGGTAGGGTGTTCCTGGGCATGGCAGGGAGGTTGGAACTAGATGATCCTTGTGGTCCCTTCCATCCTTGACTGATTCTATGGTTCTATGATTCAAAAGCATGTTCCAGAATGGCCAGGGAAAGTGAAACTGTATCATTGTTCATAGAGATTGTCCACCCACTGTGCAATGAGAATGTGAAGACACCACACAGTGATAGGATGGGTGATACTGCATCAGGAGTGGTGTGGTCAGCAGGAGCAGGGAGGTCATTCTGCCCCTGTACTCTGCACTGGTCAGACCACACCTTGAGTACTGCGTTCAGTTCTGGGCCCCCCAGTTTAGGAGGGACATTGAGATGCTTGAGCGTGTCCAGAGAAGGGCGACGAGGCTGGTGAGAGGCCTCGAGCACAAGCCCTACGAGGAGAGGCTTAGGGAGCTGGGTTGTTTAGCCTGGAGAAGAGGAGGCTCAGGGGTGACCTTATTGCTGTCTACAACTACCTGAAGGGTGGTTGTGGCCAGGAGGAGGTTGCTCTCTTCTCTCAGGTGGCCAGCTCCAGAACAAGAGGACACAGCCTCAGGCTGCGCCAGGGGAAATTTCGGCTCGAGGTGAGGAGAAAGTTCTTCACTGAGAGAGTCATTAGGCACTGGAATGGGCTGCCTGGGGAGGTGGTGGAGTCGTCGTCCCTGGGGCAGTTCAAGGCAAGGTTGGATGTGGCACTTGGTGCCATGGTCTAGCCTTGGGCACTGTGGTAAAGGGTTGGACTTGATGATCTGTGAGGTCTCTTCCAACCTTGGTGATACTGTGATACTGTGATACTGTGATACTGGAAAACCACAGCATGTCCTGCTACCCCAGGAGCCTGCCAGTGTCAATGATCTTCCTGCCAATGACACTGGTCTGTACAAGATGGGATGTACTTCACAGAATCACAGAATTATCAGGGTTGGAAGGAACCTCAAGAATCATCTAGTTCCTACCACTCTGCCATGGGCAGGGATACTTTCCACTAGATCAAGTTGCCCAGAGCCACATCCAGCCTGGCCTTAAAAATTTCCAGGGATGGGATTTCTCCACCTCTTTGGGCAACCTGTTCTAGTATCTCACCATCGAACTCAGATGGTGTCCTTTATTCCGTGGGTCTACTTGTGTGGTTACGAAGCAGGACAGACATCCAGGGGTTTAGAGCTCCATATTTGTCCCACCGGAACACTCTGCCATGAGTTTGGGGAAGTAACTTAACATGGAATCTTGTTTTCACAGCAGCTGATGAGAGTCTTGCTGTGGAATTCAGCCCTTTAATAAACAAAAATGAGAAATGCCCCCTGTCTGACAACAGGGAGGAAGTGCTTTGGGGTCAGGACTGTTTCTTGCCTTGATGTTTGGTGCTGCTTTAATCCATCTATTGCACATGGAACAAGGCATAGGAGAGAATTTAAGTCAGTGGTTGGGGTGGGGGAGAACATGGTATTCTTGCAAAGACAACTGCTGTGCACCCTCAGCTTAGCATTTTCACAGCCCGTGGGTCAGAAGGGAGAAATTAGAAGTGCAGTTCCCTGAAAAGCAAGAGGCCAGATTGGTGGCAGACAGGGCAGACTGATTTAATGTTGCAAGGAGGTCGAAACAGAAACTTTAGCATCAAAGGAAGGAGGAGTGCTGTGAAAGCCCATTGCTCACATGTAGCACTTACCAGAGGTATCATATAAACTTAAGCCTGCTGTCATTACTCCTGTTGGAAGGGAAGGAGGTGAAGGCCATGACCTGTGAAGCAGAGGTCATACGTCACAGGCCACCAGACAAAGCAAGTGACAATGGGGTAAGGTTCTTTGCTGAAGCACTAGCAGATGGTAGCTAATCTCAGTCAGGGGAGAAGGCACGGCCACCAAATCTACTTGGGCAACCTGAACCTGACACTCAAGTGCTATCAAGGGAAAAGACTGTTCTTCCAACTGTTACAAGGCAGACTATGCCATGCAACCCATGAAGTTAATCACAGTGATGTGCTGATTTGCGACAGAATTTGCTAAGATCAGACATATAACATCGTTATTAATTACTTCTGCATTGGAATCTGACCCTGAAAACAGCTCTGTTTTGGTTTTGGGTTTTAATTTTTATGTAGAGGAAAGCACAGCCAGTCAGATCAAGGGATGTTATGAACTGGCAGAACCCTGTGATCAGCACTAGGTTCTGTCCTGGTCATGTCTTTCATGATAGCAGTGCTGGAAATGTTGCTGTTCTTTCATTCAGCTGCAAATATGCTCACAGATTTACTCAGACATCTCTGCTAGCCAAGCTCAGGCAGGACTCCAGGATATTTCCCTGGGGATGAGGAACACTCAAATGGGCACAGAGGTGGATGTGCAAGTTGCAGCAAAAGAGGTTCCCCCTCAACACAAGGGGGAAATTCTTGACTGTAAGGGTCACAGAGCACTGGAAAAGGCTTCCCAGAGAGGTTGTGGAGTCTCCTTCTATGGAGACTTTCAAGGCCTGTCTGAATGTGTTCCTCTGTGATCTGTGTTAGATAGTATTGTCCTGCTCTGGCAGGGGAGTTGGACTTGATGATCTCCTTGGGTCCCTTACAGCATCTAACATCCTGTGATGCTGTGATCCTTGAGGTGAGCTCAGTATTCCAATAGTGGCATCTACTCTCAGGGCATAGACCTGAGAAAGGAAACCTGAATGCTTCTCGTGGTGTTTGCTGCTACATGGTTTGCATTTAGTCTGGTCTGAGTAGCTTATGTTTTCACCATGCTTCTGTTTTCCTGCCTGGGTGAGAAGGAATAGAGCTGCCATTGTTGTAAGCAGCTGCCTCGAGAGCCATGTGCAGAATGCAGAGCTGGGATGCTGCTGTGCCCAGTGAGAGCCTCACATGACAAAGACCATGACTTTCCAGTCATTTCTTTTACAGTTAGTAATAGTAGTTCACTAGGACATCAGGCTAAGCGCTCTTACTTGTCTGTCTTGTGTGATTTGAGTCCCTCACTTTGGCAGAGCACTCTAAAGGTTTAGCAAAATAATCCAGCCTAGAGAAGAAAAGGGCATTTAAGCACATTCATGAAATGCAGGGTGTGCTTAAATGCTAAGCTGCCATGGTCAGATCTCCTCAACATGACCTATGTGAGCAGTATCACATCCATATTTTGTTTTACAACCAGGAAAAGCAGTGAAGACATCATGCCTTACATGCTTACTGCGCCTTGCCTTAATACCTGAAGCAGTCAATCCGATTAGGATCCTCACTTAGAATCATGGAATCTTAGAGTCAACCAGGTTGGAAGAGACCTCCAAGATCAGCCAGGCCAACCCAGCACCCAGCCCTGTCCAATCAACTAGACCATGGCAATAAGTGCCTCATCCAGGCTTTTCTTCAACACCTCCAGGGGTGGTGACTCTGCCACTTACCTCCCTAGGCAGCCCATTCCAATGCCAATCACTCTCTCTGCCAACAACTTCCTCCTAACATCCAGCCTAGACCTCCACCAGCACAACTTGAGACTGTCCCTCCTTGTTCTGTTGCTGGTTGCCTGGCAGAAGAGACCATCTCTCATCAAGCTACAGTCTCCCTTCAGGTAGTTGTAGACAGCAATGAGGTCAGCCCCGAGCCTCCTCTTCTGCAGGCTGCACACCCCCAGCTCCCTCAGCCTCTCCTCACAGGGCTGTGCTCCAGGCCTCTCACCAGCTTTGTCACCCTTCTTTGCACACATTCCAGTACCTCAACATCTCTCTTAACTTGAGGAGCCCAGAACTGGACACAGTACTCAAGCTGTGGCCTGACCAGTGCTGAGTATAGGGACAGAATAACCTCCCTTGTCCTACTGGCCACACTCTTCCTGATCCAGGCCAGGATGCCATTGGCTCTCCTGGCCACCTGGGCACACTGCTGGCTCACGTTCAGCTACTATCTACCAGCACCCCCAGGTCCCTCTCTACCTGGTTACTTTTCATCCACTCTGTCCCCAGCCTATAGTGCTGTTTGGGGTTGCTCTTGTTCTTCTGGTCCTCTTGGAAACAGGGTGCATATCCACACACAGCTCTTAAAATGACCCACTGTGTAATTCTTGTATTTGAATCTACCAGTAATACAATTTTGTATGCCCACCAAGTGGGATAACCAGTTCTGAACCATGGAAGTGAGAGCCGCAAGACAAGCTAGAGAGGTGCAGGGATGAATTTCAAAGTTGTAAGATGAAAAAAGGACAACCCTCCTGAGACCATTATCATACATCCCAGAATCCCAGAATCACACAATATCAGAGGTTGGAAGGGACCTCCAGAGATCATCCAGTCCAACCTCCTTGCCAAGGCAGGATCCCCTAGGGTGATTTGCAAAGGAAAGCATCCAGGTGGGTTTTGAAAGTCTCCAGAGGGGGAGACTCCATAACCTCTCTGGGGAGCCTGTTCCACTGCTCTATCACCTTCACTGTAAAGAAGTTTCTCCTCATGTTCCAGTTTGTAGCTTTTGCTCCTTGTCTTATTACTGCTAACCACTGAAAAGAGATTGGCCCCAGCCACTTGACACTCACCCCTCAGATATTTATACACATTGATCAGATCCCCTCACAGTCTTATCCAGACTAAACAGCCACAGGTTTCTCAGTCTCTCTTCATAGGGGAGATGCTGAAGTCCCCCAGTCACCCTTGTGGCTCTCTATTGGACTTTCTCCATCAGGTCCCTGTCTCTCTTGAACTGGGGAGCCCAAAACTGGACACAGTATTCCAGGTGCGGTCTCACTAGGGCAGAGAAGATGGAGAGAAGAACCTCCTTAGCCCTGCTGGCCACACTTTTCCTGATGCACCCCAGAATGCCATTGCTGTTCCAATAGGTCTGAGTGATCCTGCCGTGCTCTGTGGGATCTCTTCCCAGCCCATTTCTGGGTGCCTCAGAGACTTTGTTATGAAGTGACATTAGGAACACAGCAGAAAAGCAGCAGGTTTAACCATGATACAAGCTGTAAAACCTCTCTGAACTTGTGCTGCATTTGCACTGAGGGGAGTTCTGCTTCATCCTTTCAGTGCTGTCGACAATGACATTTCAAAGTATTTTTTCCCTGTGGTGTATGAGCATGTGGCTAAGATATGAAACAGAGCTTAGATTGCTGGTTAAGAGTTTTGCTCTGCCTACTGACAATTTACCAATCTCGAAATTCCCTTAATCAAACAAACAAACAAAAGGTCATTTGAGCCCAAAGCATCATTCTGGTTTCTTTAAGGCTTCTTATTGTTATTCTATGAGGTGGAGCTTGCAGGGCTCTTTTAAAGAGAACGGACTGTTTTCCCTAAACTGGCAGCTGTTTATTAGGAACTGGCCACAGAGTGACATGATTTTAGAGCTGCAGCAATAGAGGAGAGCTGGCTGGAACTCGAAGCTTCAGTGAAAATCTTTCAGCACCATTTCAGATTTTGTTGGACAACAGAGTTGGAGGATTGGACTAAAACGTTTCTGAAAATAGCAGAACTCTCACCCCACTCACAGGGCTGAATGTGAAGCCTCAAATTTTGATGGGGAGGGTAAAATAGCCATGATATATTCCTTCCAGTTTTGGATCAGCCCCAACAAGAAACTTGGCTTTATATAGGAGCCAAATAGACATAATATGAATCACAGTGTACATAGATCACAACTAGAAAATACAAGAGACTAATACAAGCATCAAATAGCCACAAGGCAGAAAGTTGAAGAACAGTAGAAAAGAAAACTAAATACAAGAGGCAGGTACAGTTTGCATGCCGAAAAATGAGACTGCAGCACAGATGTAATTGAGGTGTTGTGGTGCAGCTCTCATCTCAGCAATGGAGACCTCACAGTCACGGCCAAGGCAGGGAGTACAAGACAGCAAGTCTTCACTCTCCCCAGTCATATCAGCATAGACATCAAGTAAGCAAGAGAGTGGCCAAAATGCCAGAAAGAATTACAGGGCAAGTGAGAAGGAGGGCAAGTGACACAGAGAGGTAATACCAGGAAGGTGCAGGAGCTGGGAAGGGGAGAAATGAGGAGTGCTCTCTACAGCTTGCAAGGAGCCCCGCTGAGTGGGGCAGGAGAGATGGGGAGCCACCTGCTCTGGTTGAGTTGCAAAGTCTGATCACACTGTGCAAATGGGTGTCAAAGAGCAGCTATCTTGACCTATTTGGTATACTTGTGTCTGCCTCGAGGATGGGGCAGACCTGGTGGCTGTTCTTGACGTGCAGAAGCTGTTTCTCCACAAGACTGGTCCTGCTGCAGCCCTTGGACAGGATACCTGCCCTCACTCCCTGTGGTCTGGGATGAAGGAATTTCAGGGAGCTGCCAAAGGTGGGTGAGAGCCATACTGAAGAGCCTCATGCTGCAGCCCATCTCCTGTGGACTTGTCTGCCCACCAGTCCCAGAGCCTCAGCAAGAGCTAACAGGAAGCTGCAGCCATACACTGCAGAGGTACAATCTATCTCAGGACAGACCAAAGACTCTTTTGGCCAACAGAGCTGGCTGGGATCTAAAGACTCTGGTCTCTTAGTTCTATCAGAGGTTTTCTGGGTGCATTTGGTGCCACTGCCCCAGATCTTGCTTCTCTGACTGTGAAGGACACGACAAATAACCTCTCCCTCTTGTTAACCACAGAATGTTAGAGGTTGGAACCATAGAATTAACCAGATTGGAAGAGACCTCCAAGATCAGCCAGGCCAACCTAGCACCCAGCCCTGGCCAATCAACTAGATCATGGCACTAAATGCCTCATCCAGCCTACTTTTAAACACCTCCAGGGACAGCAACTCCACCACCTCCCTGGGCAGCCCATTCCAATGGCAAATCACTCTCTTTGTCAACAACTTCCTCCTAACATCCATCCTAGACCTCCCCTGGCATGACTTGAGACTGTGTCCCCTTGTTCTGTTGCTGGTTTCCTGGCAGAAGAGACCAACCCCCACCTGGCTACAGTCTCCCTTCAGGTAGTTGTAGACAGCAATGGACCTCTACAGATCATGGAGTCCAATCCCCCTGCCAAGGTAGGATCACTTAGGGTAGTCTGCACAGGAATGAATCCAGGAGATTCCACAATCCTGCCGTGGCAGCCTGTTCCAGTGCCCTGTGACCTTTACTCCAAAGAAGTTTCTCCTCATGTTGAGGTGAAACCTTCTGTGGTCGAGTTTGTATCCATTTCTCCTTGTCTTATTGCTACCAAAACGAGATAGGCTCCAGCCACTTGACACCCACCCCTCAGATATTTATAGACATTGATCCTATTGCGAATAGAGTTTATCCTCTAACCAACAAGTTTCCTTCACAAAAGGAAGCAACTGATGTGTGTGTGTATATGTGTGTGTATGTGTGTATAATATGTATACGTATTTTAGTCCCCAGCAGCAGTCAGCACTATATGTTCTTTGTCTGAAATGCCTGGAAGTTCAATCAGCTGAAAAGGCTTAAATGCACTAAGAGATGGTGCATGTTCACATCTCATTCTTGTAGGCCTTTCTCTCATTTCTCTCTGCTGAACATTCAGTGTCTGTTTGGGGAACTGTGTTGATTTTTTTCATTGAGAGAAGTGCTGGCACCCTCTGCTGGGATTTTTGTGACCAATAATGCCAGGATTTCAGTCCTTGCGCTTAAGTACATGCCAAGTAATTCCCAGTTTGACTTGTGTGGCTCCTCTCCTCTCCTCTCCTCTCCTCTCCTCTCCTCTCCTCTCCTCTCCTCTCCTCTCCTCTCCTCTCCTCTCCTCTCCTCTCCTCTCCTCTCCTCTCCTCTCCTCTCCTCTCCTCTCCTCTCCTCTCCTCTCCTCTCCTCTCCTCTCCTCTCCTCTCCTCTCCTCTCCTCTCCTCTCCTCTCCTCTCCTCTCCTCTCCTCTCCTCTCCTCTCCTCTCCTCTCCTCTCCTCTCCTCTCCTCTCCTCTCCTCTCCTCTCCTCTCCTCTCCTCTCCTCTCCTCTCCTCTCCTCTCCTCTCCTCTCCTCTCCTCTCCTCTCCTCTCCTCTCCTCTCCTCTCCTCTCCTCTCCTCTCCTCTCCTCTCCTCTCCTCTCCTCTCCTCTCCTCTCCTCTCCTCTCCTCTCCTCTCCTCTCCTCTCCTCTCCTCTCCTCTCCTCTCCTCTCCTCTCCTCTCCTCTCCTCTCCTCTCCTCTCCTCTCCTCTCCTCTCCTCTCCTCTCCTCTCCTCTCCTCTCCTCTCCTCTCCTCTCCTCTCCTCTCCTCTCCTCTCCTCTCCTCTCCTCTCCTCTCCTCTCCTCTCCTCTCCTCTCCTCTCCTCTCCTCTCCTCTCCTCTCCTCTCCTCTCCTCTCCCCTCCCCTCCCCTCCCCTCCTCTCCCCTCCCCTCCCCTCCCCTCCCCTCCCCTCCCCTCCCCTCCCCTCCCCTCCCCTCCCCTCCCCTCCCCTCCCCTCCCCTCCCCTCCCCTCCCCTCCCCTCCCCTCCCCTCCCCTCCCCTCAGAGCTGCTTTTCAGCAGGGCAGTCCCCAACCTGTACTGTTGTAGTCTGTTGTTATTCCTTCCCAGATGCAGGACCCTGCATCTGTCCTCTTTGAACTTCATGTGGTTAATGCTCAAAGCTCTATGATAGATGGCTCATACATTAAACTCTAAACAACCTCTATTTTGAGGACAACTTTCCTACTTGGATCTCCAGATTCAACAGAGATAGGGTGGTTTATGTTTTTGTGTGGATCCAGAATGAATTTATTGTCCCTTAGCATTAAACATCAGGTTTTAAGGTGATACAATGGAAATACCAAAACTAACCTAATGGGAATTTGTATTCTGGAGTGACAGAGTCTCTCATTTCTGACTGAAGACATTCTGCCACCTGAAGACAAGGAGCAGAAACTTTCTACTGTAAATGACCACACTGCAAATCTCACTGATGTTCTGTACTGACCCAAGCAGAGAATTGCCAATTCTGAGGCATTTTAGAGAACTTCTAAAAGATGGTATAATAGTTGTGTTGCTTCATAGAATCAGAATGGTCCAGGTTGGAAGGGATCTCAATGATCATCCAGTTCCAAACCCCTGCCATAGGCAGGGACACCTCCCACTAGACCAGGTTGCTCAAGGGCTCATCCAACCTGGCCTTAAACACCTCCAGGGAGGGAGCATTAACAGCACCCCTGGGCAACCAATTCCAGGGTCTCACCACCCTCACTGTATAGAACTTCTTCCTAATATCTAGTCTAAGCCTACTCTCTGCCAGTTTAAACCCATTTCTCCTCTTTCTGCCATTATAAGACCTTGTGAATTGTCCCTCCCCCAGCCTTCCTGTTGGAAGGCTACTACAAGGTCTCCTCGAATCCTTCTCTTCTCCAGGCTGAAGAGCCCCTACTTTCATAGCCTGTCCTTATAGCAGAGCTGCTGCAGCCCTCTGAGCATCTACGTGGCCCTCCTCTAGACTGGCTCAAACAGTTCCATGTCCTTCTTGTGTTGGGGGCTCCAGAACTGCACACAGTACTCCAGGTGGGGTCTGACAAGAGCAGAGTAAAGGGGGAGAATCCCTTCCCTTGCCCTGCTGGTAGCAGTTCTCTTGCTGCAGCCCAGCACATAGTTGCTGTCTCGGCTGCGTGCACACATTGCCAGCTCATGTAGAGCTTTTCATCAACCCAGAAGCTTAACAAGGTCTATGAGGTTGTGCTTTTGGATCTGAATTTAATATTTGATGTAAGCATGCACCTATATTTGGAAAAACTAAACCGTGCAAATAGGCAGTTCACAAACTCTGCCTTCTTGCCGGTTTTGAAGTAGCAAAAGCTTGGTAACAATTGACAAAACTCAGCATTACTAATTTGAAGCAGGCCTACCTGCATTCAGAATTAATGCACTACGAAGATCAAAAGAGGTTCTCCTCCCTCTCTCCTCTGCCCTGATGAGACCTCACCTGGAATATTGTGTTTGTGTTTGGGCTCCCCAGCTCAGGAGGGACAGGGATCTACTGGAGAGAGTCCAAGGGGTATGAAGATGACAAAGGGGCTGGAGCACTGCCCAGTGAGGAGAGGCTAAGGGACCTGGGGCTGTTTGATCTGGTGAAGAGAAGACTGAGAGGGGATCTAATCAGTGTTTATAAATATCTGAGGGCTGGGGGTCAAGAGGGAGGGGACAAACTCTTCTCAGTTGTGCCCATTGAGAGGACAAGGGACAAGGGGTATAAGCTACAGTACAGGAAGCTCCAGCTCAACATGAGGAAGAATTTGTTTACTATAAGGGTCACAGAACACTGGAGCAGGCTGCCCAGAGAGTTTGTGAAGTCTCCTTCTCTGGAGACATTCAAGCCCTGTCTGGATGTGCTCCTGCACAATCTGAGCTAGATTCTATAGTCCTGCTTTGGCAGGGGGGTTGGACTTCATGATCTCTGGAGGTCACTTCCAACCCCTAACATCCTGTGATCCTGTGAATAGGTCTATTGGAGAGAATGGTGATGGCATCTGCCAGTTATCAGGAAAATGCTCTGCCATTCAATACGTAATTTCCTCAGCGCAGTCTGAGCTGCTGCTCAGTGCTTCCTTCACCCTCATCTTCGATGTACTGTGGAGCACATTGTACTGAGGAATCTGACAGCCCTGGGCAGATGGAGTGATGATGTCATTGGGCTTTTCCATTTCTACTTCCTATGAACATTTGCTTTATTCTTACATCCCAGCTCTTTCTTGACATGTTTTAGACTAGAAATATTTTTCTCTTTTGGGGGGTGGGAGGGGGGGAAGGGGGAGCAGGGGGGGCCCAGAGAAGGAATCACTTCTTTTTAATTTCAGACAAGATCTGGCAAGTGAGCTCTTGTTGCTCATCAAAGAAAAAAAAAAGCCTTAAAAAAGCAAAAGAGAAAGATTAACACAGAATCTGTGTTCAGCAAAGTGATTTGCATAAGCTGTACACTTGGTTCTTAGAGTTGGAACAGTTCTAACCTATGACAAATTCCTCCATCTGGGCTGACTTCCAAAATCATTTTCATCTGTCCTGGCAAAAGAACTGAAGTCTGCGTCCTGCACTAATTAACGGCCTTCAGGAGAAGGGCCCCAGTTGAAATGCTGACACACTTTGTACACGCTTTATGTGTGAAAGGGGATACTGAACCCATTCGATGGCACCTCCTGCTCCGTCAGGCCCTGCACAATTTTAAGTGGAGGAAACAAAATGGGTTCAGTTATGGCTTGTTAAGATTCTGAGTTACTAAAGGACTGCAGTTTTCCCTATTAAAGAAAAAAAACCCCAAACCCCCAAAAAACATGATATTGAGATTTATAAACCATTGTACAACATTAATGAGCAGTAAAAAAAAGATTAAAACCACGGTGATTGCCCAGTGAATATGAACTGACATTTGCAGGATTGTTTTATGAAGCATTACAGCTTAATGATGCTGAGTCTCTGTCTCTCCAAAATTCTTCATTTTAGAAACACAGAATCATAGAATCATAGAATCAATCAGGTTGGGAGAGACCTCCAAGATCAGCCAGGCCAACCTAGCACCCAGCCCTATCCAGTCAACTAGACCATGGCACTAAGTGCCTCATCCAGGCTTTTCTTCAACACCTCTGGGGACAGTGACTCCACCACCTCCCTGGGCAACCCATTCCAATGCCAATCACTCTCTCTGCCAACAACTTCCTCCTAACATCCAGCCTAGACCTCCCCCACCACAACTTGAGACTGTGTCCCCTTGTTCTGTTGCTGCATGCCTGGCAGAGGAGACCAACCTCCACCTGCCTACAGCCTCCTGTTGCAGAATGGTTAAAGGAAAATGGACATGACTTAGAGGTGGGCAAGCAGGATGAGTATATAGAACTAAATTAAGGCTGCACTAGGCCACACTGAAACAAAGGCAGCATTTAATATAACTAGCTAGGGAGGCACTGTCCTTGACGAGTCAGCAGACAACTCAAGCAGAGCAGAATCCAGCTAACTCTGAATAAGAAGTAGGTTTGCTGCTTGCAGCTGCACGTAGCAAGTAGGTGCACCATGCAAATGGGGTGTTTAGAGATTCAGCCATTTAGCTTCTTACATGTATGCATATATTATCTGTAACACATATAAGCACACGTCTACTAAATAAAGTTGTCACTCGCTTTTGATCCACATTGGATTGTGCGGTGTCCTTGCATAGTGAGATTAGCCCTTCTCCACGAGATCTGCCTCACTGCAGCCTCCCTTCAGGGAGTTGTAGACGGCAATGAGGTCAGCCCTGCGCCTCCTCTTCTCCAGGCTGCACACCCCCAGCTCCCTCAGCCTCTCCTCACAGGGCTGTGCTACAGGCCTCTCACCAGCATCATCACCCTTCTCTGGACACCTTCCAGCACCTCAACATCTCTCTTGAACTGAGGAGCCCAGAACTGGACACAGTACTCAAGGTGTGGCCTGAGCAGTGCTGAGTACAGGGGCAGAATAACCTCCCTTGTCCTACTGGCCACACTACTCCTGAGCCAGGCCAGGGTGCCATTGTCTCTCCTGGTCACCTGGGCACACTGCTGGCTCATCTTCAGCTGCTCTCTGCCAGCACCCCCAGGTCCACTGGCCCTTTTTACAGAAAACTGGAAACTGCTGGAAGGGCAGGAAGGGAAGCAGCAGAGCCAATAACTACTTGTGGGTTCTTTCATCTGGTCTACCACATCTGATAAGGAAATCTTCCACATATATATTGTGATGGTTTGGGTGTTACCTGCCCCCCCCCCCCCACTTTGGAAAATCACCCGGACTAGACTCAGCCACTGGGAATTAAATGAATGAAGCTGTATTTACATCTTAGCACAATATACAAGCAGATATTTACAATATATACAGAAATACACAAGTGAAAAAGTAACACAGAAACACAACAGCCCTCCCAGAAAGCTGAGTCCCCAGGAGGGACTCTCAACCACCCTTCTACCTTCCTCCCACCCCCTACCTTACCCAATATGTTGCCTTATGCCCAAGGAAGATTGGAGGGTTGGCCAGAGGGGTTAGGAAGCAGATGGATTAGTCACACAGATGGCAGGTTAGGTTAGAGAAAGAAGTTCAGCCCAAAATCCAGAGAGAGACAGAGAGCGACTCTCTTATCTATGTTTATGTTGTTGTTCTTATACATCTCAGCAAGCCTATGAGTTCAGCAGACATCACCATTGTTGCCTTTTCACAGCCTGTAATCTAATTCTTCTCACCAAAACATCCTAACTAGGCTCAAACTAGCACACACACAGTTTTTTTGCACCCAAAGTGTTTAATGGACTTCAGAGTGCTTGATGGAGAAAGGAACACAGACATTAACATGTGCAGAGAATCAGATGAACCCAAACATAGCATCCCAAAAAAATCTAAGGGAGATACCTATCTAGTCACCATGAACATCGGTCTTCTATAGTAGATCATCCATCCTTGTTTGGGCTTCCCAACAATAAGCTCTCTCCTGAAGCTGCCTTAAGAAGAGAGACTGAGAGCCCTGGAGCTATTTAGTCTGGAGAAGAGAAGATCTCATCTGAGAGGAGATCTCATCAACGTGCACCAATATCTCAGGAGTAGGTGCCAAACGCATGGGGCCAATCTCTTTTCAGAGGTCAGCAGCAATAAGACAGGGAGCAGTGGATGCAAACTGGAACACAGAAGGTTTCACCTCAACACGAGGAGAAATTTCTTTACAGTGAGGGTGACAGAGCCCTGGAACAGGCTGCCCAGAGAGGTTGTGGAGTCTCCTTCTCTGGAGACTTTCAAATCCTGTCTGGATGCATTCCTGTGTGAACTACCCTAGGACATCCTGACTCGGCAGGGGGGTTGGACTCCATGATCCCTGGAAGTCCTTTCCAACTTCTAAGGTTCTGTAATTCTGTGTTTGAGCCACAAAAGCTCCTGCTTGCAAAGTACAGCCTTCTGCAAGCACAGCTGATGCCAGGTTCAGATTCAGTCCCTGGTCTGTACGCTAACTTTGCTATCAGTGCTAGGTGAACATCCAGCAAGAGTGCTATCTGTGGAAGGGAGGCTGGCTTAGTCTCCTCTGAAGTTGTTCACTTGAGTGTTTGCCATCTGCTTTGGTGATATAAATACACACATGTTTGGGCTGCAGAGAAATCTGCCTCTGGATGTTAATTAACTATTTTATCCAAATGTCCATCACAAGCCAATGAAAGAAACTTCTTTTCTGGCTTCTCTGTGTGGAACCTCACCTAGGAAGTGGTCTCTGAAAATACTGGTTAGACTCAACTCTGCAGCTGAATTACACGGAGAGCTCCTGAGGAGACTCAGAGCTTAACCAGGGTTCAGTGCACTCACCCTGGTCGGAGAAAGGAGTGAAGTACATCCATCCAGCAGCAGATGTTCAGATGCTTACTGACCTGTGGGAAAACACTTGGTAGAGGCAAACACATTTAGGCAGCTGCATGGTGTTTGAGGAATTTAAGGAATCCCAGCCCTTGTCTTTGGATTTTGTTCTTGCTCCTTTGTGCAGAGTGTGGGAAAGAAAATGGGAAGAACAGGAAGACTTCTCTCTCAGATATTCTTGCAGCATTCTTCTCCTCAGGTTTTGCCCTGTTTGGCTGCTGCCGCTCTCAGTAAACTATTTAATTGTGAAGCAGAAATACCCTGATTCTGTAGTCACTGAGACAGATCCAGGGTTTTCACTAGGAAATAAAATAGCAAACATAATCCACATCCTTTGTGAATCCTCACCATTGTGTTAGGAGGAGGAATTTCAAGGCCATTTTTCTATGAACCTTAAATGCGAAGTTTCCGCAAGCAGAAACGCTCCAACATTTTCCCTTCTTCTTGGGTACAGAGGACAATTCTGCCTTGGTTGTGTCCTGAAAAGTCTTGACTGTGTTAAACACGGGGCACGTGCTCTCAAAAGCAAAGCACCATGAATGCTTACATGGCCCTGTATTATCAGCCACGTGCTCCATCACTGGGAGACAAACGGTCCACTGAAACGCGACTGGCCTGGATGTTCCAAATACCAAGCAGATGCAAGCAGAATGCCATAGGGAAATAAGAACCACATTGTGTGTACGATTTCAAAAGCTTACAGCTCTGGAATATCCTCCTGAAAGCCCCAATGGATATCTCCTGACACATACACAAGCGAAATACAAAACACAGCCCTGCGCTGAAACACAAACCCAAGGAATTGGAGAGCGTCTCTGAAGTGTGCTAGTTTGAAGCTAGCTAGAAGGTTTTGGTGAGAAGAATTAGCTGATAGGCTGTGAAAAGGAAACAACGGTGATGGCTACTTCACTCATAGGCGTGCTGAGATGTATAAGATCAAGAACACAAACATAGATAAGAGAGTCACTCTCTGTCTCTTAGGGCTGCATGAAATCTCTCTAACCTAAGCTGCCATCTGTGTGACTAATCCATCTGCTTCCTCACCCCCCTGGCTGACCCTCCAAACTACCTTGAGCATAAGGCAAAGTCTTGGGTAAGGTAGAGGGGTGGGGGAGAAGGTGGAAGGATGGTTGAGAGACCCTCAAGGGGGCTCAGGTTTCTGGGAGGGCTGCTGTGTTTCTGTATTCCTTTTTAACTTGTATATTTCTGTATATAGCTGTATAGACTGTATCTGCTTGCATATTGTGCTAAGCTGTAAATAGAAAGCTTCAATTTCCAGATCAACTGAGTCTAGTCTGGCTCAAACTAGCACACACACAGTTTTTTTGCACCCAAAGTGTTTAATGGACTTCAGAGTGCTTGATGGAGAAAAGAACACAGACATTAACATGTGCAGAGAATCAGATGAACCCAAACATAGCATCCCAAAAAAACCTAAGGGAGATACCTATCTAGTCACCATGAACATTGTGTGGTAGATTATCCATCCCTGTTTGGGCTTTCCAACAATAAGCTCTCTCCTGAAGCTGCCTTAAGAAGAGAGACTGAGAGCCCTGGAGCTATTTAGTCTGGAGAAGAGAAGATCTCATCTGAGAGGAGATCTCATCAACGTATACCAATATCTGAGGAGTAGGTGTCAAATGCATGGGGCCAATCTCTTTTCAGAGGTCAGCAGCAATAAGACAAGGAGCAATGGATCAACTGAATCTACTCTGGGTGATTTTCCAAAATGTGTGTGGGGGCAGGTAACACCCAAACCACCACAGGAAGAAACCCACAAAATGCATCTGCTGACAGCAGCACCTAGCACCACAGAGCCCAAGCCTTGGGCTTGTCAAAATCTCTCCAAGATCAGCATTTTCTGTGGAAAGGAAACTATCTGTGGAGGGTCTCAGTTTTATACCTTGTCTTCTCCCCTGTGAAATAAGCTTGTCTGCTGGGTTTGGGGTTTTAATCGGTGTTGCGGTTTTTTAGATGCTAATACAGCTCAGACTTGACGCTAACATCATCACAGGATCACAGGATGTTGGGAGTTGGAAGGGACCCAAGGAGATCAGCAAGTCCAACCCCCTTGCTGCAGCAGGACAACACTATCTAACACAGATCACACATCCAGACAGGCCTTGAAAATCTCCAGAGAAGGACACCCCACAACCTCTCTGGGGAGCCTGTTCCAGTGCTCTGTGACCCTTTACAGATTATAACCATTACTGATTATAATTTCACCTTTCTTTCCATAGGGCTGGAAAAAGACCTTTTAAACAAGCATTTGTTCAACTGATTGAAAATACAAGTTGGAGACTGTTGGAGTGATAATACTTTGTTTAGATGCAGTGAGGGGAATATATAGGAAAAAGGAGGAGGAAGAAGGGAAAAACTCTCAGGATTGCTCTTACAAATCTGCTGTTTTGCATGGACCTTCCTCATTATTTCACATGAGAGCTCTTGGAATCATAGAATCTAAGAAGCTCCCAAACAATGATTACAAGAGATGAAGAGCTGTTGTCCACAGAATCATAATCATAGAATGATCTGAGTTGGAAGGGACACCCAAAGGTCATCTGGTCCAACCAACTCTGCAGCAAGCAGAGACATCCTCAACTAGATCAGGTTGTCCAGAACCCTGTTGAGCCTCACCTTGAATATATCCAGGGTCAAGGCCCCAACCACCTCCCTGGGCAACCTGTTCCAGTGTTCCACTACCCGCATAATAAAGAACTTGTCCCTGACACCCAGTGTAAATCTGCTCTTCTCTACTTTAAAGCCATTGTCCCTCATCCTATCTCTACAGGCCTTTGCAAAC
This sequence comes from Pogoniulus pusillus, assembly GCF_015220805.1. NCBI lineage: Eukaryota > Metazoa > Chordata > Aves > Piciformes > Lybiidae > Pogoniulus > Pogoniulus pusillus. The sequence continues at coordinate 21,161,474 of NC_087267.1, forward strand.
AGTCTCTCTCTATCCTTCTCTTCCAACCTGGTTGATTTTATGATTCTTGTAGATTCCTTTCAGGTACTGGAAGGCTATTAGGTCTCCTTGGGGCCTTCTCATCTCCAGGCTGAACAGGCCCAGCTCCCTCATCCTGTCTTCTTAGTAGAGGCATTCCAAACCCCTGATAATTTTCACGACCCTCCTCTGGACCTGCTCCATCAGGTCCAAGTCCTTCCCACACTGAGGTCTCCAGACCTGGAAGCAGTACTCCAGGTGAAGTCTCACCAGAGAAGTACACTTGCAACATTTCCACAAAAGCTGAGGGGGCAAAGGTGGCAAAGGCAAGATGAAAAAGGTGAAGAAGATCATGTCACCCCTCATTCTTAAAAAGAATCATGAACCTGAAGTAATTCTTCTAGCAACGTGTTCATATCAAAACTTTCCTAGCTGTCATAGGAAGTGGAGAAGCAGCTGGGATTGTATTGTGAAGTGAGAAGCAAGCTTATGCAGGGCAGGTTCAGTGACTTTCTGTCCACAAGGCTGGCTGTAACAAGGGCTCAGAGTGTCTAACACTGTGGTTAAGCAAGCTGAACCCATGGTGTGTAAATAACATAGGTTGTTTTATTTCTCCTTTTCCTTGTGTCATATATAAAGGAGCTATGACACACCCCAAGGAGCAAAAATCATCCAGGCTCTAAAAGCTTATAACCATGCGTGGAAAGGTCTGGCTTTGAGAACACCGTCAGCCCTGCTCATACAGTGCACAAAGTGTATCAAGGCTTTGGAGTGAGAGCAGACACAGTAATAGCATTTTTTATGTGCAAAAGCCAGGAGGTACCTCAGCTTTATAGAATCATGGAATCATAGAATCAACCAGGTTGGAAGAGAACTCCAAGATCATCCAGTCCAACCTAGCACCCAGCCCTGGCCAATCAACTAGACCATGGCACTAAGTGCCTCATGCAGGCTTTTGTTGAACACCTCCAGGGACAATTCTGAAAGGTTGCAAGTAACAGCTAAATGGCTCAGAATATTGTTAGAGGAGGTGGAGTCTCTGGAGATGGCCCAAGTAAATGCTTTTTAGAGTTGATGGAAAGATTCTTCTGTCTCTTTGAGTGTTTAATTGGTCTGTGAGAGACTGGATGAGATCCAGCTGAGGCCCACAGCTGCCAGAAGTTGCTACCAACCAATGGTTATTCAGCAAATAGCCGGTCGCAGGAAAGCGCTCAGTGACCAATGGCTGCAGGCACAAAATACTTTCTACTCTACATAGAGGTCTGGGGTCAGAAGACCAGAAAGGCAGCAATAATTAATCTATCAGTCCATGCATGTCCCACATTGAGGTGTCTGGAGGGACAGTCAGAGGAATGTAAACCCCACTCTGTTTTCCAACAGGTATTTTGGTCCAGAGGACTGCAAGATGAAGTCACTGTGCCTGTCCTGCTGACTCCTTTTACCAGCAGTGAACTACTGCTTTAGAACAAGAATCCAAGAGTTGATCTGCAACTGCTATGATGCCAAATACAACTGAGATTTCTTAGAATTTGCTCTCACTGTGCCTTTTTTTGTGTACCATATTTCCTGAGATGTCTTTGGCTGTTAACTATTGTAGTCTCTGTGCTGTTATGCTTTTTTAAATGGCAAGTCAAAACCTTCTCTGAAATTCTCTTTTGTTATGGGCCACTCTTCAAGCCACACCTGGTGAAAAACAACAACAACAAAAAGAATAACGAGACTGTTATGGAATGGGTAATATTTCTTCCTAATCTCACCAAAACTCACTCAGAAGCATGTCTCTAAGGGGGTACAGATTTCTAGTCAACCTGAAAGAAGACATTGGAATGAAAAGCTGGTTAAAATGAAGGATTAAAGTGGTGATTACTCAGCCACTGCAAGTCTTTCAGGGGAAAGTTAAAGACTGCAACACTTTCCTGCTGTTAAAGCTGGTTAATAGAATAGGACTCTTAGAGGGGATCTAATCAATGTTTACAAATATCAGAGGGCTGGGGGTCAAGAAGGAGGAGACAAACTCTTCTCAGTTATGCCCTGGGATAGGACAAAGGGCAATGGATGGAAACTACAGCACAGGAAGTTCCAGTTCAACATGAAGAACAACTTCTTTACTGTAAGGGTCACAGCACACTGGAAAAGGCTGCCCAGAGAGGTTGTCAAGTCTCCTTCTCTGGAGAGTTCCAAGTCCTGTCTAGATGCATTCCTGTGTGACCTGAGCTAGATTCTGCCTTGTCATGGTGGGTGGACTAAATGGACTCTGGAGGTCCTTTCCCATCCTTAATTTTCTGTGATCCTGCGACATGGGCTAGAGAAATCACAGAACTTTTCATTTTGGAAACTTCAGGATGCTCAGAGGGCTGGAGCAGCTCTGCTATGAGGACAGAATGAAAGGGTTGGGGCTGTTCAGTCTGGAGAACAGGAGGCTCCAAACTGACCTTCTTGTGGCCTTCCAGTATCTGAAGGGGACCTATAAAAAAAGCTGGGGAAGGACTTTTTAGGCTCTCAGGAAGTGACAGGACTAGGGGGAATGGACCAAAGCTGGAGGTGGGGACATTCAGAGTGGATGAGAGGAGGAAGTTGTTCAGCATGAGAGTGGTGAGAGGCTGGAATTGGGTTGCCCAGGGGGGTGGCTGAGGCCCCATCTCTGAAGGTGTTTAAGGCCAGGCTGGCTGAGGCTCTAGGCTAGGGTGTTTCTGGGCATGGCAGGGGAGTTGGAACCAGATGATCCTTGTGGTCCCTTCCAACCCTGACTGATTCTATGATTCTAAGCAGAGACCAGACAAACATTTGCTAAGAACAATTTAGGCAGTGATGATGCTATAGTGGAGCAGGAGGATAGACCAAGAGAACCCCTTCAAGTCTTCTGGAAATTTAGTTTCTTTGATTCCATGCCTACAAACAAAGGGAGTATTAGCCAAGAACATGCTAAACTTGGAAAGGTGTGCGGCTATGTTTGAAATCCATTTATATACAAGCTAAAGTTTAAGAAAATATACATATGAGATGAAGAACTGCAAATGAAAGATGACAGAGAAATAACACACAGGCATTTGAAACGTGGGCAGAAAATAAAACAGGGTTCAGCTTGGAAAATGCTTACTAACATACTTGGGGAAATAGAATCTGAAATAATATCCTCAGTGGGAAAACAAAACCTGGAAATCATTAATATTACAAAGGATGTTTTCTGGGTGCTTGAGGACAGCGAATCAGATTGATGTGTTTAAAGCACCACTGTAATGGATGGAGCTCAGCTGGGACTTTCACATTTGGGTTCACTGCTGCTGCAAGCGAGGCACACAAATAAATCTCCCAGCACTCACAGTATCAGTCTGCCAGCTGATTTATACCTCCACTGAAAATTGGGCTGGAAGGGTTTAGAAATTCCTGCTATGTTACAATGCCTTGGGAAACAGCTCTGGCGTTGAGTCCCTGCAGCATCTTCTAGAGACCAACAGGCAACTCTAGAGATATGGCCTGATTATGATCTGGCTGAACACTGTTTTCTGACAGACTGAGTGAGGTAAGAGGCATCCTTCTGTTCTTCTTCAGTTTTTGTGTAGTAAGGCAGTCTGAGCAAGGTCTTGATGCACTAACATCAGTAAACATTAACATTCTTCTTGCTGGCTTCTATGGACACAGAATTGCACCAATACTGGACATTCAACATTTCTGAGATTAGCTGTAAGGAAAAGGAGGCGACTGGGTGGGACTGGAACAGGCTGCCCAGGGAGGTGGTGGAGTCGCCATTCCTGAAGGTGTTTCAAAGCAGAGTGGATGTGGCGCTTGAGGCTATGGTCTAGTGATGAAGGATGCTGGGATGAAGGTTGGCCTGGATGATCCTGGTGGTCCTTTCCAACCACAGTGATTCCTAGTGCTTAGATGTTGTGCTGAGGGATTTGGTTTAGTCAAGGACTTGTCAGTGTGAAACTAATGATTGGACTTGATGAGCTTGGAGGGCTTTGCCAACCTAAGAAATTCTGTGATTTTGTGAAACAATTCATGGGATGAGATACATCACAGAAAGAACTGGTTAAAAAAAAACCCAAACAACAACCAAGAATGAAGATATTGGCAATCCCTTAGTGTTTGAGTTCTTAAAAATCATTAGACATAGTGTCATTTACCTGCCTTGGCTACCACATATGGTCTCTACTTGTCGGCTCAAAAGGAGATCTAAAGCTACTAAGGAAAGTTGCTTTACAATCTGGCAAGAGCAATCAGTTTGAATTCCAGACCCTTGCTTAGGCAAGGAACTTTAATATGGGTAGAGAGAGATGACAGAAATGTTATAGCCTATCCAGTGTCTTCTTGGCAGCACTTTTTAAACTAGTTATGGATAAAACCAACATATTCATTTCAGAGATATCTATTTCCTCAGAACCCAGGAGTAACAATTTTGGATGTTTCCTTCTACACAATGTTTTCCATTCTGTCAGTGGCACATACCAGCTCCTGCTATAAGCTCAAGTCCAAAACCAGCACAACTTCATGAAGGACCTTACAGCAGCTGATGACAGCAATGGCAGTCTACGTCTGCTCTGAGATCTATAGACTCCCACAGTGATCTTGGTTGCACTTACACAGAGGAGTTTGACATCCCATTATTGGTTCCCTTTACCTCCAATGCTTCCTTTGTTGTGTCCTTTTCCTTTTCCAACTAATCCAGTGCACATGGCAACTCTTACTTGTCCATTTGGGAGGAAACAGAAGGTAAAGTTTGCAAAGGAACTAACCTATAATCTGTTCTGTTGAGATGAGAGCCCCAAAGTAGAATCACAGAATCATTAAGGCTGGAAAAGACCTTCAAGAACACCAAATTCAACCATAACCCAACTACCACGACCACTAAACTATATCTGGAAGCATCACATCTACAGCTTATTAAAGACCTCCAGGGATGGCGACTCTACCACCCCCCTGGGCCTGGGCAGCCTTTTCCAAGCTCTCACCACTCTCACAAGAAAGATTTTTCCTAATGTCCAACCTAAACCACCTCTGGCACAGCTTAAATCTATTTCCTCTCATCCTACTGCTGGTTATCTGGGAGAAAAGATCAACACCAGCCTGACTACAAACTCCTTTCAGGCAGTTGCAGAGAGCAATAAGATTTTCTCTCAGCCTTCTCTTCTGTAGACTAAACACCCCCAGCTCCCTCAGTCTCTCCTCACAGGGCTGTGTTCCAGGCTCCTCACCAGCTTTGTTGCTCTTCTCTGGACATGTGTATGATGCCCTCCAACCCCTCAATGTCTTTCCTATCCTATGGCACCCAGAAGTGAACCCTACACTCAAGCTGTGGCCTCACCAAGGCTGAGTACAGGGGTACCATCACTGCCCTACTCCTCCTGGACACACTGCTTCTGATCCAGGCCAAGATACCATTGAAAGGTCATTATGAGATCTCCCTGAAGCCTTCTCTTCTCCAGGCTGAATAACCCCAGGATTTACTGAAGAAGCAAAATCTGTATTGATCAAGAGCTTGACTGCTATGTCAAGAAAGATTTTCATACAGGGTTCTGTTAAGTCTGAAACTACAGCCTCAGAATGCTTCAGTAACAAGTTTTTAGTACAATATAAGCTTGGCCCTCCATAGGCTTCATAAATACAATGACCCTGACTGCAAGCACATTATTTGCATACATAAGTGCCTCTTTGCTTAAATTGTTTCTGAATTGATCTCGGACAAAAGTTTCTGTGATGTCACTTTCCCTTTTCCTGCTGTCATGGAACCATAAAATCACAGAATCAACCAGGTTGGAAGAGATCTCCAAGATCATCCAGGCCAACCTAGTACCCAGCCCTATCCAGTCAACTAGATCATGGCACTAAGTGCCTCATCCAGTCTTTTCTTGAACACCTCCTGGCACAGAGACTCCACCACCTCCCTGGGCAGCCCATTCCAATGCCAATCATTCTCTCTGCCAACAACTTCCTCCTAACATCCAGCCTAGACCTCCCCTGCCACAGCTTGAGACTGTGTCCCCTTGTTCTGTTGCTGCTTGCCTGGCAGAAGAGACCAACCCCACCTGGCTACAGCCTCCCTTCAGGTAGCTGTAGACAGCAGTGAGGTCAGTCCTGAGCCTCCCCTTCTCCAGGCTGCACATCCCCAGCTCCCTCAACCTCTCCTCACAGGGCTGTGCTCCAGGCCCCTCACCAGCTTCGTTGCTCTTCTCTGGACATGTGCTAGTTTGAAGCTAGCTAGAATGTTTTGGTGAGAAGAACTATATTACAGGCTGTGAAAGAGAAACAATGGTGATGTTTACTTTACTCATAGGCTTGCTGAGATATATAAGAACAAGCATATAAACATAGATAGGACAGTTGCTCTCTGTCCAGGTTCTGGGCTACATCTCTCTAACCTCACCTTCCATCTCTCTGATTAATCCACTTGCTTCCTAACCCCCCTGGCCAAACCTCCATTCTTCCTTGGGCACATAGCAACATCTGGGGTAAGGTAGAGAGGGGTGGGAGAAGGTGGAAGGGTGTTTGGGAGCCCCTCCTGGAGACTCAGGTTTCTGGGAGGGCTGACGTGTTTCTGTATTACCTTTTACCTTGTCTATTTCTGTCTATATCTGTATATGCTGTAAATATCTGTTTGTGTATTGTGTTAAGATGTAAATGTAAAGTTTCATTTAATTTCCAGAGCCACTGAGTCTAGTCTGGGTGATTTCTAAAAGGGGGGGGGGAGGGGGCAGGTAACACCCAAACCATCACAGGACACATTCTAGTATCTCAACATCTCTCTTGAACTGAGGAGCCCAGATCTGTCCTACCCATCTGTTGTGGAAGACTGGTTTATTCCTTTTAAAAGATACGTCTTCTTGGAAGGTGGACTCCTCATATTTAGTTTATTTCATATTGACATGAGCAACATTGGCTACTGGATTATTTTTATCTGTATATGTACTCAGTCCAACAGATTTATGAGCAGGCTTTCCAAGAACAGCAAAAACATGGGTCAGGGCCATCTGACTTTTCATTAATCTCTTTATGTGCCATCGTGATGACAGAGTTAGAGAGCCTGTCAGCATAAAAGGAAACCTCTTCTAGCTCTCCTTTGCCTTCAAGTAGGGGCTTCATCCTCTTCACCCTTCAGAGCCTTTCCATTTGGAGTGGTTTTCATGTTCAAGTGATAACATGTTCAACATCTTCACCAATGACATTGATGAGGGGATGCAGGGTCTGCCTAGCAAGTTTGCTGATGATACCAAACCGGTTTGGAGAATTGGCATGGGGGATTAGGAAGCAGACAGATTAATTATACAGATAGCAGGTTAGGGAGAGAAGGGCAGGAAGCCAGAGCCAGAGAGCAACTCTGTTATCTATATTTATGTTCTTGTTTTCATACATCTCAGCAAGCTTGTGAGTGAAGTAGCCATCATCTTTGTTTCCTTTTCACAGCCTATCATTTAATTCTTCTCACCAAAATATTCCAGCTAGCTTCAAACTAGCACACTGATTGGTCTTGGTGATCACAGAAGAATCAGTATTCACACTGAGCTCAGCAGTATGTTGTTAATGCCAGCAGTGGCATAAAATATGTGAATATGGTTGGACTAGCCGACCTTTGGAAGTCTCTTCCAACCCATACCATTTGATGATTCTATGATTTTTCCATCTTGCCACTGAAGATTGTCTCTATATTTTTTTCTGTTGTGCATTACTGTGTACAAGGCTGGACTTCAGGAGTACAGTGCTTCACCAAATTCCTGCCCAGGGACTAAATGAGAGCCAAATTTAATCCAAGAT